>NW_024070186.1:160676348-160881720 GCF_014754425.2 Oryx dammah | reverse complement strand
CCTGACCTGCCTCTTGAGAAACCTATATGCAGGTCAGGAAGCAACAGAACTGGACATGGAACAACAGACTGGTTCCAAATAGGAAAAGGAGTACGTTGAGGCTGTATATTGTCACCCTGCTTATTTAACTTCTATGCAGAGTACATCATGAGAAACGCTGGGCTGAAAGAAGGACAAGCTGGGATCAAGATTGCCGGGAGAAATATCAATAACCTCAGATATGCAGATGACACCACCCTTATGGCAGAAAAGTGAAGAGAAACTAAAAAGCCTCTTGATGAAAGTGAAAGAGGAGAGTGAAAAAGTTGGCTTAAAGCTCAACATTCAGAAAATGAAGATCATGGCATCTGGTCCCATCACTTCATGGGAAATAGATGGGGAAACAGTGGAAACAGTGTCAAGAGTTCATATTTTTGGGCTCCAAAATCACTGCAGACGGTGACTGCAGCTATGAAATTAAAAGATACTTACTCTTTGGAAGGAAAGTTATAACCAACCTAGATAGCATATTGAAAAGCAGAGACATTACTTTGCCAACAAAGGTCCATCTAGTCAAGGCTATGGTTTTTCCAACAGTCATGTAAGGATGTGAGAGTTGGACTGTGAAGAAAGCTGAGCGCCAAAGAATTGATGCTTTTGAACTGTGGTGTTGGAGAAGACTGTTGGACTGCAAGGAGATCCAACCAGTCTATTCTGAAGGAGATCAGTCCTGGGTGTTCTTTGGAAGGAATGATGCTGAAGCTGAAACTCCAGTACTTTGGCCACCTGATGTGAAGAGTTGACTTACTGGAAAAGACTCTGATGCTGGGAGGGATTGGGGGCAGGAGGAGAAGGGGACGACAGAGAATGAGATGGCTGGATGGCATCACCGACTCGATGGACATGAGTTTGGGTAAACTCCGGGAGTTGGTGATGGACAGGGAGGCCTGGCGTGCTGCGATTCATGGGGTCGCAAAGAGTCGGACACGACTGAGCAACTGAACTGAACTGAACTGAGTTTGTAGTCTATCAGACTCCTCCGTCCATGGGATCCTCCAGGCAAGAGTACTGGAGTGGGTTGCCATTTCTTCCTTCAAGTAAAACCAGCTCTTGTCCTCTTTAATCAAGCATCAGGAATTTGCTGTTATCTTCTTTAGGCTTCTATTCTTCCTCTCCCATCTCTCTGCATTGCCAGAGACCAAACCCTGGAGGAGAGGGACTGGGACACAGAGTGATAGAGGAGCCACTGGATCAGAAGGTTGGCAATCAGAGGACTGAATTCTAGATCTGCCCTGTGAGCTTCCCTCGTCATAAAAATGAGCAGTCACTTCCTTGCACCAGGGCCTGTTCTCTGTGTCCTAGCCTGGGATCAGCACAGGGGATGAAGCAGGGAGTCAGACAGCCGGGTGAACTTAGGCGAGCCTTTAATTTCCCTGTGGGTTTGAGCCTTGGTTTCCTCATCTGTCCAGTGGATGGGGTTGGAGGTGGGCAGTGGAATGGCAATATAAAAGAAAGGTTACTAAAGGAGTCAAATGGTATTTATTAAATGCCTGGCATGGTTTTCAACAAATGGCCAGCTAGCTATTCAACAGATAGAGAAACTGAGGCCCAGAGCACCAGTGGTAAAGAATTTGCCTGCCAGTTCAAGAGACATAAGAGATATGGGTTCGATCCCTGGGTCGGGAAGATCCCCTAGAGGGGGAAATGGCACTTTGCTCCATATTCTTGTCTGGGAAGTTCCATGGACAGAGGAGCGTGATGGGGTATAGTCATAGGGTGGCAAAGAGTGGGACACAACTGAGCACACACGCATACCCACTACCAGAGTAGGCAGGTGGGTGCTTGCTAAACTGGATGACAGGTGCAAAGCGGATGACATGTGAAAGAGAGCTGTTAACTCCCATGGGCCATATTAATGACAGAAATGCAACAAAATAGATGTTAACATTGAAATCATTCATGTGTCCATTTAGAATCTTTAGCATTTAGATTCGAAGGTCTGGCAATAACAAGCGTTCTCGAGGATATGACCAGCAGAACCCTGATGCTCTGGGGGAGTGTATGCTGGCAGAAGGACTTTGGGAAACCTTGTGTCAGGATCTACAAAGGTGAACAAAGGAGCACCCTATGACCCAGCCACTCCCCCTCACTGGGCACCTGACAGAATTATGCTCATGCCATGCACTGGAAAGCTTGTGACAGCACAATGAGAATAGCCAAAAATTCCCGCCTGGGAATTACCTGGATGCCCATGAGCAGCAAAACAGACAAACTTCGGTCTGTTCACACAATGGACTATCACATGACTGTGAGAATGAACGCTGACGACGGTGTAGAGCAATATGGATGACTCATAGGTGCAAGACTGAGCCAAAGAAGCCACAGTCAAGAGCTCATACCACAAGAATCCATTTCTATAAAAATTACAGAAAGGAAGAAAGCTAATCTTTGCTGCTACAAATCAGCAGCATGGTGACCCCAGGGTGACCTCATGCTTGGAAGGCAGTGCAAGTCAGGTCGCTGGGAGGTGGGCCCATTGGCATGCTTGGTTTGTGGAAGCCCATCATGCTGCACCCTGTTCTTATCTGTGTCAAAGGGCTGGGAACCTGCAACGATTCAAACAAATCGATCACCCAACAGTGTGGATCCCGCAGGGGTGGCGGGTTCCCCTCCTGTCCCGTGCAAAGCGTGGGCCTGCGTCCGATGGCTTCCTCTCTCGTCCCTTCGTGCTGGCTCTCGTTACCTGTGGAGGGCGGCAAGGGTGCTGCGGGATCAGCCTAGAGCCACAGGAGCTGGCTCTGCTGGCCACTGGCTCCGAAACTCTGAGCACACCACCTCTCTGCTCAACTTAGGTAAACTTGCACAGGATCCTTGAGAGAATGGAGGGAGGAATGTGCATAAAGAGCTTAGCCTGGGGACTTTCCTGGTGGTCTGGTGGCTAAGAATCCGCCTTGCAATGCAAGGGACATCAGTTCGATCCCTGGTCTGGAAAGAACCCACATGCCGTGAAGCAACAAAAGCAGTGTGCCACAACTACTCAGCCAGCACTCCTGAGCCAGGAAGCTGCAGCCTGCACGCCTAGAGCCTGTGCTCCACGACAAAAGAAGCCTGAGCACCGCAACGAACAGCAGCCCCCATTCACCAAAACTGGAGAAATTTTGTGCATGAAGACCCACCACAGCCAAAAAATTTACCAAAAAAATAAATACATCTTAAAAAAAAAAAAAAAGACTCTGATCTTCCAATGCAGGGAGCCCAGGTTCGATCCCTAGTCAGGCAACTAAGATCCCACGAGCCGTGTGTTGTGGCCAAAAGAGCTTAGTGCAAAGTACCTGGTGCAAAGGAAGTCCTCAGTGCTGTTAGTTGTGTCTCTGAGAATGATCACAAGATTGTGTTTGAGGCTTTCAAACCAGTGTGCATCAGCCTGGTGGGTGGAGGCGCGGTGGTGAGGACGCGGAGGACTGTGGGAGGAGAGAGGCACCCACAGGGGCTCAGGCTCTGTTCCAATGAGCTGAACCCTCCAGGTAACCCTCCTTACCTGGAGTGTTAGATTACACAGCTGTACTCAGTTCACTCCAGTTGCCTCCAACCTGTAACAGAAGATGCAAAAACAGGTTCTTGCTGCTGCTGCTAAGTCGCTTCAGTCGTGTCCGACTCTGTGCGACCCCATAGACGGCAGCCCACCAGGCTCCCCTGTCCCTGGGATTCTCCAGGCAAGAACACTGGAGTGGGTTGCCATTTCCTTCTCCAATGCATGAAAGTGAAAAGGGAAAGTGAAGTCACTCAGTCGTGTCTGACTCTTAGTGACCCCATGGACTGCAGCCTACCAGGCTCCTCCGTCCATGGGATTTTCCAGGCAAGAGTACTGGAGTGGGGTGCCATCGCCTTATCCGACAAAAACAGGCAAGATGAATTTACTCATAGAAGCTTGGCTGGTGGCTTCCTTCTGCGAGGTGACAGTGAGTGGACAAGGGGACAGGGAGCCTGCTGGGGAGAAGAGGTCACGCTCTGTGTCTTGAGTGAGGTTCGTGAAAATGCATCAAGCTCCATACTTAAGATGTTCACCTTTCCTTTCGGTCTCAATGTCAGAATCAGGCCCAATTTTAGCTCTGGCCTAAGAGAACTAAACAAAGAAGGCCAAACACTACCCTGGCCCCCTTGTTCTATAATGCAGGCTCCAAGTCAGGAAGGACAGGCCACAGAGGAAGCCACTTCCCCGCGTGTGTCATCGTTTTGCCAGCAGAGGGCGCTAGTTCAGAGAGGATGGAGGCGCTCTGATTTTCCCCGCTATGGGCTATTTTCTGCACAACCTGGGAAGCAAACAGGAAAGTTATCTGGAAGCCCATGGGCCGCCCAGTTGAAGGCCAACAGGAGTTCATCTAGAGGCAGGATGACCTAACGGCAGGGGTGAAAGCACCTGCTGGCCAAAGGCGTGCTGGACCTAAGGCACTCTAGCTGCCCCAGTTCACTCCAGTTCAGTCGCTCAGCTGTGTCCAACTCTTTGCAAACCCATGGATTGAAGCACACCAGGCTTCCCTATCCATCACCAACTCCCAGAGCTTACTCAAACTCATGTCCATCAAGTTGGTGATGCCATTCAACCATCTCATCCTCTGTTGTCCCCTTCTTCTGCCTTCAATCTTTCTCAGCATCAGGGTCTTTTCAAATGAGTCAGTTCTTCGCGTGAGGTTGCCAAAGTATTGGAGTATCAGCTTCAGAATTATCCTTCCGATGAATATTCAGGACTGAGTTCCTTTAGGATCCAAGCTGCCTCAGTTAGGGTAAAATCAGGACTAAAAATAAAGGGCGGATGGCTTCGAAGTTCAGGTGTGAGGTCGGTGGCAGGTGGAGAAGAAGGTAGGTTTGGGTGCGTTAGGGAGGAGGGAGGGGTCTGCAGAAAGTGAATGCTCCCCAGGAAAGGGTGAGACAGGCAGATACCCTGCAGGACAGCTAATGACAGCTCTTGCCACTTCCTGGGAGGGTCGGATGTAGCAACATGTTAATAATGAATAAATCTACACGGTGGGTATATCGGGATTCATGATTCTCGTCTTGTCACTTCTCTACGCGTCTGAATTTTTTTTCCTGGCTGAAAGCTTTTTTGCTGTTTGTTGGTTTAAGTGATCCTGTCCTCATTGCTCTTTTTTTTTGTATATTAAAAAAATTTTTTTATTTACTTATTTGGCTGCACCAGATCTTAATTGCGCCATGTAAACTCTTTGGCTGAGGCATGTGGGATTTAGTTCCCTGACCAGGGACTGAACCCAGGTCCCCTGCACTGGGAGCACAGAGTCTTAGCCATTGGACCATCAGTGAAACCCTCTATTAGTTGATGGGTTGTTTCCACTCTTGCCTACAGTGAACATTCATGCTATGAGTATGAATGCTATGGACATTAGTGTATGGGTTTTCGTGTGGACATATTTTTCATTTCTCTTGGGTATATTAGGGGTATAATTGCGAGTGACCCTATATTTAATCTTTTGATGAACATTTGCCTTTAGTTTTAAGTCAGATACAATTCAATCATCTCATTTATTCCTTGATTCCTTTAATAGCAAGGGGGAAATGGCAATTTCATTTTTGTGAGTGAAGGAATGGAGGCCCAGGGCATTGAAAGGACAGCAGATACTAACACTTCCATTTGTATCGAGTGTCAGTAAGTGCCAAGATCCATGCAAAGTGACCTAACTGCAGTAAGCCAGTCCATCCTCACAACAGCCCCATGAGGCTGGTCTTATATTCAATCCCATCTTGTGGTTGGAAAAATTAAGTACTTTGAACGAGGCCACACAACCGTACAGTCCAAGACTTAAACCCAGTTCCGTCTTAATAAACTTAGGCTTTCAGTGATGCTCAAGGCGAAAGCCAAAGTGCTAGTTGCTCAGTTGTGTCAGACTCTGTGGTGCCATGAATTGTAGCCCGCCAGGCTTCTCTGTCCATGGAATTCTCCAGGGAAGAATACTGGAGTGGGTTGCCATTTCCTTCTCCAGGGTATCTCCCCGACTCAGGGATCGAACCTGGGTCTCCCTCTGCCGTTTGGTGGACTCTGGAGGATCAGAAAATCCCCACCAGCCTCTGGCATGGTAAGGTTTGCCTGTACTCTCCTACTGTGCAGGACACTCTGGACCACCCTTGACCTCCCTCCTCTTGGACCCTTCTCAATTCTTCCCTCTGGATCCATCCTAGAGCCCGCTCCCTTCCTAATGGGTCTTCCTGCCTCCAGTCTCTGCCCCTTCCTCACTGCCAGAATGCTCTGTCTAAAGCACAGATCTGGTCACATTGCTCAGCTTAAAACCCTCACCATTCCCCACTACCACCAAACAGGGTCAGTGCTACTTGCCATAGACTGGTCCAGAAGACCAGTCTTTCCTTGACCAGCACCCTCCCATTTAATATCCTGTGAAGAACTGCTGGCATTTTCCCAGAGATTCTTGGCATCACTTCTCTGGGACTTTGCAGGAGCAGTTTTCACTGCGTGAGTGCCCTTCCCCACTTCTTCCACCTGGGGATCCGTCACACATCTGTCAAACCCCAACTTCAATGTCTATCTCCTCTCTGAAGCTTTCTCCATTGGAGTGCTTCCTCCCTGACTTTGCAAAGCACTTGGTCTTGCAGTCTTCAACACAACCTACTATATTAGCCTCCCTAGCTGGACTGTGCACTTTGAGAACAGAGACTGGGCTTTACTCCATTCTGTGTATTTCCAGGCCTGGAACAAGATCTTGCTTGGTTGAATGAATAAATGAATAAATGTTTGATATCTGCACTGTCTCATACAATAGCTACAAGATGCATGTGGCTATTAAGCCTATGAGATGCAGCTGAACCAGTCTGAGATGTGTAAAATAAGTATAAAATACACTGGATTTTGAAGACTTGGTGTGAGAAAAATAAGAATGCAAAATATCTCACTGATAATTTTTTTATGTTAATTAAATATTGAAACAATAATATTTTGCATTGTGCTGTGTGTGTGTGCTCTCAGTCGTGTCCAACTCTTTGCGACCCCATGGGCTGTAACCCACCAGGCTCCTCTGTCCATAGAATTTTCCAGGCAAGAATTCCTCCTACTCCAGGGGATCTTCCTGACCCAGGGATGGAACCCGAATTTCTTGTGTCTCCTTCATTGGCAGGAGGATTCTTTACCACTGAGCCACCTGGGAAGCCCAATATTTTGCATATATTAGGTTAAACAGAGTTAATCTCATCTGTTTCTTTTTACCTTTTAAACATAGTTAGTAGAGACTTTTAAAACTGCATGTGTGCTGGTCTCCCAACTTCCTAATTGCTTCTTGGTCTAAACTGTGCTCCACACAACAATCAGAATAATTTTTTTTAAGTCAATCAAATCATATACAGTTGAGTTTCATTGTTAGTGGTATTTATGTTCTATAAAGCTATTGCAACTTCCCTGCCATAAAAAGGAATGAAATAATGCCATTTGCAGAAACATGCAGAGACCCAGGGATGATCATATTAAGTAAGTTAGAAAAACAAATATCAGGGACTTCCCTGGTGGTCCAGTGTCTAGGACTCCCCACTCCCAATGCAGGGGGCCTGGGTTTGATCCCTCATCAGGGAACTAGATCCTACGTGTTACAACGAAGATCGAAGATCCCACATGCCACACAAGACCTGGACAAATAAATTAATAAATATTTTTTTTAAAAAGGAAAACAAATATCATACGATATTACTTATATGTGGAATCTAAAATATGACACAAATTGGGAATTCCTTGGCGGTCCAGAGAATTAGGACTCCGTGCTTTCACTGCCAATGGCGTGCATTCAATCCCTGGTCAGTGAACTAAGATCTAGCAAGTTGTGAGGCACAGCCATAAACAAAAAATTTAAAAGTAAAATAAACATAGAAAATTCACAGGCTTATGGTTATTAAAGGGGAAAGAGGGTGGGGGAGTATAAATTAGGAAGTTGGGATTAGCAGAAACAAAGTACTATATATCAGTTCATTTCAGTTCAGTTCACTCAGTCGTGCCCGACTCTTTGCGACCCCATGAATCGAAGCACGCCAGGCCTCCCTGTCCATCACCAACTCCCGGAGTTCACTCAGAGTCACATCCATCCAGTCGGTGATGCCATCCAGTCATCTCATCCTCGGTCGTCCCCTTCTCCTCCTGCCCCCAAACCCTCCCAGCAGCAGAGTCTTTTCCAATGAGTCAACTCTTCACATCAGGTGGCCAAAGTCCTGGAGTTTCAGCTTCAGCATCATTCCCTCCAAAGAAATCCCAGGGCTGATCTCTTTCAGAATGGACTGGTTGGATCTCCTTGCAGTCCAAGGGACTCTCAAGAGTCTTCTCCAACACTGCAGTTCAAAAGCATCAATTCTTCGGCGCTCAGCTTTCTTCACAGTCCAACTCTCACATCCATACATGACTACTGGAAAAACCATAGCCTTGACTAGATGGACCTTTGTTGGCAAAGTAATGTCTCTGCTTTTCAATATGCTTTCTAGGTTGGTCATAACTTTTCTTCCAAGGAGTAAGCATCTTTTAATTTCATGGCTACAGTCACCATCTGCCGTGATTTTGGAGCCCCCCAAAATAAACTCTGACACTGTTTCCCCATCTATTTCCCATGAAGTGATGGGACCAGATGCCATGATCTTCGTTTTCTGAATGTTGAGCTTTAAGCCAACTTTTTCACTCTCCACTTTCACTTTCATCCAGACGCTTTTGAGTTTCTCTTCACTTTCTGCCATAAGGCTGGTGTCATCTGCATAGCTGAGGTTATTGATATTTCTCCCGGCAATCTTGATTCCAGCTTGTGCTTCTTCCAGCCCAGCATTTCTCATGATGTATTCTGCATAGAAGTTAAATAAACAGGGTGAAAATATACAGCCTCGATGTACTCCTTTTCCTATTTGGAACCAGTCTGTTGTTTCATGTCCAGTTCTAACTGTTGCTTCCTGACCTGCATATAGGTTTCTCAAGAGGCAGGTCAGGTGGTCTAGTATTCCCATCTCTTGAAGAATTTTCCATAGTTTATTGTGATCCACACTGTCAAAGGCTTTGGCATAGTCAATAAAGCAGAAATAGATGTTTTTCTGGAACTCTCTTGCTTTTTCCATGATCCAGCGGATGTTGGCAATTTGATCTCTGGTTCCTCTGCCTTTTCTAAAACCAGCTTGAACATCTGAAAGTTCACGGTTCACATATTGCTGAAGCCTGGCTTGGAGAATTTTGAGCATTACTTTACTAGCATGTGAGATGAGTGCAATTGTGCAGTAGTTTTAGCATTCTTTGGCATTGCCTTTCTTTGGGATTGGAATGAAAACTGCCCTTTTCCAGTCCTGTGGCCACTGCTGAGTTTTCCAAATTTGCTGCCATATTGAGTGCAGCACTTTCACAGCATCATCTTTCAGGATTTGAAAGAGCTCAACTGGAATTTCATCACCTCCACTAGCTTTGTTCGTAGTGATGCTTTCTAAGGCCCACTTGACTTCACATTCCAGGATGTCTGGCTCTAGGTGAGTGATCACACCATTGTGATTATCTTGGTCGTGAAGATCTTTTTTGTACAGTTTTTCTGTGTATTCTTGCCACCTCTTCTTAATATCTTCTGCTTCTGTTAGGTCCACACCATTTCTGTCCTTTATCGAGCCCATCTTTGCATGAAATGTTCCCTTGGTATCTCTAATTTTCTTGAAGAGATCTCTAGTCTTTCCCATTCTGTTGTTTTCCTCTATTTCTTTGCATTGATCACTGAGGAAGGCTATCTTATCTCTTCTTGCTATTCCTTGGAACTCTGCATTCGGATGCTTATATCTTTTCTTTTCTCCTTTGCTTTTCGCTTCTCTTCTTTTCACAGCTATTTATAAGGCCTCCCCAGACAGCCATTTTGCTTTTTTGCATTTCTTTTCCATGGGGATGGTCTTGATCTCAGTCTCCTGTACAATGTCACAAACCTCAGACCATAGTTCATCAGGCACTCTATCTATCAGATCTAGTCCCTTAATTCTATTTCTCACTTTAGGTTATTCCTGAATGGTCGAGTGGTTTTCCCTACTTTCTTCAATTTAAGTCTGAATTTGGAGCTTATGATCTGAGCCACAGTCAGCTCCTGGTCTTGTTTTTGCTGACTGTATAGAGCTTCTCCATCTTCGGCTGCAAAGAATATAATCAATCTGATTTTGGTGTTGACCATCTGGTGATGTCCATGTGTCGAGTCTTCTCTTGTGTTGTTGGAAGAGGGTGTTTTCAAAACTCTATTTAGCCTTTGCCCTGCTTCATTCCGTATTCCAAGGCCAAATTTGCCTGTTACTCCAGGTGTTTCTTGACTTCCTACTTTTGCATTCCAGTTCTCTATAACAAAAAGAACATCTTTTGGGGGTGTTTGTTAGTTCTAAAAGGTCTTGTAGGTCTTCACAGATCCGTTCAACTTCAGCTTCTTCAGCATTACTGGTTGGGGCATAGACTTGGATTACTGTGATAGTGAATGGTTTGCCTTGGAAACAAACAGAGATCATTCTGTCGTTTTTGAGATTGCATCCAAGTACTGCATTTCGGACTCTCTTGTTGACCATGATGACTACTCCATCTCTTCTAAGGGATTCCTGCCTGAAGTAGTAGATATAACGGTCATCTGAGTTAAATTCACCCATTTCAGTCCATTTTAGTTCACTGATTCCTAGAATGTCAACGTTCACTCTTGTCATCTCCTGTTTGACCACTTCCAATTTGCCTTGATTCATGGACCTAACGTTCCAGGTTCCTATGCAATATTGCTCTTTACAGCATCGGACCTTGCTTCTATCACCAGTCACATCCACAGCTGGGTATTGTTTTTGCTTTGGCTCCATCCCTTCATTCTTATTTCTCCACTGATCTCCAGTAGCGTATTGGGCACCTACTCACCTGGGGAGTTCCTCTTTCAGTATTCTATCATTTTGCCTTTTCATACTGTTCATGGGGTTCTCAAGGCAAGAATACTGAAGTGGTTTGCCATTCCCTTCTCCAGTGGACCACATTCTGTCAGATCTCTCCACCATGACCCACCCATCCGGGGTGGCCCCACAGGGGATGGCTTAGTTTCATTGAGTTACACAAGGCTGTGGTGCTAGTGTGATTAGACTGACTAGTTTTCTGTGATTATAGTTTCAGTCTTACTTGGGTTTCTCTTACCTTGGACACGGGGTATCTCTTCACGGCTGCTGCAGCAAAACGCAGCTGCTGCTCCTTACCTTGGACGAGGGGTTATCTCCTCACCACCGCCCCTCCTGACCTTGAACGTGGAGTAGCTCTTCTAGGCCCTCCTGTGCCCACGCAGCCACTCCTCCTGGCCTCGGGCGGGGGGTAGCTCCTCCCAGCCGCCGGCCCTGACCTCAGAGGGACGCAGGGTAGCTCCTCTCGTCCGCTGCCCCGGACCTCGGGCATCGGGTAGCTCCTCTCGGTGTTCCGGCGCCGCCGCAGCCTGGCACTCTGAGCCGCTGCCCCTGACCTTGGACGTGGGGTAGCTCCTCTAGGCTGCAGCCCCTCGGGCATGACGTGGGGTAGCTCCTCTCGGCCGCGCTTGTGTGCCGTCGCAGCCGCCGGCGACGACAAACAAGTACTATATATAAAACATATAAATAACAAGGTCCTATGGTATAGCACAGGAGAAGGCAATGGCACCCCACTCCAGTACTCTTGGCCTGGAAAAGACCATGGACGGAGGAGCCTGGTAGGCTGCAGTCCATGGGATCGCTAAGGGTCAGACACGACTGAACGACTTCACTTTCACTTTTCACTTTCATGCATTGGAGAAGGAAATGGCAACCCACTCCAGTGTTCTTACCTGGAGAATCCCAGGGACGGGAGAGCCTTGTGGGCTGCCGTCTATGGGATCGCACAGAGTTGGACATGACTGAAGTGACTTAGCAGCATGGTATATAGCACAGGGAACTACATTCAATATCTTGTAGTAAACCATAATGAAAAAGAATATATTGTATAACTGAATCACTTTGCTGTACATCAGAAATGAAAACAACATTGTAAATCAACTATACTTCAATTTTTTAAAAAAGTGGTGGGTATTCCCTCACCAGGGAATTGTGGTTAGGATCAGTGGTTTCTCTGCCAGGGTCCTGGTTCAGTCCCTGGTCAGGGAACTAAGATTCTGCAAGCCATTTGGAGTGGGAAAAAAAGAAAAAAGAAAGCAGGAACATTATCTGGGTAAATTAAAAATGACCAAAGACTTAGATATTAACAATAAACTGTATCTAAATCCCTAATTACCTGATTAAGAAAAAAAGAAAATAAAAATTATTCTTTAAAATGTCCCTGTAAATACTGAAATAGTGAATACAGTAAGCCCCCTACATATGAAAATTCAAGTTTTGAACTTTCAAAGATGTGAATGTGTGTTTGCACGTTCAGTCATGTACGTCAGTTCACGTGTCTGGCAAACACTGTCACATGCCTGCATCCTCTACAAGTGGCTGTGCTTTACTGTACAGTACTGTATAGAGCACAATAGTACAGCATCTTTATCTCAGGCCCAGGATGTCCAAAAGCAAGTGCAAAAGCAGCAGTGATGTAGCTGTTACTCCTAAGAAGCACCAAGTGATAACAATGGAAGCAAAAGTGAAAATAATTGAGTGGAGCGACAAGAGGAAGAAGTGACTGAAGAACAGAAGAGGGTCACGATGCAGGAAATGGTATGGGGATTTTCTTATTTGAGGAAGCACTGTTAGGGTTTGAGGCACAGGACCTGAACACAGAAAGGTACACAAAGGTTGCAGCAGCCATTCAGAATGCAATCCAGTGCTACCTGTCATCTGTGATGACAAAAAAAGTTACTACCCAGACATCACTGGATTGTGTTCTCAGGAGGGTAGGTAGAATTGAATCCAGCAAGGAACCAGAACTTGTGCCATCTGTGTCAGGTGTGAGTGAAACTGCAGCTTGCCCTCCGTCTCCTATTGCTGATGATCCATCAGCTCTGCTATCTCCCACCCCCTCCTTTCTCCAGTCAGTTACTCTTCTTGCCTGTTCACTCGATGCCGGCCCCTGTATGCCAGCTGTTAAATAGTATACTACAGTGCTTTTCAAACTACTGTCCTGTAAGATTAAAAATGTGTTCTTTATTTTTCTGTTTTTAGTCTATTATTTGTATGAAAGTATTATAAACCTATTACAGTACTGTATAGCCAATTGTGTCAGTTTGGTACCTAGGCTAAACTTGTTGGACTTAAGGAATAAATTGGACTTACAAACTCATTCTCAGAATGGAACTTGTTTGTATGTAGGGGAATTACTGTACTGAACCACTGCTCCCAGGGAAATGCAGGGTAAGATTCCTGTCAGCTACTTGTCACAATATTTGCATCAACTAATTAACACATAACCATGTTTTGAGTGTTTCTGTTTAAAAATACTTTATTTAATATATATTTCACTCAATAACATTGACCTCAAGACCAACAACACTATAACTGATGTCTGCATAGCTGACCTAACATAAGTATTTTCTGTGTAAGATCTTCTGGTACTCAGAAAAACTGAACAGCACGTCAACACCATGCTCGGGGGCCATTTTAAACAGCAGAACCAATCAAAAGCACAAAAATGGGAATATGGCATTAAATATGCCCTCTAGAACTTCCCTGGCGGTCCAGTGGTTGGGACTCCACGCTTCCAATGCAGAGGCACCAGTTGGATCCCTGGTCAGGGAACTAAGATCCCACACGCCTCACAGGGCCACACACACAAAAAAATTAATTTAAAAAATGCCTACTAACACGCTGAACGGTATGAGAAACACTTAACGGTATGAGAGCTGAAAGGAGAAGACGGTGTGTTGTCTCATTTAAGCTCTGCTTGGAATCTCCGTATCACGCAACCATCATCGTTCCCACCTGGGTTTGTCCACATAACGCCCATGTGCCTATAAAATAAATACTTGTGGAATAAAGGAACAAACGTGCCTGGAAGGACAGCAGGTGCGTTTTGATCTGGCAGATACGGGAGTTGGGGGAGCAGTGTAGGGGCGGGGACTGGTGCACCGGGAGGTAAACCTCCCGTGATTTTCCAGTCACCTCACCTGACAAAGTCACCTCACCTGACAAAGTCACCTCATCTGACAACCCTCAGGTCCCGCTATGTGCCTCGTCTGGGCCGAAACCCTGGCGCTCGCCTGAGGCCCGCAGGGATAGTCACGTGCGGCCTTGAGGCCACGCCCCTGAGCTGACCCCCACGGCCCCGCCCCTCGCCGTAACGCCGCGGGTCTCGGCCCTGCTCCAAAGCCTACCCGCCTCCTTCTGACAGACGCCCGACTACGAGCTTCGGAGGTGGTCGTTCTTGGTATTGCGGCCGCCGCCGGTGCTGCGGCGACGGTGAGTCGCCCCGACCATTCTAGACGGCTTCCCGTGGAGTCCCTCGGGAGCAGGGCTGAGCGCTCGTGGCCCTCGCAGGGAGAGGGACGACCTCCGGCTGCGAAGCCCCCTCTCCGCCCCCGCCCGCGGCAGCCGCGCGGTGCACGCCGGGCACTGTGGTCCCCGCTGGCCCGCAGAACGCGGCTCAAGGGCCTGGAACGGACTACATCTCCCAGAGGCCTTTGGGCGGGAGGTGGGGTGCATTCTGCGCGTAAAGCCCCGCGGGGCTGAGGGTCTTGTCCTCCGAGACAGACAACCTGGACCCGGGCTGTCTCTGCTTTCTCTCGGCCTGGGGCGGCCGGCTTGTCGAGGTAAAGGGACCCCGGGGGCGGCGCAGCAGGTCAGTAGCCTCCTCCCAGGACGCCGATGCGATCCACAGCGGCTTTGGGGTTTTGACGTCGTACCGTCGTTAGGCTGGCCGGCCACCCGCGGGGCTGCGGTGACACCTTAGCCAGGCCCGGACGGGCGGCGGGGTCGATGCACCAGGGGCTGCCGGCCCGACCCTGGGGTCCCGCCATCATGCCTCCCACATCCTTGCAGGCAAGCTTGGGGAAGTACCACCCCCAGTTTTCTTCAGGGGCTGTTCCCTCAAGGAGAGGGGCTCGGGCGGAGGGTCTCGGTGACAAAGAAGCCTCTGCTGGGCTCCGTGGTGACCTTGGCAGGCCCGCCGGGCCTCGGGCGTCTCTGCCTCCCCCGCCCTCCCCGGCCCGCCTACATCTGTAAATCTCTGTGCCCGCTTTCGGCCACACATGCTAGTGCTAGGGGCGGGGAGGGGGTGGGGGGTGGGGGTGGAGGCAGTGACCTGGCCTGGCTTTGGGCCCAGCCTCATGCCATTGAAGACCTTGTTGTAGTTGAACTCACAGCATCATGCGAGTCCGGGTTTGGACCCTTGAATTAAGGGTAGGCATGTTTTTGCTTTCTTATAAATGTTCCCAGGTAGCCTCTCAAGAGGTGTCAGGTAAGGAGCAAGGGGCTGTAAGTTTCTCCATTGTGGGCCTAAAGTCCTCTGCGTCAGTCACTGGGGCCCTTGTTCAAAAGGCTGATTAGGGGGATCCACCCCCAGAGGTTCAGATACAGCAGTTACGTGCCCCAGGACTCTACTTAATAAGTTCCCCAGATAATTCTCGGGCTCCTTTGGGGTTGAGAACCTTTGTCTTAGAGTGAGGAGGGTGGAGGACCTTGAGGATAGTGTCTTGACCAGTTTTGTGTTTCCTGTGAGCTGCTGGGCAGGGCAGTGCCTGGCAAGTGTGACCTCGCTTCTACTGCTTTGTTCCTTTCCTCAGGGCTGATCTAAGATAAGAGTTGGATGGGGAGAGGCCCACCAGCTCTGCCTTGGCAGATGTTTAATTTTGAAGAATTCCAAATGTACAGGAAAGTTGAAGAAATTTTACCGTGACCGCCCATAGAACACCATCTAGAATGTCCAATATTTTATTATACTTTATCACCATTCTAACCATCCCGCCTCATCAGGGTGAGTTGAGGATATCTGTCTGTTTCCCTCCCTGATGGTTAAACATGCATAGCAATCAGTAGTCTAGAATTCTTCCTCTTGTTTTTTAACTGTCCGAATACTTGAAAGTCCTTCTGTTTGTCATCCCTGAGGACCTGAGGATGGGACCTCTGGAACCAGGAAAGAACTTCATATGTGCTCTTGAAAAGATTTGAAAAAAACAACAGGCAGTGGTGATTCTAGAATCACCCTAAGGGCGAACACATGAACTGTGTGAATGCTACTTCAGGGAACAGAACTGTTTTGAAGGGGACCTAATGGAAGGTGTCCTTATGGCCAGGTTGTCCCTCAGATAGAGTTGTTAGGAACTGATGCAGGTGGTCAGCTTGGAAGCCATTCCTGCTTTCTTGCTCCGTTTGAACCTGCTGGTTCGGTGTGTTTCCTAATGCTCGAGGAGCACAGGGCTGCATAGCCCAGTGAAGCTATGAGTCCCTTGGGCCCAGGTACTTTATTCCATAGCCATAGACACTAATGCTAACCCTCCCTCTTCAGTGATCTGAGGGGAGAGAAGAGACAGGGCCCGGGAAAATTCATCTCCACTCTCAGAAACACTACTGAAAGGGCACAGACATAGTTTTACTCCTATAGGACACAGGGAGGCGTGCCAGTTAAAGTTGTGGCATCGTATTTTAATGTCTCTGCCCTCATGAGGAGGGAGGCAGCTGTGCCAGTGAGCAGCCAGCATGCCGTGGGAGCACTGCAAAGGACACTGGCCCTCAGTGGGGAGGAGAGAGGAGGAGAGCCAGGCTGGCAGTGGTGGCGCGAGGCTTATTGTGCCCCCACAAAGAGACTTGGAAGTGGAGTGCACAGCATGGAAATGGGCCAGTTTCTAGGATCCCACAAACGCCTGCAGTCTCCTCCTCCCTGCATAGACTGGATCCTCCAAGACACATCTCCCCTGAAAGTGGTAGAGGCTGTGGTGCAACTTAGTGCTGCAGAGGGCAGGGGGCACCTGGCCGGGGACCTCTGGTAGGCAGAGCCTCGCCCCCTGGGAGGGCCACCCACATGAGGAGATGCAGGATCCATCAGCTCCTGAGCCTGTGGACCTACTCCCTCTCCTTCTCTGGGTCATCAGTCTCTGGTGACAATGCTGGGGTCCTGGGACCAGCACTGCGTGGACTCCATAGCCCACGCTGGAGGCCTTTGTCACTTCCAAGCTGTGCAACAAAGCATCTGCCTTTCCAGAGCTTCCTTTTTCCAGAAAACATGTCGTATCACTTTTTTCTGGTGCTCCCGATCTGTGGGTGCTATGAGGTCTCACGTGGTCTGTCCACTGGGTGGTCCAGACCATCCATTCTTACCCCCAGGGAGGTGTCATGAGGGGCCAGGAAAAGCTGTGAACGTGCTAGGTCCATGTTGTGTCTGTCGACTAAAAAATAAGATATACAACTTGAGAATTGTGAGTTAAGTTTTATTTGGGGGCATAATGAGGACTGCAGCCTGGGAGGCAGCATCTCAGATAGCTCTGAGAGACTGCTCCAGAGTGGCAGTGGGGGAAGGTCAGTATATAAGGTTTTGGTGAAGGGGGAGTTCAACACCATGAAGCACTCAATTTACAAAAGGTTTTTGGTTGGTCATGAGGGTCTGATGTCACCAGAAAGGGATTTAGTGCTTCTCTAGATATGAGGAGATGCAAGGATTGAGGTCATAAAATCTGTCCCTAAAAACAAGCAACTATCTAAAGACCTGTCCCACCAGATTCCCTGGAGCACAGAGTGCCTCACTCTGCCCTGAACTCCCTCAGGGGTTGTTGAAGGTCAACAGCCATAGCAGCATGGGCTTCAGTCTCAGTGGAGGCAGATGGCAAAGGCCTTTGTTTGCTCCCTCGTTGGCAGTGGTCTTGGTAAGTGCCAGTTTGTAGTTGACATGGCCAGTAAGTTTTGATTCAGTCCAAACTCAAATCTGCTCTGTTGTCTGTGTCTTTCCTTCCAGGAGAAAACAGGCCAGGGAAAGTGGAAGTAGGTAGGGAAGGGTGGAAGAGTGGCCCTGGGTGGGGTTTGAGGAGAGTCCCAGCCTGTTATCACTTCAGGAGGAAGTAAGAGGGTTGTCACAGTTGAAGTTAACAGTATGAGCAGCAGCCTTGCCGGCTGGGGAGGCAGCAGGAAGGAGGTTCCATCTGCAGTGTGTGCTTTGTATGCGCCCTGTGCCCACCTGGTCGAACCCTCATCCGTGTGTGGTCATCGTACTCAGTGCCAGGGCTGCAGACCTAGCTCAAGCACCTCTGCGTCCCCCGGCTGAGGATGCAGCCAGAGGACCATGTGACTTGCCCAGGGTTGGCACGTAATGGCAGAGCAGGGTCCCAAACCCAGCAGCCCTGAGACGGCAGGCCTGAAGGGAAATGGGGGCTCCCCTGTGAAAATGGCTCCGTGGACCTGACTGTGGCTCAAGAAAAGCATTTCTTTTCTCGTCTGAATATTTGACACACTCGTTGGAGAGCCAGTGTGGGCCTTCTTGATGGAGGCTGTGCTCTGGCCCTGTTGGGGGGGTTAGGCTGGTGGGAAGCCTTCCCTCACTGACTTGCTTGTTCAGCACTGCTGTGCCAGGGGCTGAGTTGCGCCCCCGGGCAATGAGGTGTTCTCCAGCGGGGCCCCAAGAGTGAGGGACAGGGGATCCCTCCACAGGGAGGTATAGGAGAAGCTCGATTTTCTGGAAAGAAGGTTTGGAGCCTGAGGGATGGGTCTTTGGTGCGAGCAGGGTTTGGTTTGTTTGCAAGAGAGTGAGCTACAGTCAGGGGTGTCTGGAGTGTAGTGTGGTAAAGAGATCTGGAACATACAGCCAAGTCCAGACTTTTCCCTTTGAACCTTGACCTTAAATCTTGACCAGCAGATAAGATCTGAGAGCTCTTTGAACCATGGTGTTCACTTGGCTTGCCTACAGATCAGGGTTTAGGGGCAGAGACAGCTCTGGGACACCTCCCAGACATCTGTCTTGGGGCCTGGGGTGCTGCTCCCTGATGCAGGGCCCATGGACTGTGGGTAGAGCTCCCACCTGGAGTATCACTTTGTCAGCTGATACTTGATGTGCTGCCTGGGGCCGTGGAGAGACTGACCCTCGGCACTACCCCGGCCTTCCAGGACCTGCCGGCCTGCCTGGGGCAGCTGGGCCCTTGACTACAGTTCTTTCCTCCTAGTGATTCTTAGTTCCAGTCCTGGAACCCCAGCCCACTTCCTTACAGGGCCTACCTAGGGCTCACCCGGTCCTTGAAGCCTTCCCAGGGCGCCCCCACCTCCCGCCAACAGACCGACCCTTCTCTCACCCGCAGCACCTGCCGTCACAGGTCTTGGGTTTTGCTGAGTATCTTTTTAAGTTTTTCTCAAGTGCAAGCCTCGCCTCCATCTGCAGCTCCCTGAGGGCTGGGACCAGGGCAGTGAGTGGCCTCCATGGAAGGCCACTGTGAAGTATTGGCTGAATTAAAGGGTAAAGAATGTTAAGTCTTTTCAAGCAGGCAGTCACTAAGAAAGAATAAACAAACAAACTTGGGTAGTAATGGCTCTGCTGAATACAGTTGGCTAATCCCGGAACCAGAGGAATTCCGTGTTGTTCACGTGACCACTTCTCAGCTCTGGCGCTCGGGGCAGGCCTTGGTTTCTGAGCTCAGGTCGTCTGTCTACCTGCTCCTCCTGGAGAGCGTGGGGCCCCCACTGGGACCCATTTCTCTGTGGTCCCAGTCACACTGGCTGGGACCTGTGCCTACTGGAGGTGGGTGCCAAGCACTGTAGGGTTCAGGACTCGGGGACCCACGTTAGCATCCCAGACAGTGCAGGGACCCCTCCACCTCACTCCCCTTGCACGGGTGTATAGGCACGCTCCAGTCCTCTGGGTGGGACCGCTCTGGTGCTTAGTGTCTCAGTCGCGTCTGACTGTTTGCAACCCCATGGACTGTAGCCCGCAAGGCTCCTCTGTCCATGGGATTCTTCAGGCAAGTATACTGGGGTGGATTGTCATGCTTTCCTCCAGGGGATCTTCCCAACCCTGGGATCAAACCCAGGTCTCCTATATGGCAGGCAGATTCTTTACCAGCCCTGGGGGAGTCTCTCTCCTCACCTCAGTCCTGTCTTTTTGAAGATTCGCCTCAGAAAAGCCCTCCTTTCCCTGCTTGTCCTTCCACTGCGGCAGGCCTCACCAGCTGACCTACTAATGTATTTTACCAGTTTCTGTGTCTCACGGCCCCTCCCCCACTAGTTTGTGGACAGCTGTTTCCTCATCTTCAGGGCTTAGAAAAGAGCCTGATGAGTAGTCCAGGCCTGCCTTTGTGGGCTCTTAGTAATGTCTGAAGACCAGATGTATGTCAGCTGACACCTTGGACTTGGTGATCCCTAGAGACACTTGCTGCCTGCAAGGTGACCTCTAGATGCATGAATACACACATGGCCAAAAATAAGGCAACCTCAGATATAACATGGGTTCCCACTTCCTCAAAGAGGAGATCCAGAATAATTCTGTTCCAAACGGCTTGGGTCAACTCTTCAGGTCAGATGTCCATTTAGAGTGACAGGAATTTAGTTAAGCTTCCATGTAGTGTAATTTCAAATGCTGGTTCTATTTGCTCCCCACTGACGTTTCCCAGAGCGCTTTTCCTGCTCTCCCCTTCACCTCTATGGACACCATGTCCTTGTTCTGGACACCAGCCCCTGGGGATTGTCAGTGCTGGTCGTGTGGGCACCCCTTGCTGCATGTAGGGACGTTTCCTCTGGAGAGTGTGTCCCTGGACTGCTGTGTGTCAGCCTGTACACAGCTTCTTACCGCACTCCCTTTCAAAGGCTGTTTACCATTGGAATGGTAAGGTCCCACCCTGGGAATAATTACTAGTCTGCTGGCTTTGGACTTTTTTCTTTTCACTGACTCCATCCAGGTGACCTTTAGAAGCGTGCCGTGCTGGACTGACCGAGGCAGACGTTCTCCTCCCGGCAGCGCCTAGTGTGAGAAATGAGACTGCCTGCAACACAGGGACTTTTGTGACACAGAGACGCTCCCTCTGCGTGCTCCCGAGGGGTGCATATAGGACCTTAGAGCTCATGAGGGCAGAAAGGGAAAGCCTTCTCTCGGGAGTATAGAGATCCACTCCTTCCCGACGGAATTGGGGGACCTGGGCAAGGCCTGGCTGAGCTACTCGCCTGGGCTGGTGAGGCCAGCAGTCGTTTGTGTCCAAAATAAGACTCTTACAGCTGGAGGACCTTGTAGTGGCCATGTGGCTGGGGTGCACTTCAGGGCCTAGAACCTTTTCCCTGGATTGGGCTGGATGTCTTGATCTGAGGTAACCAATTAAACTAGAGTCCACTGCAAGGCTGTCCATTTTGCGTCAGCTCGCCGTGGTGGTATAGTGGGGCACAGAGCTGCCTTCCATTTCGTGTCGGCTCAACAAAGGCAGCGGTAAGGACTTCGTCTTTTCAGGGTTCCACTCTGATTGCCTAAGCGTTGGTTCTTTAGACTCATCGCATTTCTAAAATTAGTCCGCCTTCTGGTTACCGAGCCCTGCCTGTCCAGCAGGTGCGGCTGTCCTGTTTATTCAGTCGTGGTTGCAGCTGCATCTGTTTTTGGCCCTGGCTTCTTGTTCCCTCCTGTCTGTACTTCCTCCTCTGTGCCAGCAGTAGAAGCAGAAACCGAGCTTCTGAGCCTGGTCCTGCCGGGGTCGGGGGCTCGGGGGCAGGAGATCTCTCCAGCTCGTGTCTCAGGCAAGCCCTGTCTCAGTTTGCTCATGTATCTGACTGTTGAGATTTTCTCAACCGCCGCCTCTGCCAGGTGACCTTCTGCTGGCTCTCCAGGAGGGGTATCCAAGGCTGGAACTACCTGTAGCCCGCCAGGCTCCTCTGACTGGGGATTTTGCAGGCAGGAATACTGGAGTGGGTTGCCACGCCCTCCTCCAGGGGACCCTCCCCACCCAGGATCAAATGCACATCTCTTACGTCTCCTGCATTGGGAGGCAGGTACTTGGCCTCACTGTGCACCATGTGGGATCTTACTTCCCAGACCATGGATCGAACTCGTGTCGCCTACATTGGGAGCACAGAGACTTAACCCCTGGGCTGCCAGGGAAGTCCCTTGGCAGGCAGATTGTTTACCACCAGTGCCACCTGGAACTACCCTGGGTGGTCTTCATGTCCCAGCTTCACAGGTCTGGATCCCCTCAGTTTTACTAGAGCACTGGGAAGGGACTTGGCACAGAGAACTGACCGTTGTTACCAAATCCCTACAAAACTGAAGTAGAGACTCCAGCGCATGAGTAGGGGACAGCCCCTCCGTGCGTGTGCCTCGAGGACAGGTGCCTCGAAATGGACTGACTGTGGGAGAAGGTACAGGCAGTGGGGTTGTCCTCCAGAAAAGCTATGTGCACCCGCCCAATCTGCGTGGCCCAGGTGCCCCTGCCTCTGTTCCGTGGGGTCAGACTTGTTTGCCTCGGCTCTAGCCAGCTTCAGTGTGGCAGACACCCTGTGCTTGTTATTGTCGTCATCATGACGGTTCCTAGAAGTCTTACAGCTGTTTTAGCCCAGACCATTCTTGGAGTCCTGTCTGCCGTTTGATTTTCCTTCCGATGAAGAGCAACCAGCATATTCTCTCTTTTCTGTTTCATTGTATACTTCCTTTCCCACGCTCTGCTGAGGCTCCATAAATACAGCTGTTTGTATGTATGTAAAGCATTGTCTGTGTTTGTGGAACACAGTGCTACCTGCTCTTCTCATCACGACCTCACTGACACAACCCTGTGGGTCTGGGGCGGCTGCTGCCATTTCACAGATGGGAAGACTGAGACTCTGAAGTATCAGGTGGCCAGACACCTGGGCACTAGCAGGCGAGGTGTCTCCACTTTCAGCTTGACCTGTGCCATTAGGGTTCCAGCCTCCCTGGGGAAGGGCCCAGGCTGTGGTATTTGGGGCCATTGGCTTAGGCTGATGTATGTTCCATCATACGTCAGTTCCATGGAGCTCAGAGGAGCGTGTGGGGCTGGTGAGAGAACAGCCAGATGGGAAAACAAGATCTGCTTTCTGGTCCTTTCCGTGTCTTTAGCCCATTTTGAAGTGTTTAGAATTCCCAAGGCATCAGATACACCCATGTTCAAGTGTAAAGATGAAGAAATGGTTCACAGCCACCAGTGATGCTGTCTGGGCTCCTGCCTCTATCAGGAAGGACAATGGAAAAGGGGCAGAGACCAGGATTTCCAGTCCCACCGGTGCTGAACTTGGTGGACCCGGGCCTGCCGGGCCTGCTCAGTAAGGCGGTGTGGGCTAGAGGAAGCCAAGGCCTCCGAAAGTCCTTGTGGGAGCTTTTCAGGGAGGGACCTCTTGTTTACAAAGCCTCAGGCCCAGGGAGCACTGTTTATTGTTAATAGTACTTGTTTTCCTTCCTTGTTAAAATAATCAACTGGAAATGTACCAATCAGAATCAGTAGATTCTGGCTGCTGTGGGTTGAGAATTGCTGTAAACCAGCTTCTCTGTTTCCCTTAGATACTGAGGTTGGGTCTGGCTGCATTTACTCAGAAACCCAAAATAACTGGTGAAAACAAGTGAGCTTGTTTCTCACTGCAGGCTAGGGGAGGTGGTCAGCGCTGGGAGGGTGTCTCCATGGTCATCCGGGGCCCGGGCGCCTTCAGTTGTCCTCTGCACAGCTTCCATTCCCGAGGTCGTCTCGTGGTCAATGTGGCTGCAGAGCTGTAGCCTTCAGCCTCCTGGCAGCAGGCAGGAGGAAGGCCCAAGGACAGGGGGTCCATCTCCGGGTGGGGCGGCTCCCTCTCAGCACCTTCCGAGAATGTCTGTCACCTGTGTGACTCATCGGCCAGAACCGAGTCACGTGGGCACCCGTTGTTAGATGGGCTGAGAGCATCTTCACACAGGTACTGCTGCCCTGGTCCTCCGGAGGCTCCCAGGTCTGAGCGCTGCAGGGAAGCCCCTGGCCCTGTGCTTCTGAGGCCACCCTGAGATTCGATGGCTCCAGGCTGCTGTCTGGCTGCCCACCCCGGGCACAGCCTCCTTACTGAGGCCTGTGACTCTGTCCTGCCGCTGTCCCTGCCCTCCCCCTTGGCCTGCATTGACCCCACCTCCTCCCCCCCGCCTGGCTCACTTGGAGAGATGTCCCCTGACTCCTGGAACGGGTCTGGTCTGCCTATACTTTCATGGCGTACTTTCTCAGGTACCACTGGTCTCGCTGTGTCCTTGGGGTTGGGGTTTGGGGTGTGTCTTTGACTCTGGTCTCCCCAACTCAGCTGTGAGCTTCTGGAAGGCAGGACCAAGCCTCTTACTCCCTGTCACTTCCCAGCCTGTGCCCAGCATGAAGTAGGTGCTACACAGCAGCAGCACCAACAGACGCTGGTTATTCCCAAAAGAAGGACTGTCCGCTCCAGGAGCTTCTGTTAAGTGGCCATCACACAGACTGTCCTTCAGCCCACCCCTGGGGACTTGCGAGAACAGGAGGGTTACATGGCGTTGCCCAGGGAGCCAGTGGCCATCCCTGGTGAGCAGCCCTCGGAAAGAGGGACACCTCCAAGAGGGTGGGGGGTGTGGGCGGTGGGGGTCAGGCCTAGGAAGGTCTGCTTGCTCACAAGGCCTGAGTGCTTCTGTCCTCTGGTGGACCCCGGGACCCCGCACCCCTCCCAGAGCAGTGGGCGCCTCCTTGGTTCAGCAGACAGGAGCTGAAGACAAGGCGAAAGGCTGCCTTTCTGTTTCCTGGCAAAGCCCCAAGCCATTCTGGCCAGCCGCCTAGAACCTGCCTCCTGGGGCCAGCTGGCATCATGGTGCCGTGGCTGCAGGAGCTGGGGGGTGAGCTCCTGGAGCAGCGGGCAGGCTGGCCCAGCTCTGGGAAACTCGGCCCTGCAGCTGCTGCCTCCAGGGCCCCAGGTGGACGCCAGGGTCCAGGCCCAGTACCCTTCCACGGGCACTGCAGCCATGGAGTGCCAGGGCAAATGCTGGGAAAGAGAGCTGGCCCTTCAGGAGGACTGCTGGGCTGTCTTCCTTTTCAGAAGGTGTCTCAGGGGCCCCCAGGTCGGCCTCCACTTGCCGGGCCTCGGTGACCTCTGCAGGCCGGGCACTCAGGCTGGACTGGGTCACCGGTCCCCAAGATCCTGGGGGACCAGAGGCTGCTGTGGCAGAGGTGGCAGTGCCTGTGTTGTTTTCCTTCCTGTTGGATGTTGTTCATAATAATCAACCCCAATAACTGGGGCCATTTATTCAGTGTTCTCATGAGCAAGGCTGCAAGCTACTGCTCTCGGCAGTTCGCACACACTCTTTATTATAAAACTTGCTCCAGCCCTGAGTGGTAGGTGTGATTACCGACGAGGAAACAGGCTCAGTGAGGTCACACAGCTGCAGAGTGGGAGAGCTGGGTCTGAACTAGTCTGGCGCGTGTGGCAGCAGGTACATCCCTGGAGTGACAGCAGTCTGCTCGGAGGCCCCCTGGGATGGTCCCCTCTCAGTCCCTCTGGCTGTGGAGCCCTGACCTGCTCTGCCTGCAGGTACCCTCTTACCAGCTTGGGGCTCCTCTCGCCCAGCAGCTCTTGAAGAGTGACTTGCAGTCGCCTGGAGGCTTCCTGAGATTTTCCAGGGGCTGAAGGTCAGAACTGTGTTTATAAGGACACTCGGAGGTTATTAGTTATTCTGCCTGTTACCATCACGTTGGCATTCGAAGGGGTGGTGCAGCAGCAGTGGGACTTAACTCAAGGTGTGGTACCCGCTGTGCCAGTGATTGTCGTGGTTGTGTCCCTGCAGGCTTCACTGAAGGAAAAGCAATAAAAATGACTGAGTGTGTTAGCTGGACCCTTGGGTGCACGCTGTTAATGTTTTGTGTGGTGAAATGAGAGGAGGCGCATGCAGCATACTGGGTCCCTCAGGGGAAGCACGGGAGCAGCTGTTGGAGCTGTGAGCCCAGCTACTCAGCTGGCGTTTTCATGGAGCTCCACATTTACTTAAAATAACAGCTGACACACAGACTATAGTTATTCGGACTTGGGGATTCAGGCGACAAAGAGGCTGCAAGGAAAACAACTGACCTTTTGTTTTTGTATGTGTTGCCAGTGATAAAATTTGAGCTTTCAAGTGAAAATGTTAAAATCTTGGAAAACTTGTTTTTGCTGCTGTGAGCTTGACAACTTCCCAGTAGTAAAGACTTTTCTGATGGGATTGATGGTGATACTAACAATGTGATTTTTTTTTTTTTTTTTGAGAGGGGCATATCATATGAGATGCCTTGACATTGCCAGATCTACATAATCAGGCTCATAAATGTGGGCCAGAATTTTCCAAATGACCCAGGCATGCTGTTATAAAACCAGCCATGTGTGAAAGAGCCATTCCAAATACAAGGTAGCCCAGTGATGTTTTCAGTGTAATAGGGAAAATTTTGTTATGAAAGATTCGTATTCCATATTGAAGATAACCTTTAAGAACTGTCAAGTTTGGGTGTGGTGTTGAAGAATATCCACAATCAGCTGAAAAGATTATTCGGTCCCTCCCTCCTTTCCAGCTGCTTACTGTAGGAGGCTGGCTTTTCTCATACTTCATCCAAAACATCACAACAGATTGGATGGAGAAGCAGATACAGGCATCCAGCTGTCCTCTCTTAAGCCAGACTTTTTCATTTTATAGAAGTATAGTTGATTTATAACGTGTTAATTTCTGCTGTACAGCAGTGATTCAGTTATACATACATATTATTTTCATATTCTTCTCTGGTTCTCACAGGCTGTTGAATATAGTTCCTCTACTATACAGTAGGCCCTGGTTGTTTATCCCTTTTGCAGAGTCTGCATCTGCTAATCCCGAACTCTCAGTCCTTCCTGCCCCACCCCCCCCCCACATGGCGCCACAGTCTGTTCTGTCTGTCTGTAAGTCTGCTTGTGCTTCATAGGTAAGTTCCTTTGTGTCATATTTTAGATTCCCCGGTGGTTCAGCAGGTAAAGAATCCACCTGCAGTGCGGGAGACCTGGGTTCTATCCCTGGGTTGGGAAGATCCCCTGGAGGAGGGAAAGGCTACCCACTCCAGGATTCTGGCCTGGAGAACTCCATGGACTGTATAGCCCATGGCGTCACAAAGAGTTTGGACACGACTGAGCGAGTCTCACTTAGATTCCACATGTAAGAGATGCCACATGGTATTCATCTTTCTCACTTCCTTCATTTAGGGTGACCATCTCAGTCCATCCATGCTGCTGCAAATCGTACCACTCCATTCTTTTTTATGGCCGAGTAGTATTCCCTTGTGTATATGCACCACATCTTGTCCATCCATCCGTCGATGGACATTTAGGGTGTTTCCACGTCTTGAGTGTCGTGAATAGTGCTGCTGTGAACATCGGGGAGCATGCATCTTTTTGAATTAGAGTTTTGTCCAGAAAAGAAAGAAAGAGGGATTCCCTGGTGGTTCAGACAGTAAAGTGTCTGCCCCCAATGCAGGAGACCTGGGTTCAATCCCCAGGTCGGGAAGATCCCCTGGAGAAGGAAATGGCAACCCACTCTAGTACTGTTGCCTAGAATTTCCATGGATGGAAGAGCCTGGTGGGCTACAGTCCATGGGGTTGCAAAGAGTCGTACACAACTGAGCAACTTCACTTTCTTTCTTTGTCCACATATATGTCTAGGAGTTGGATTGCTGGATCATTTAGCAACTTTATTTTTCACTTTTTGAGGACCCTGCATACTGTTCGGTAGTGGCTGCTCCAATCTACATTCCCACCAGCAGTGTGGGAGGGTTCCCTTTTCTTCACATCCTCTCCAGTATTTGTTATTTGTAGACTTTTAAATGATGTTAAGCCAGACTTGTAAAGGGTTTGTGGAAATGTAAAACAATGCCAGTCTTCTTATTAAATCTTGTTTTGGAAAGTAGTTAAGTTTTTGTTAACATGCAATGAGTTAATTTTTTTAATGAACAAATACTTTTAACAGTTCTTCATTTTTGGTTTCTAGTAACGTAAGTATTGATAGGTATAACCTACAAAAACAAAATCTTTTTGGTGTCCTTAATAATTGAGGGTTAAGGGGTCCTGAGACCAAAAACCTTGAGAACGGCTGTTGTAGCCGGCCCTGGCAGAGCTGATGTCAGAACATCCTCCGTCTGGCCGCCACCGTCCTCCCACTTGTCTCTGTCTCACCCCCCGCCCTTCCTCATCCTCCAGGAACTTGCGTGTGTGTGCTGACGGGGCTCAGCCCCACACTGCCCTCCCAGCCTTCCTCCAGAAGATGGTGTTGGTGTTCCCTCAGCAGGTGCTGTGTGGAGTGGGGACCCTGGAGGCAGGGTTGGCGCCCTCCCCACACAGGGTGCGTGTCCTGACGGCTCAGACTACCGAATCGAGTTTCCAGCAGGCGATGGAGCCAGGGAGGAGCACATCCTGCTGGCCCGGGCCCAGGCCCTCCCGGCTTCCTCAGGGAGACCCCGGGCTGCCTCTGGCTGCCACCAGTTGGCCAGGCCCTGGCCCTGGCTCAACAGCTGCGTGCTCTGCAGTGAACGAGGAGGAGCTGAAGCAGAGGACGCCAGGGCTGCCTCCTGGGGCCAGAAGTCATGTGCTGTTAACTCCACGCAGGGGCGTGGGGAGACCGGGCTCTGTAGAAAGTGCCTGGCCCTGTGTCCCACCCCAGAGGCCCCCAGCACCTGCTGTTCTGGGGAAGGCGCGATGAGATATAGCAGGAAATAGGTCCAGAGACAGACAGACTTGGAGATGGGCTCCATCCCACTGTGTGTCTGTGTGCTCAGTCGTGTCCAACTCTTTTGGACCCAATGCGCTGTAGCCTGCCAAGCTCCTCTGTCCATGGGATTTCCCAGACAAGAATACTGGAGCGGGTTGCCATATCGTTCTCCAGGGGATCTTCTTGACTCATGGGTCGAACATGCGTCCCCAGCATCGCAGGCAGATTCTTTACCTGCTGAGCCACTGGGGAATCTCACTTTAGGGTGACTGAAATATTCTGTGCTAGGCTGTGTTGGTCGTAGGTGCAGAGGGGCCTGCCCCCCAGGCTCTGCCGTGGCTTCGAAAGGCAGCTGCAGGGTGGGTGTGGAGGGGAGAGGAGACAGGAGCGGCGGGGCCTGCGGGAAAGCGGTGCCCTGTGGCAGTGTCTGCCCCAGGTTCGGTGTTGGGTGACGCTGGGGGTGGTGCGACAAAACCAAGTGTCATAACATTACAAATCAGTGATTAACAGTATTCAAAGTGTATGCTGTAAGTCAGCATCATCCTTCACAGAAGGTGTAAAATGTCTATATTTTTTGACCTAATAATCTCACTTCTGGCATGTTTAGGCCAAGGAAATAATCCAAGACAGGGAAAGAGCGTTAGTCAAAGGTGTTGCAATTGTTTTATGACAGTAACAAGGAGCCTTCTAAATGATTTAATAGGGATTGGTCAAGTAAACAGGGATGGGCCCCTTTTTGGAAATACTAAAATCTGTGATCATGGATTCTTACAGGATAGAGGAAATATATGTGACACAATGTTAAAAGGATTTAACTTTATCACAACAGCAACTATATAAAAACCTGGCTGCCTGTGCAGACTGGCAGGGACATGCAGAGACTGGCTGCATTAGGATGATAAGGTTGGGCAATTGTGCTTTCCTTCAGGTTAATAAGTTTTACTGACATACAGTAATCTGCATACCACATGATTTCCCCATTTAAAGTGTGCAATTCAGGGACTTCCCTGGCAGTTCAGTGGTTAAAACTCTGTACTCCAAGTGCAAGGGGGAACAGGTTCAACCCCTGGTCAGAGAATTAAGATCATGACTCAGCTGAAAAATTTTTAAGTGTGCGATTCAGTGGTTTTTAGTATAGTCACAGAATCATGCAACCATCATTCCAGTTTTACATCTACAGCGTCCCAAAAGGAATTCCATACTGGCCATAGACCAGCCCCCCAAACCCCTGGAAACCACTAATCTGGTTTCCGCCTCTGTGGATTATCTGGATTTACTTCATGTACGAAATCATACAATACACGGTCCTTTGTGTCTGGCTTCTGTCACTGAGCATCACGTTTTCAAGGGTCATCTAGGTTGTAGCTGTGTCCGTACTTCATCCCTTTTCATGGCTGAATAATATTCCACTGTATAGATACGGCCAGTTTGTTTATCCACTTATCAGTTGATAGACACTTGAGTTGTTTACACATTTTGGCTATTATGAGTAATTCTGCTATGAACATTCTTGCACAGGTTTTTGTGTGGACATGAGTTTTCAGTTCTTTGGGGTATATATCTAGGAGCGGAATTGCTCGGTAACTCTTGAAGAACTGCCAGACTGTTTTTCTAGAGCAGCTACGCCAGCAGTGAGGGGGGTAGAGTTTCCAGTTTCTCTACATGATACTCATTATTGTCCTTTTCATCTTAGCCATCCCAGTAGGTAGGAAATGGTACCCTGTAGTTTTGATTTGCAGTCGCCTTTTGACTCACAATGTTCAGGTTCTTTTCATGTGCTTATTGAGCATTTGTTTATCTTTGGAGAAATGTCTGTTCCCATCCTTTCACCCATTTTAAAAAACTGACTCATCTTTTCTGTTAATGAGTTAGGAAAGTTCTTTATGTATCCTAAATGGTGCAGGTCCCTGAGATACTTGATTTGAAAAAATTTTCCTATATTGTGTGGGCTGTCTTCCCACTTTCTTGATGGTGTCCTTAGAAGCACAAGTCTTACATTTTGATAAAATTGATTTTATCTTTTTTCACTTTTGTTGCTTGGACTCAGTCCTTCTGGCCCTGCCACTGGTTTGTTACATTTAATATTTAAACTGACTGACTCCAGGCTCCTTCTCCCTCAGCAGGCTTGTTGGGGACCCCCTGTAGCTCTTTTTCCTAGTTCACATTATTTCAGTTAAAAAAAAATGTCTCACTTTAAAATGCTACTAATTTAGGGGCTTTCACGCTGTTGGAGAGTTGAAGGAAGTGTCTTACTAAAGGAGACAGAGAGCAGACCCGGGGTGGGAAGGTGGCCTGCTTCTCCAGCACCAGGTGCTTTTAGTGAACTTTGTGGAGGAAATGAGGGAGAGTATGTCCCAAGACCAACAACGCCTCCTTCCTTCTCAACGTCCACTCCCTGACCACACCACTGTGCTGCTGCTGGGGGAGATGCCCTCGGTTTTGATTGTTTCCCGCAGGGCATGTGGGCGTGCGGGGGCTGCTCTGGGCTGGTGGGGAAAGGACGGAGGACTGGCCGTGGTCCTGGGGGGACAGCAGCTGTGGGGAGGGGAGGGGGAGCTTGGGCGTGGGTAGGGACACAGGATGGCTCCACGGCTGCGTGGGGCCAGGTGCCCGGGGCCAGCTCTGCCCTGGTGCTGAGGGCGCTGCCTGTGGGTCTCCCCCCGAAACAGCTCCCAGAGCCCTGCGTGTTCGCCCAGGCCGGCGGTGGAAGGAGCCTCACCTGCCTGTCTCCTCTGAGTACCTGGGATCAGAGGTAAAGCATCGCCCGACCCTCCATAGGCAGTCCCTGGCACGGAGGTCAGCCTGGTGCCCCCTCAGGGAGGGGGCGGAGAGGACCCAGTTGGACTGCCCTTGAAACACCCTAGATGAGGTTCCTGAGCTGCTGGGTTCCGCCCCCTTCACCAGGCCACCCCCCTGCCCTCGGCTCCCACACAGAAGTGTGGGCGACCCCTGAGGCTCATGCTTCTGGAGATTGTAGGATGGTGGCTCTAGGCTGGGTTACCTTGGCAATGGTGGGGCATCTCCAGGGCCTGGGGGCAGCCGAGTCTGTGCTCCCAAAGGATTGGCCCCGGCCCATACCAAGCGATGAGACCTGTGTGGGGAGATGAGTGAAGATGACCTGAGGCCAAAAGCAAGGGACACCCGTGGGAGGAGCCACAGAAGGCCCTGTGTCGGGGTGGGGGTAGCTGGGAGCACAGCCTGCACCCTGGTTTCTCCTCCAGGCCCAGGAGAAGCAGCAAAGATGTCGAATGATCCACCCCCTCCTTATCCTGGGGGTCCCACAGCCCCCCTTCTGGAGGAGAAAAGTGGTGCTCCACCCACGCCAGGTAGGTCCCATGCCCTTTGCAGATGCTGGGAGCTGCACCTGGAGCAGCGCCCTCCAACAGCTATGCCTCTGCGCTTCCTCCCCCGCTCCGTCCAGGCCGCACCTCCCCAGCTGTGATGCAGCCCCCACCGGGCATGTCGCTGCCCCCTGCAGACATCGGCCCCCCACCCTATGAGCCGCCCGGTCACCCGATGCCCCAGCCTGGCTTCATCCCCCCCCATGTGAACGCGGACGGCACCTACATGCCTCCAGGTAAGAGGGAAAGGAACCTGTCCAGCCCAGCACCCCACGTCGGCAGCTGGGCCAGCCTCTGCTGCTGGCCAGCAATCTGTGTGGGTGTTTAACATAAGGGCAGAGGGCCGACCGTGCAGGTGGACAGCAGACACGGGAAGGTGCCCAAGAGCACGGCACGGGGAGCTTCTCTGTCCTCTGGGACAGAGACCAGGAGAGGCTGGGAGAAGGACGATGGTGGCCTGGGCCCCGGGCCTGTGTCCTGGGGTGCTGGAGGCTCAGGGATTTGTGCTCACCTTTCCTGTGGGGCCAGTGGCCAGCCCGCCAATAACCCGCCTTTGCTCCATCTTGTTTCCAGGTTTCTACCCTCCTCCGGGTCCCCATCCACCCATGGGCTACTACCCGCCGGGGCCCTACCCGCCAGGGCCCTACGCTGGCCCCGGGGGCCACACGGCCACGGTGCTGGTCCCCTCAGGGGCTGCCACCACTGTGACCGTGCTGCAGGGAGAGATCTTCGAGGGCGCGCCCGTGCAGACAGTGTGCCCCCACTGCCAGCAGGCCATCACCACCAAGATCTCCTATGAGATCGGCCTGATGAACTTCGTGCTGGGCTTCTTCTGCTGCTTCATGGGGTAGGTGGTGCAGGCACCCACGGGGTGGCGCCGTGCCCACCTCTGCTGCCCTGCAGGGGGCTGGGCGCTCGGCCCCTGCTCTTCAGGCCCCTGTCTCTCCTGATGCAGGTGTGACCTGGGCTGCTGCCTGATCCCCTGCCTCATCAATGACTTCAAGGATGTGACGCACACGTGCCCCAGCTGCAAGGCCTACATCTACACGTACAAGCGCCTGTGCTGACGGGCTGGGCCTGGACTCCCCGCTGTCCGTCTGGCCCCCCATGCTTCGCCCCCTACTCTCAGTGGCTCACCTCCCTGCTCCCACTGGGGGTTGGAAGCCGTTCCACTGGTCCGTCCCCTGGAAGTCTTGTCCTCTTCGCCTTGCCCTTCCCTGAGCATCTGACTCTAGTGGCAAAAATTCTGTTGGATTTCAGGCCAAGGGCCAGCGAGTAGTGGGGGATGGCGCTGAGCTTGCGTGCTGCTGGCATGCTAGGCATTTGTGATCAAGAAGACGAGAGGGAGTGGTCTTCTCACATGGTCCTCCCTGCTGGGGTCTTTTCTCCATTTCTGTACCAGGTACAGGTTTGGTCCAGAGTCTCCCTGGGACCAAAAGCAGGCAGAGCCGTGGCTGGTTCCCCAAAGCGGGGCCGAGCCCACAGCCACCGTCATTTCTGATCTGCTGGGCTGAAAGTGGCGGATAGACCCAGGCAGGCCTGAGTTTGTGATTGCTAGAGGCAGGCATGATGGCAGAAGCAATGACTCTGGCCCTCAGAACTCAGGAATTCTTAACTGCGCCCAGGAATCATCTGGGGTATATAGAGGTCAGCACACCTGCAGGCTACGGAGTGAGGGACTGGACGCTAGCTTGCCAGGAAGCGATTCTCCATGGCCCCTGCCCAGCTCCCTTTCAGCCACACCTCTGTGAAGCCCGGCCTTTGCTGGGGCCAGAAGGAATGCCCAGGAGCTGGGCCATCTGGTTATACCCTGTCCTCACAGCGTGTGGGCACAGCCTCTGCCTGGAGCGTCCCAGGTGGGACCAGAGATGACAGAGCAGGGCTTCCTTGTGGGCACTCTGGGCTCTGCAGTGCACTCTCCATGGGCCCTCCTCCTGGTGCCCACAGGGCCCTGCACCCTGGCTAGCAGCCATGGCGCTGGACTGGGGACAGGCTTGGGACAAGGAAGGAGCAGCCACAAGTGGCAGAGGTGCCCCGGTGGCCACCAGCCCTGCCCTGGGCCTGAGCACACACCGTTTCCTGAAGGGTTTGTCTGTGACTTGCTCCCGTGGACCGCTGTATCCTGCCGCCCCCTCCTGGTCCTGCACAGCCACTGCATGGCCTCCTGTCACTGTGAACCGTGGCCAGTCTCAGTTGATAGTTCCTCATTAAATTGGCCCTTTCACTCCCTTGCCCGAGGCCTCTGCTCTCTTGCCTGGCTTCCTTCTTTTGTGAGGGAAAGAGGGTGGGGGGCCTGCAGGTAGTTGGAAGGCAGGGGGTCAAGACCTCAGGGTCTCAGTGCTTCTGCTGAACCCACTACCCAGGGACAATGCTGGTGTCTCAGTCCCTGGTTAAACCCACCGGAGCCAAGCCGTGACTGCACCATCAAGCTTCCTTACTGATAATATCACTCGTCTCCACACCACACACCTGCCCATGGGGTCTGCAACCTGGAGACCCCCGCCAGCCAGAGCTCGGGGTCATCAACCCTGTGGGGAGGTACCCTCGCTGCCTTGAGCAGGACAGAGCCACCGGGGCTGAGGCGTCGGGTCTGCGGGCTGCTGGGGTGGGCAGGCAGCTGGGCCCCCACCCCTTATCTGACTTGTGAAGGTGGGTGGGCTTGGTCAGTTACTGGAAAGTGTCCCCACCATTTAATTCTTTTCTGAGTAACACTTTCACAGATTCTCAATATATAGAACAGGTAATAAACTCCTATTTAAATAAATATTTAAGTTCATTTCTATTTTAGACAATTATTATATAATACAAGTATATGCTCTTTTAGATATTAAAAAAAAAAAAGGAAAACTAAAGCATTCTTGAGAACTAGAAAACCGAGGGACCACATGGACGTCCATGTCCCTGAGAGGTGGCTCATTGACTGCCCTGAGAGGCGGGTGCTGGGCAGGGACCGGCAGTGTTGGGAGAGTGAGGGGCTGCTGGGCACCAGCAAGGATGGTGTCATACCAGAAAGGAGGGAGGCGACTAGCAGAATCCACTTTATTGAGTGCAGAAGCATTTTCACAGGTCAGAGGAGACAGGCCATGGCCAAACTGACCCTGACTCGGGTGTCTGCTTGAGAGGTGTGAGGACTGGCTGCCCAGGACGGAGCTCCAGGACCCCTGAGGCGAGGTGAAAGCCCAGCTTCTGGCTCCTGCCCCCAGAAGTCCAGAAAAGGAGCACCCCCACCCTCCCACAGCTCTGGGGCCTGAAATTGCTGGCGATCTACTCCCAGCACAGGAAAGACACCCACCTAGGTGCAGATGCATCAAGGAGAAGGGGAGCAAGGGAGCCTTGGGTCAGAGGTGCAGGGGCCCTGGCAGCAGCGCTGGTCCCAGAGGCCTAGGCCAGCCTGCAACTGCTCCTGCTGCCAGGGCCGGGGGGCTCGGGGCGGGCCTGCACCCAGCTCAGCATTTGGCCCGCAGGCAGGATGCTGACAGGCAAAGGCTTCAGTCTCTGGCTTTTATTGGTTGCTTGTTTTCTCAAGGCCAGCGTTAGGAAAGTCACCTGAGGTGGCAGTTTGGTCGTGGGTGGAAGCAGGGCGGGCCAGTGGACGGGAGGCGGTGCAGCATGGAACGGTGGGTCCTTCACATGGAGTACCAGGCCAGGAGGCCGGCGGCCAGGGCCACGCTGGCAGCCAGCAGGAACTGGAGGCCGGGCCTTCGCAGCAAGGCCAGGGCTGCTCTGAAGGGGCAGCTGCTGCCTTCCAGGGCACCTGCGTGGCAGCACCCAGGGGACACGCTGTGAGTGGGGGCCAACACACCTGCCCCGGGCGCGCAGGACACGTGAGGCCTACCTTTGTCTAGCTGAGAAGCATAGTAGGGGCACTTCCGCAAGTCTCCCTTCCCGTCATGCACAGGAAGCCCGTCCTGTGTGGACAGTCTGCTGTGCGCGGGAAGCCCGTCGTGCGCAGATAGCCTGTCCTCCAGGGTCTCTTTGGCTAGCAAGGAGCCAGCCTGGTCCAGTTCATTGAATACCTGCAGATGCAAGGGATCGACAGCCGTCACCAGCCTGTGTCCCCAGACAGGCCGAGCAGGCAGGGACGGGAGTGTACAGGGTGGACACCTCCCCCGAGGGGGAGCTCTGGGAGGTATGGCTGCACACGTACTGCCCAGGCTGAGAGCCCACGGCGGACACCCCCAGGGGGCAGACAGGAGAGCAGAAAGCACTGTCCCCCCACGCCGTGGGATCCCCAGCACGTTCCTGTTTGTGGGTGCTGGGTATTTCTAGCAAGAAACAGGAAGGTGGGAGGAGGCAGCCCTGACAGGGCTGGCTGGTCCTGAGGGGCCCTCAGGCCCTATGCTCAGGCCGGCACTTCCCTGGAGCAGAGGGCAGGGCCTGGGCTCTGGACACAGAACGAGCCTGCCAGACTCGGGCCTAACAGCTACTTGTAAACTGAATCATTCTCTCTTTGATTCTCTCCCCAAACTTACCAAGCAGGACTTTTCACAGCAACCTTTGCTAAAAATGGGGAACTCCACATTCCTTCAGACCAGAAGCCTGGGGTGAGAGGGAAGGAGATAGCTCCCACCTTCCCGACCCTTCAACATGCTGGGGTGTCACCTTCCCAAAGCACCACACACAGGCTGTTGATCAAGCAGGTTGGAACCCTGACTGGGGTTGTGCCCGCTGGCCTGTCTAGTTGCTAGACTTGCTCTCAGGCAGCCTATCTGTCCGAGGGCACTGATGCCCCTCAAGCGGCTCTGGGGTAGCCCTGCCGGCAGACACCCTTCCCGCCTGGCCCTGGCAGTACCTGCATGTTGAACTCGAAGGCCTTGTTGGCCTCCTCCACGATCTTCTCTTTGGTCTCTAGGTTCAGGTCGAGGGCGTTCATCCTGGCCCGGTACAACTGCTTGAACTGCTGTGCGTTGTCCACATTCTCAAACAGGTAGAACTGGGTCCCTTCCCCCGTACTGGGGAGTTTCAGGGCCCGCTGGGCCACCTTCTTCAGCACCTGACCCCCCGAGAGGTCCCCCATGTAGCGGGTGTAGGCGTGGGCCACCAGCAGCTCTGGTTCGTTCTGCCCCACCTCGTGGATCCGCTCCACGTACTTCCGGGTGGCCTCGGAGCACTGCGCCTGCTCCTCCCAGTGCTCGCCATAGAGATACTCCATGTCCCTGATCAGCGCCTTCTTCCGGTGTAGCTCCATGGGGAAGTACAAGGGGGCAAAGGCTGGGTGGTCCTTGTTCCGGTCGATCTCCTCCTCCAAGGCCGAGTATGTGAAGTACAGCGCGGTGGTGGCCAGCTGCCAGGGGTGATGGGGAGACCATGGGAGAGGGCCAGGGCCTGGGCCAGCAACTCCCAAGCCCACTGCCCACACTCCTGAGCACCCCCTCCACTCCCCACTTTCATACAGTGAGATGTTTCATGTGCGCAGGAAGCGTTTATTTCTTAAAGGAGTGACACAGTGAATTCTCTGGAACACAGATCACTTCCTTTACATTACTACCTTATTCCTTTTAAGACATGAAACCACAGCCTGATGCTGAGAAAACATGGGGCGTGGAGAAAGGCTGGGGGGGTGGGCCCTGTGGGACTAAGGGCCCCCAGCCCAACCCAGTTCACAACTGAGGGCACAAACCTTAAATAGCTCCTTCCTGATGTTGCCTTTCAAGAAGTCCTTGACAAACTGGGTGTTTTCCGCCCGGTCATGTGATTCCTTGGTCCCTTCCTTCAGGAGCTCAGAAAGGTCTGCCATCCTATGGAGAGACCACGTGTGAGTTAGCCTTCCAATTCCAGGCTGACCACTCGCCAAGCTCGAGGCAGAGGCTGCTCAGAAACGTGATTCCAGCCTCTCAGCAGAGAGCAAAGCACAGACAGATGTGGGTCTGCTCCCAGGACTCGGGTGACACTCTGGATGACTCTGACCCACTCCTCCATCGTGCCCGGGTCTCTCTGAAGCACCCAAATGACTGATGCTTGGCTTCTGTGCCCGCCCGAAGAAACACACACACCGCTAACCCTACCACAGTGTGTGCTGACTTCAGGGAACAGACGACTTTGGGGAACGTGTCTCCCAGGATCCACACCCCTGAGAAGAACTGACCGTGCAGCTCCTAGGGCGGCCCAGCTGCCTTCCTCCCACCTTGAACCCACAGCCCCTGAAGATGACGTGAACCTGGGACCCAGCACAGGAGGATGGGAGTGAGAGCAAGGCTGGGGAGGAAAGAGCCAGGACCAAGGCCTATGCTGCTGAACAAAATTACGTGACAGATGCCAGCACCAGACAAGGCAGAGCACGTGCTGGGCAGGGGCTCCTGCGCCATCCACACGCGTCGACCAGAGCGAGGAAAGCTTGGCCTCTCACGGCCAGTCTCTGCTGGCCTCTTTAGGAGACTGGCTCGTACCACTCACGTGCTGAAAGCTTGGCCTCTCACGGCCAGTCTCTGCTGGCCTCTTTAGGAGACTGGCTCGTACCACTCGTGCTGCCAACAGTTTATTTTCAGCAATTATTCCAAGATGTAAAAAGAGAACTTTGCCAATGACAGGGCTATAAGGAAAGGCTGAGAATGATGAATAGCAGGCCTGGGTAACTGGAGGCTTCAGGTGAATTGCCTCCAACCCAGTAAGGAAAGCCCTGGAGTTAAGAGCTGCTCCCACATCTGAGGGGTGGGAGACACTGGAAAGGTGCCAGCTTTGCCTCTGATTACCCTTTCTCACCCCAGATGACAAAATGCTCAGAATTCCAGGAAGAAGAAACGGCCAGGAGCAACATCAAATCCCACCACTAGGCACTCGGAGCAGTGCCTGTCCTGCCTCCCTGCGTGGGGCGGGGGTGAGGGCGAGGAGGCGGCGGGCACAGAGCATCCCGGGGCCCGGCAGCACGACCTGACTGCACCACGGCCGCCACCACTCACCTGGTGTGGTTCTCCTTCTCTGGGGCCCCGGAGATCCTTTTCTCCGGCTCATCCAACCCCTCTGAGGCCTCCAGTTCCGCTGACATGGCTGCTGCTCTCACGCCTCTGGTCCTGCAGAGACACAGGAGCAGGGGATGTGGTGCCCGTGGCAGGCACTCCCCAGGTGCCCGCCGGTTCTGCCCCACCCCCGACCCCGCCCCGAGCACCACCACCAGGAGGCGCCACAGGCCTCAGGGAAGTTCTCATAAAAATAAAGCTCTGCTGTCAAGCGGACCATATCTGCATTGGACAAAATGTGAATATGGACAGTGGTAACAGCACTGTATTGATGCTGAACTTACTGATTTTTATAACTGCACCGTGGTTATTTACGAGAATGTCCTTGTTTTAGGAAACACACACTCGCGTAGTCACAAGTAATGGGGCATATTACCTGCAACTTATTATCAAATGGCTCAGAGACAGAGTGTGTCTGCATGTGTCTGTGTGTGTATAGGCACATACACTGCGGTGGGGGGACACACAAGTGAAGCACTTGAGTCAGTGCTGACAGTGAACCTGGATGAAACATACACAAGGATTCTATGTACCATTCTTACGACTTTTCTGTATTTTTGAGATTATATCAAAATTAAAAGTTACCTAAAACATAAAATAACAAAGGAATATGACTTAAATAAAAAAAGCAGCCATGCAGCAGCTCTCAGTGTGGCAGCGAGCGCATTGGAACCAGCCAGCCTGCCTGTTAGAGGCGGGTGCCCTTGCGCAGAGAGCATCCCCTCAGGGCAGTTCCAAAGGCCCTTGATGAGCTGCGCTGAGTCACCACGTGAGCAGACTGCCTCCAGCCCACTCCAGACTCTGCTGAGCTAGAGGAAGTGACTCGCGTAGGCCAGTCGATGCCCACTGCCTCTGCGTTCATCAGCCCGGGAAATCTGGTCCTGGAAGACTCCAAGTTCACGCTGCATCTGACAGTGCGCGGGGGAAGCCCATCTGGGGACAGCAGCGCAGCTGCCCCAGCACCAGCAGTAACGCAGGACCAGAGCTACTATCACTGGGGCCAAACCACGCCAGAGAGAGACCTGAACTTTCTGCCTCAACCAGTGTCTTCTTACTGAGCGCTACTGAGCTCTGCCCAGAAACAGGTGTCTAGGGGGACAAAGAAGTATCATGATCCCTGAAAGGATAAAAAACCACTTCTATCTCAGCCCACAGATAAACACCATTAAGTATGTTGCTACATTTCCTTTCTGAGTTTTCTCTAGATAACATCTCCTTTGTTATCTTTGGAGATATTACAAGGCCTGGTTTTGCTCAGCAGTCTTTCTGAAACTTCTCTCAACTTTACATTTAGCATTTATACAATGGAATTAATGACAGGAAGGATTAAGTAAGAACACAGAAGCACAGTGCCTGCCACATGGTAAGCACTCAGTAAATATGATGGCACACTTGTCCCAGGAACGCTTAGAAAATAGCAGAGAGTAAAATAAGCCAGACAAGGCATGATACTATTTGTGTGCAATCTTTTTTTAAAAGGTTCAATTCAGAGAAAACAATGGAATGGGGATTGCCTAGGAGTGGAAGCAATGGGAACAGCTGGTAAAATGGTACAAATTTTCAGTTATATTGTGAATAAGGTCTGAGAATCTAATGAAAAGCGTGGTGACTATAGTTGATAATTGTTGTTCAGTCACTAAGTCAGGCCCTACTCTTTGCGACCCCATGGAATGCAAGACTCCAGGCTCCTCTGTCCTTCACTATCTCCCAGAATTTGCCCAGATTTATGTTCATTGAGTCACTGATGCTTATCTAACCATCTCACCCTCTTCTGCCCCCATCCTTTGCCTTCAGTGTTTCCCAGCATCAGGGTCTTTTCAAATGAGTCAGCTCTTCACATGAAGTGGCCGAAGTACTAGCGCTTCAAGCATCAGTCCTTCTAATGAATATTCAGGGTTGATTTCCTTTAGGATTGACTGGGTTTGATCTCCTTGCTGTCCAAGGGACTCTTCAAGAGTCTTCTCTAGCAGCACAGTCCAAAAGCATCAATTCTTCAGCACTCAGTCTTCTTTATGGTCCAATTCTCACATCTGTATATGACCACTGCAAAAACCCTAGCTTTGACTATATGGACTATAGTTGATAATACTGAACTGCATAACTGAAATCTGCTAAGAGAACAGATCTTGAATGGTTCTCACTTCTTTAAAAGGGTAAATATGTGAGGTGATGGATATCGCTTTTTTTAAAGCGATTAAAATTTTTTAATTTTAAATATATTACAATTTTATTGTCGATAATACTTCACTAAAGCTGGAAAAAAGAGGGAATAGAAATAGCAGAATATAGAAAATGGGAAAAAAAAAAAGAAAATGGGACCTTCTCCTGACAAATCAGATATATTCTCCTCTATAAAAATGCTGGTGAACAGTGTGGTGCAGACTGTCAATGACAGACAGGAGCTGGGGTGGGGGAGAGGAAGTGCCTCTAGATGGCGGAACAGTAGGAACGCTAGAAACGGGACAGCCACAGAAATGGTGAAAGGCTGCCTTCTATGTGTCCTCTCTCCTAGGGGTCAAGGTAGACTTTGCCAACCCTGAAGCAAGCTCCACATAGCTTCCCCCAGGTCATTCATACTGACCTGATTTTTTGCCCACACCTCGAAGCTTGTGGGATCTTAGCTCTAACTGGTCAGAGATCAAACCCAGGCCCTAGGTGAAAGCTGAGTCCTAACCACTAGACTGCTAGGGAATTCCCCAGACTTTTAAGAAAGAGCATCTGAGCTCCACTCCCTTAGGGACCCTAAGAGCCACAGTTTTTCTCTAACTGCTCAGCACTCAGACTCAGAGAGGAGCGAGTGCTGTGAAGAAAGTTCTGGGCTTCCCAGAGGAGAGACGGCTGCAATAAAGCCCCAGAGGCTCTAGGCAGGTATGTGGCTATGCTGAGGACACCCCAGGCACCGGAGGCCTGCAGCCCCAGGCTGCTTACAGGAAAAACTAGTATCGGGCAAAGACAGAACAACTGTCATCTGGTTGCCTAGATTACCAATTGTGGTAACTTAGGTAAACTTCCTGCACCTGATCACCATGGTGCACACAGGGATGGTGTGAGTGACTCAATCTGACCATTAATTGGTCTACTTGATGATACTGCACTCTGGAAGGTGTAGTCACTCGAGCAACAAGGCTTCTGCTTCTCTTCAAAACAGAGGAAGAGAAAGCTGGCTTCCACCAGTGCCCACCTCGGCATTTTTTTCCACAGCAGCACTTTGTGCCAGTACCTCCTCAGGTACACCCTCCACCCACCCTCTTCCACTGGTCCTGCCCAACAGCCCCGAATTCCCGCCTCCCCACTCCCAGGAGGCCAGACTCTAGCCCTGGGGACAGGGCCGCAGCTGTCTGCTTCACTGCTATAGCTCCAGGGCCTGGGGAATAATAGGCTCTCCATAAACACTTGCTGAAAACAAATCAAAGGAAAGAAGGCACACGGGAAATGCTGTAAAGTGTACCACCAACAGCAGGCGCCAGTAGACAGCAAGGCACACTCTGTGGTCCACCACCTCAGCAAGTTCTAAACTCAGAACAGGGTTAAAAATTTTTGCTTTGAAGGAAGGGTAGATACCAGTTTATCCCATTCCAGCAGCAATTATACTGAGTCCCCAACGCAGGCTGAGGACTTCCCTGCTGGCTCAGTGGTAAAGAGTCCACCTGCAATGCAGGACCACAGGAGATGTGGGTTCGATCCCTGGGTCAGGAAGATCCCCGGAGAAGAAACCCACTTCCAGTATTCTTGCCTGGAGAACCCCATGGACAAAGGAGCCTGGAGGGCTACAGTCCACGGTGTGGCAAAGAGTCAGACATGACTGAAGCAACTTAGCAAGCACGCACACAATGCAGGCTAAAAGTGCCATCTGGCAGGAAGGAGAACATTCTCAGGAAGACTCACTTAGCATATTCACCCCACACGGGCTGAGTTCCAGAAAGAGGGCCGCCTGGAGGCCTGGCCACTATTCCTCACGGGAGTGGCTGGGGGGTTGGGTGGGGCAGGGGCGGGGTGGCGGCATTCAGGAGCCACCTTGTATGTCAGAAACAGAATTCACTTCATTCTCTGAAAAGCTACATGGTCAAACTTGGTCAGGCTGACCTCTACACTCCAATCCTTTCTCTTTGCAGGAACCACTATAATCCTAGAAAATCAAAGGCCAAATCATGAACATGGAACATTTCTAGACTGCAATTTCTTGTAATCCATAAGAAGCTGCCCCACCCTGCACCCGAAAACAAAAAGATCCCAAAATAGTCCACTGTGGGAAATATACTTCAAGAAGTATTAACAATAAGTAATCTGTACCAAAATGATAAATAGCTATACTATAACATTTGAAAAAAGTCACTCAGCCTAACAATACAGGGCAGGGCTACTTAAACAGCAGCAAACAATGGAATCCTGGCACCGAGGCAACAAGTTGATGGGCAGTACCCAGGCATGAAAACGTCTGCATCAACTTCTTTGTTTAAAATAAGTGGCTGAGACTTCGCTTTCCAATGCAAGAGGTGTGGGCTCAATCCCTAATCGGGAAGCTAAGATCCCACATACTTCCCAGGCAAAAACCAAAACATAAAACAGAAGCAATTGTTAACAAATTCAATAAAGACTAAAAATGGTCCACATCAAAACAAAAAAAATCTTAACAAAAAAAAGACCCCAAACACTGACTAGGACTATGGATAACTAAATATACCAGTGATGGCAGGAAGGGACTTTGGAAAACTATAAATATTTGTTGTTTGTTGGATAGTTTAGCCGATTGGCTCCTTCTATGCGAAGTGGCTCAATTCTTTTGAAAGGGGGAGGGATAGGCAGGGGACAAGGGGGAGGGGGACAGAGAGACAAACAGGAACAGGACTGGGCGAGCCATCTAAGTCTCTGTGCTGCACCAGCCAGTCACCAGAAGTCCCCAGGCCCTTCACTGTGCTCCTACTAATTCCAGAAACGTCCATCTATAGAGGTCAGGCCCTCCTCTTCTACTTCCCGACATCACCGTGACCCTCTGTTTATAAAATCTGCTTCCACAGCCCCATAACTCCTGTACTCCTAGCCGTTCACTGATCACGACTGGTTTTCACTCCCACACCTGCTCTGAGAGAAATGGCAACACTGTCCTGATTACCAGTGTTCTCTCTGGTGCGCCTGGCCCAGCAGATCCAGAACACTCATTTCAAAGCCCCTGCCGTGGTGAATGACAGGCTCAAGGATCTAGGGCATCTTAAAGAACAGACAAGTTCAAAGATGTTAAGTCCTCCTCTACAAACTCACGTCAGCAAACCTCAGGTCAGTCAGCCTGACTGTCAGACAGAAATGTGATCCCCAATCCCTCCCCCAAAGGCACAATGGGGACTTCAGCTGTCACAATTCTTTTCTCCATGCCCATTCTTTTCCTTTGCCCTGGGAAACCACAACTGGGGAAAGGGGCAGGCTGCGGAGTTGGCCAGCACGAGAGAGGGAGGAGGGGGAAGTGAGGCGGCTGGAAACAGCATAGCTCTCCCGCCTACTGGAATCGAGGGACACCAACTGCCACAGCGCAGGATGGAGGCCCATGACCTGAGGGGGTGCTGGTCTCCTGTGCACAGAGAAGACGGTGCCAGAGGGAAGGTGAGGGGCTGCTCCCTCCCTGCACAAAGGCCTCCACTGGACACGGCAGGCCCTGCCTGCCTCGAGAGGGCTGTGTGAGGCTCAGGGTCCACTCCAGTCTAGAACTGGCATCACAGCCACAAGGGCCATCGTCCTGTTTTGCCTGTTAAGCTGGAAGCATATCCTACAAGACAGAGCAAGACTCCCTCAGACTGAGCTGCTCAGAATCCAACACCATGTTCCAAGTCACGTACAGCCCAGCGCCCTGGGAGCCTTCAGCCTGAGCTGTAATGGATGCTGTCGCATCAATGAAATGCCTACTGATCAGGCTAGCTAAACGAAGAGGGTGGTGAGAGAGTGACAGTAAGTTACGGATTAGATTCTAAAATACCAAACAGTAAGAATTTGAATTGGGCACTACATCTCCGAGTTGGACGGTGTGAGTTCTAGTCTTACTTTTCTTCAGCTGTGACTCCATCCCTTCCTCCTCCTCTTCTCCCCACCTCCACCCTTCTCTCTGGTGGTCCATTTCTTTCTAACTACAGACTTGTTTGTAATCCCCGTGCCTCTGAGCTGGCCAAGGCCATTCTCACTCACAGGCCCCAACGGGGCTGGCACCCTCATTGAGTGGCCAGTGCTGTGTTTTTTCCTGCGGCTCCCCCAGAGTTCACTGCTCCCCTCCCAGGGTCTGCCCTGGAATCCCTGCCCCCGGCTGCTCTCCCTGTATCAGGGCTGGGCACTGGCCCCTGACCTCTCCACCAGGCCCAGTCCACATCCACACCCCCCTGCCCAGCAAGGCTGCTACTCCTTGCCTGCAGGCCTGTGAGGGCAGGCCCTTCAGGGGCTCTGGCTGCTTTTCGTAGCCAGCACCGCAGGTAAGGAGGCCTTTGGCTCCTTCTGTCTTAGGCCTGCCTCTAGTCACTGGTGCAGCTTTCTTCCCACAGCCCATGGATGGGGGTGTGTGTGTGTGTGTGTGTGTGTGTGTGCGCGTGCGTGTTTTCCACTCTTCTGGCTGAACTAATAACTTCCATTGCATCCACCTCTGTTTATGATCTCACCCCACCTACTTACACTGTGACATTCAGGAGGGTCACGGGTAAAAATGACGCCTCACCGCTCACAAAAATGTACAGCACAAATGTCTACAGCACATAAATATGAGCATGTGCCCCATAAACGTCTTCAGACGATCAACACAGGACAGGAGTCCAAGGCACGCCCTTTCCTGGGCTATAGGAGCTGCTCCTGCTCTATATCCCCTGAAGGCTTTTCACCCCTCTGTTCCTGTTGAACAATCCCATAAACCAGGCCAAGTCAGTTCTTAATGGTGCCACATACTCTTATCAGGCAGGCCTCAGCAGCTATGAATAAACCGGTTGTTTACCCATCACACACATTCCTTTCTGAGTATCTGTCTATGAAAGAAGAGTAAATTCTAACATGCTACTTATAAGCCTAACATGATCTGGGGGACAAGCGACGCCAGGGCTCCTGTGGAGGCAGCAGGAGGGAGGAAGCCGGGGGCGGGACGGTGCAGCTCTCAGCCTCCTAACCTCGGGCTCTCTCCACATTTCACTTGTGAAATGGGATGAACACCTACCTAGCACTCAGTACAAGACTACTGCTACTGCTACTGCTAAGTCACTTCAGTTGTGTCCGACTGTGTGTGACCCCAGAGACAGCAGCCCACCAGGCTCCCCCGTCCCTGGGATTCTCCAGGCAAGAACACTGGAGTGGGTTGCCATTTCCTTCTCTAAGACTACTATGAAGATCAAATAGACGATGACCATGAAACCACTTTACAACAGGTGTCAATGTGACAGAAGAAACTGAGAAAGAGTTGTTTATTAACTTGTCTACCCTGGGAGATGAGACACTTTGGTGAGCTTTTTTCAGACCTTGCTACGACACCAGGCAACTCAACAAGTGGAAGAAGCCCTATTCCTGGATGCAACGTGGAAACAGACTTGCTCTCCTGAGCACTGTTTAAAATCCAGTACTGAGAGGGGTGAACCTCACACTGAGGGCCAGTTCTGCATCCCATCTGGCAAATGGATGTGAAGAGGGGTGCAGCCTGCTTCCTGCAGTAAACAGCCACTTGACCGTCCCTGTGCTGCTCCCAGACCTCAGGGAGGGCTGAAGTTGGGGGGCAGGAGGGAGCTCAGTGAACCTGTCAGTTTACAGGGGTCACTTCCAGGCTCCCACCTGCTGCTGATTACTGCTAGACCCAGCTCACCTTCAGGAAGGGAAAGGTAGGTGGGCCCTGCCCAAAGGATGAGGTCTTTAGAGTTAGAAAGGTTTGGGCTGGAGTTTCAACGTTTAGTAGTTCCATGGCTAGCAGTAAGGCGTACCATTCTGAAAGCTGAGTTTCCACATCCATAAAACTGGGTAACAAAACTCTCTTTGCTCTACATTCTCAAGTGTGCTGTGAAGACTAAAGGAGCTAACATGTGTACAAGTGCTTCATGAAACAACGAGGCTGAAAAGTGCTGATGATCTCTTGAGAAGTTGTTGGAGAAAGAGAACAGGTGGGTGATTCTGAAACACTGAGGAAGAATGTGAAATCTGATGCGTCCACAGGTAATTCTGGGCAGTCAGTTACACGTGTGGACTTGTGACTCAGGCCTTTTCCTCTGCCAGTGTCAGGAAAAGGGAATTCTGTTCTTTCTGAGGTGAGACCTGTGACCGCTGCAGCTGGAGAATTCTCACTGCAGATGCTGCCGGACGCTGGCTGAGCTGGGTGTTGGGAGCAGTGCACAGGGCCAACTCAGCTCTAATCCAACAAAGCAGCTGAGAAGAGGGGTCTCCCAAACCCCTGAGGAGACCACATCCTATAGGTCACCACCTTCTGAGTCTATAGAATGAATGACACGAGGTCTCTGAACTCTGGTGCTGCCACACCTCAGGAATTCTTATACACAAGCTTCACTCCTTTCATTTTGGTTACTGGGTGACTTCAATCCCACAGTTGATTGAATGGATGACTATTAATTAACCTCTTGACAAAGAGCAAGTTCAGACAAGCCATTTTGGAAAAGTGAGGAGTCTAAGGACACAAAGCTCTTGCGTCACATTTACTCAACACACACATGCATATCTGGCAATAAGCAACCAGAAAGCAACTAAGGGCACTAGCCTCTTAGTAGCTTCAAAAACTGGACTCAGGAAGTCTAAGACTTCTCAGGCAGGTTGTGTCCACTGGGGAGTGGTGGGCTCATCTCTAGCACGTTCAAATACAGCTGAGCAAGAATTCAGACACTGCGACGACACCTGAAACATGGAAAAGCAGAGAAGGGGCCGCAAGTCCGCGGGCTGCGGGCACCAAAGACGCCACTTCCTACTACAAGACCCGCTCTGTTTCCTGAGTGTCACTGGGTCTTGGGGCTGAGAAGACAAGGCTTTTTAGTCCCATGGGAAGCACCTGGGGGGGGGGGGGGGCTGAAGCCGTGACTGAATTCTAGAACGGTCAGGCTGGGATTTTATAAGAACAAAGCTTAGGCACCAGACATCCACAAGGCTGGTTGTAACAGCGTAAGTTCCGACGAGACTGGGTCACCCCTAGGTACAATCAAGCAAAAATCCTTCCAACTTTGGAACAATCTAGAAAGCATGTGTCCTATGGATTAAGTGGTCAGCCACATTTTCTTTCACTCAGGTGCAACAACTGTTACCTGTGACCTTGGCTTCTCTCACAAATGATGACATAAACAGTGTTGGGAGTGGTGGGAAACCGTGGGGGCTTAGGATGCTTCTGCCAAATTTCCACCTTGGAAAACCTAGAAGTGCTATGGCCTTCCAGGTGGTTTTCTCTTTACATGTGTGTGTCCTCTCTACATGCATCATGTCTGACTCCTTTGGGACCCCATGAACTGTAGCCTGCCAGGCTCCTTTGTCCATAGGATTCTGCCGGCAAGGATACTTGAGTGGGTTGCCATTTCCTCCTCCAGGGGACCTTCCCGACCCAAGGATCAAACTGTCATTTCAGGTGTCTACTGCTTTGGCAGACAGATTCTTTTGCCACTGAGCCACCTGGGAAGCCCTTTCCTCTCTACAGACAGACTTAATGGAGCCTCCCAGCAGGGACCAAAGGCCCTCAGGTTCACCCAGAAGAGGGCGGTGCAGAGGAAGACCACCGGACTAAAGTCTAACAGATGTGGACACGCCATGTTAAGTCACTTCTGAGCAGGGTCCCATGACTATGAAGGAACTAAGATCAAGAGAATTAAGTAATACAGCCAATGTCACTCAGAGTGAACAGTTGAGCTGGAACCAAACTCGAGTCCTTCTGAATGCAAGGTGATGCCTCCTGTGTCCACAGCCAATCCTCAGTGGTACACAAAGGTGAAATCAGTATGGTGTCTACTGACAAGACTACTAGCCACATGGAAACTGAGGTTATGTTACAGTGCACTTATGCTCACAGTGGAGGGGTTGGCTAAACCACTGAGTGACACTTGTTTCTTAAGTAAAAGTGAGCTCAATCCTATGGTTTCTGAGAAGTAAATGCTCAGGTTCCCATTTGAAGACTATACCGCCCACTCCTAACACGCTCACCTTGGCTCACTCAGATTACAGGGCAACCTGAGAAGGCTGTCCTCTGGCGGGCCCTGCTTTTGTTGACTAGCAGGGCAGGCTAAGGCTGGAGACGGCTGGTCCCAAGGGGGAGGAGAGCACCCACCACCCCGCCTCGGTGCCTGGAGGGAAGCAGCCAGATCTGCCAGCTCCTGACGGACGCTGAAGCCAAGGCTCTAAGCATCCTGACCCCACAGGGAGGTCACAATAGGTAAGGCCCGCAGATTTCTATAGTACCTATTACCATAGAAACTACAGAGAATCAGAAGAGCTGGTTTTAAGAATCTGAAAGCGTGTTCTCCACATGTTGAGATCTATTCAGTCCAATCTTCCTGTCTATTGAAAATATACTCTGCCTTGGTAGCAGGAGTGTGATGGACAGAAAATATATCAACATAAAGGTCTTATAAAATCAGGAACTCCACAGGCCAAGGCACTGGTCCATCTAAAGAGGCGGCTCCTCTGGCTCACCTTGGACCTGTTTGGGACCCTAACATGCTTCCACAGGCCTCAGAGTTAGGTATTATTCTCTGGCATTTTCACAACTGCCTAGACTCTGGCAGTAGAGGGGAGAGGTGGGTGAAGTGGGTGCAAAGAAACAAGCCCTGACCAGGAACTGGTAACTCCCAAGAGGCTGCCCTGTCCTCACAGACTTGCGTCTACAGTGGCAGCGGACCAGCAGCAACAGCTACCGGCCTCTCCGAGAGCAGAGGCTTCTCAGCTTCTCCTGGCTCCCCGCAGGCCCAGCCTCCTGGGGGCAGCAGTCAAGGCCCCAGAGCAGGCAGCCCGCTGCCATTCTGCTCTCTGGTTCCCTGTACTAATAACAAGGCAACAGCTCAAGGAATAGGGGTGCACAACTGTCTTCCTCCCTCAGTGTATCGGGGCTGATTCGTACATGGATGAAAATGTCCCTGCAGAGTAGCCAGGAGCGGAAAGGTTGAGAAAATATATTGCAGGTGATGTGAAAGTACCAGCAGTCAGGTGTGTCAGCAGCCCTCTCTTCCACTCTAAAAAGTCTCTCAGAGTGAGAGCTGACTTACAAGGATAATCTTTAACTCAATAAAATTTTTCTTAAAAGACAACACATTCAGAGACTTCATTGTTAGTAAAACTCAGGGGGACACTGAGGACAGGGAAGACTGGTGTGCTGTTTATGGGGTCACAAAGAGTCAGACAAGACTCAGCGACTGAACAACAACAATCCACCTGCAACAATCCTCAAAACCACACTTGAAAGGCAGAAAAATCAAGGTGGCAGAGTGATTACTTAACAAAACACCCTTAAACTCCCTTTCTAGACACTCCAGCTGTTCGCTAAAATCTTCTAGGATCCAAGGTCAGAGATAACAGGTCAGCACATACCACATCAATAACCTCAGATATACAGATGACACCACCCTTATGGCAGAAAGTGAAGAACTAAAGAGCCTCTTGAAAGTGAAAGAGGAGAGTGAAAAAGTTGGCTTAAAGCTCAACATTCAGAAAACGAAGATCATGGCATCTGGTCCCATTGCTTCGTGGCAAATAGATGGGGAAACAGTGGACACAGTGGCTGACTTTATTTTTTTGGGCTCCAAAGTCACTGTCAATGGTGATTGCAGCCATGAAATTAAAAGACACTCACTCCTTGGAAGGAAAGTTATGACCAACCTAGACAGCATATTAAAAGCAAAGATATTACTTTGTCAACAAAGGTCCGTCTACTCAAGGCTATGGTTTTTCCAGTGGTCATGTATGGATGTGAGAGTTGGACTATAAAGAAAACTGAGCGCTGAAGAATTGATGCTTTTGAACTGTGGTGTTGGAGAAGACTCGAGAGTCCCTTGGATTGCAAGGAGATCCAACCAGTCCATCCTAAAGGAGATCAGCCCTGCGTGTTCATTGGAAGGACTGATGTTGAAGCTGAAACTCCAATATTTTGGCCACCTGATGCAAAGAGCTGACTCACTGGAAAAGACCCTGATGCTGGGAAAGATTGAAGGCAGGAGGAGAAGGGGACGACAGAGGATGAAATGGTTGGATGGCATTACCGATTCGATGGATATGGGTTTGGGTGGACTCCAGGAGTTGGTGATGGACAGGGAGGCCTGGAGTGCTGTGGTTCATGGGGTCGCAAAGAGTTGGACACGACTGAGCGACTGAACTGAACTGAACACACTACTCTGTCTGGTTTAGTTTCCTCACCAGTACAAGATGCTCAGATCACAGTCTCCCTGTGCAGTAGTTGCTGGCAGTAACTCAGTGTCTGTGTAAATGTGACCATTATCTAGATACAAACATAAGTATCTGTATTCCAGTATACATCCAAGGACATGGAGACCAAATCCCTCCATCTCAAAGTTACTGGAACATGGGGTCAACAAGGCTAACAGCAGCCACACACACACAAGTCCCACCTGCACAGCACAATGCTAATGTGCTGACCAGACACCAGAGGGACTGAGGCAATGACTGAATTGCGTGATGGTCTTTAGAGCTGGCCTAAAGTTCAGTTCAGTTGCTCAGTCATTTCTGACTCTTTGCGACTCCGTGGACTGCAGCACACCAGGCTTCCCTGTCCATCACAAACTCCTGGAGCTTACTCAAACTCATGTCCATTGAGTCGGTGATGCCATCCAGCCATCTCATCCTCTGTCGTCCCCTTCTCCTCCTGCCTTCAATCTTTCCCAGCATCAGGGTCTTTTCCAATGAGTCAGTTCTTTGCATCAGGTGGCCAAAGTATTGGAGTTTCAGCTTCAGCATCAGTCCTACCAATAATATTCAGGACTGATTTCCTTTAGGATGGACTGGTTGGATCTCCTTGCAGTCCAAGGGACTCTCAAGAGTCTTCTCCAACACCACAGCTCAAAAGCATCAATTCTTCGGTGCTCAGTTTTCTTTACAGTCCAACTCTCACATCCATACATGACTACTGGAAAAACCATAGCATTGACTAGATGGGCCTTTGTTGGCAAAGTAATATCTCTGCTTTTTAATATGCTGTCTGGGTTGGTCATAACTTTCCTTCCAAGGAGTAAGCATCTTTTAATTTCATGGCTGCAGTCACCAATGACAGTGATTTTGGAGCCCCCCAAAATAAAGTCTGTCACTGTTTCCATTGTTTCCCCATCTATTTGCCACGAAGCAATGGGACCAGATGCCATGATCTTCGTCTTCTGAATGTTGAGCTTTAAGCCAACTTTTTTACTCTCCTCTTTCACTTTCATCAAGAGGCTCTTTAGTTCCTCTTCACTTTCTGCCATAAGGGTGGTGTCATCTGCATATCTGATGTTACTGATATTTCTCCTGGCAATCTTGATTCCAGCTTGTGCTTCATCCAGTCCAGCATTTCTCACGATGTACTCTGCATATAAGTTAAATAAGCAGGGTGACAATATACAGCTTTGATGTACTCCTTTCCCGATTTGGAACCAGTCTGTTGTTCTATGTCCAGTTCTAACTGTTGCTTCTTGACCTGCATACAGATTTCTCAGGAGGCAGGTCAGGTGGTCTGATATTACCATCTCTTTAAGAATTTTCCAGTTTGTTGTGATCCACACAGTCAAAGGCTTTGGCACAGTCAATAAAGCAGATGTTTTTCTGTAACTCTCTTGCTTTTTCTATGAGCCAGAGAATGTTGGCAATTTGATCTTTGGTTCCTCTGCCTTTTCTAAATCCAGTTTGAACATCTGGAAGTTCACGTACTACTGAAGCCTGGCTTGGAGAATTTTGAGCATTACTTTGCTAGCGTGTGTAGGAGCCCAACAAACCCGACCTCAACTATGACTGGCCAAGAGTCCACTGCCACACAGGCCGAGAGGCAGTGCAGGCATGTGGTCAAGGCACAGGCTCAAGTCATGCACCGCGGGGCAGGCCCTGGTCCTGCTGCACACCCACTGGGGACCTCGGACCAGTCACTCTCAGAATCTCAGTTTCTCCATTTGTAAGGGTAGTGATAACAGCTCTGCATGGCAGATGTGAAAAGTCAGTGAGATAACCATAAAACTGCTGTTTTAGTCTATTATTTAGTTTACTTATAAAACTGCTGTTTTCATTTATTATTTTTAGCTTGCCGTATGATGCTGAATAGTAAACTAAAGCAAGTGACAAAGTTAACTAATGTTTCTGAATATTTTTAGTCAAGAAATGGAAAAACCCCTTTCTCTATGAAAGGTCCTGTAAGTAGCATCAAATCTATTCCAGAGTCACAAGCTGAGATGAATGCTCACTATAAAGAACCTGTTTTCATTCCGGTAACATTTCTAATACCAAAAAAGGAACAGAAAAACCTGGGCATACCTAGCAAAATAAGTTTTGCAAAGAACCCAAAGGAAGATGATTTCCAGAGTTCAAATCCTATTCAGGGGACTCTGAACCTGAGTTAGGTGAAGGCCCCTCCATGCTATAGATGGGTCAGGATCCAGGATGCGATATGTTCTTGTTTCGTTTCTTCAGAGCACCTCATCACTATAAAGCAAGGTTTAGGTAAATGAAAACTTGACTTTATATAAATATGGTAACTCTCATTTGCAGTTAGTTCTCTTGACAATCAATCCCCACCCAGTGGTTCTCAAGGGGACATCGGTCATGCCCAGAGGGTTGTCTGCTTGTGAAAACTGGAGGGTGGGCTGTGGTACCGGCATCTAGTGTATAGAGGCCAGGAATGCTGTTCAACATCCCACAACGCACAGAAAGCAAAAGCACAAGTGTGCACACACACGTAACACACACACCAGACCACCACCACCACCAATTATCCAGCCTAAAATGTCAAGGGCACCAAGGTTGAGAAACCCTGCTCTAACCTCTCATCCCTTCATCAGTTTAGAGAGAGACAAGAAGAGGTTTGTTTTCACAGTTACCTTCATGCCGTCCATCACACCTTCATCAAATATCCGTTACAGTGATTTCTGGGAAACTGAATTTCCACCAGAAAACAGAAGAGGCTGTTAAGTGGGGCAACCTGGCACTCACTGCCCACAGATGACAGGGAAAAGGGTCACAGTATCTTCCTGGGAAGAGGACTGATTTGTATTTAGCCCACAAGGAGGCAAAACCTTTCAAGCAGGCTCAGTTAACAAAGCCAGGAAGAAGAGAAGCCCCTGACAGAAATGTGTTCACTGACTTCTTAAAAGAACAGAACACAGAACTGGGAGAAAATCGAATCATCGTTTATCAGTCTGGTATCTGACTGACATGTAGGCTAAAAAGCTCTAATACCAGGTCTGTGCCAGGGAGCTGTCACAAACACTACTGCTCTGGAACTCCAACAGCCTCATTTATAAAATAAGAGGCACGTCTCAGAGAGCTGCAGGGAGGATGGCATTTAACAGAAGGTAAAGCAGGAAAGACCATGGGCTTCCCCCACCCATTTCAGACACAGCAGCTCGCATACTCCTCCAAAAATGGAGTTGTGCCGCTTCTAAAAATAAGGTCAGATGACAATGAGCTGGATGATCTTGGAGGCCTGATATTACATTAAGAGCCACCTAAGCAAGCTTTTCATTATCTATTACAGCACTTGTATCCTGCTGCAGCATTTCTTTGTACCTATGTCTTTTTTCCAAATTACAGCTCATTTATCTTTGTGTCTTACTTCAACACAGGGTACCTACCTAATCAGGGTTTGCTGAGTGACTGGATGATTTCCAGAATGTGAGGTATTCTCAAAATCGAGGTATTCTCAAAGAACAGATGACAAAGAGAACATTTAAAAGTGCATCCCAGACATAAGAAAATTGGCTAGCTAGTGAGTAAGTATCTTTGAGCACCATATTTACTACAAAAATTTCTACTGATTAACAGTTGCGGGTTGGGGAGGGGAGGTGACACGGGCCTTGTAGGGGGCCTGAAAGAGAAAGGTTGCACTGCATGGTTTTAAACTGCCTTGCTCACATTCCACAGATACAGCTATTAAGAACATACCTTTTAGATTTTAAGGACTCTTAAAGCCTGGTTAAGAAAAGAACACTGCCTTACTTTAAAAAAAAAAAAAAAAAGAAATGGAGGGCTTCTCTTGTGGCTCAGTGGTAAAGAATCTTCCTGCCAGTGTCAGAGACACAGATTTGATCCCTGATCCGGGAGAACCCCACATGCCTGGGAGCAACTTAGCCCATACATTACAAGTATTGAGCCTGTGCCCTAGAGCCCGTTCGCAGCAACTACTGAAGCCCAACTGCCTGAGAGCCTGTGCTCAGCAACCAGAGAAGCCCCTGCAGTGAGAAGCCGAGGCACCGCAACTAGAGAGTAGGCCCTGCTCCCACAACTGGCGAAATGCCCGAGCAGCAGTGAAGGCAGCACAGCCAAAGTGAATAAATTTTTTAAATTATTTTTAAAAAAGAAAAGGAGGCTAGCAGTGTAGGGTGAGGCAGCAGACACAGCTGTACTTTAAAAAAAAAAAAAAAGAGGTTCTGGGCTGGGAGGTGAGGGAGGGAGAAAAAGAAGGGGGGAAAAAAAAGAAATGGATAGGCAAAATTTTAATAGTCTAGGTAACAAATGTTTGCCAGCACTGCTCCACCTGATGCAGGCATAAAGAACTGGCCCTTCCTGCTGTCCATCTATGAGAACCCTTTATTCCCCCAGCTGGCTTTAGGGAAGGGGTTTCACAGCACTTTTCTTCTCAGGTCTGTTACTCCAGGGAAGGGGCGGGTCAAGCTTCTCTTAACAAGCCCACATTTTTAGAACATTTTGGAGGAAATACATCAAGGCATTACGTTGTTAACCACTGCAGGGGAGAAAGCAAAATGCTACAAAAATACCAGTTTACCAAAAAGAAAATTAAAAAAAAAACAAACAGCAGTTTGCCACTGTATAACTGAGCAACTTCCTGTTGTATGAGGCAGCCCCCACGAAATACATGAAGATACATGAAGTGAGTGCCTGTAACTCCCAAGAGGTCTCCAGAACTGGTCAAACATCATCGTAAGCGCTAATCATTACTGAGAAGAAATTCAAATGGCCCGGAACATCTACTGCTGACTAAGGACCTGATTAGGCAATACTGGATGAATAACTAGGGGAAAAGGTAGACAAGATGGGGAGAGCAACTGACAAGAAAGGCAAAAAATCAAGTGCTCCAGGGCTTGCTCTGAGGTGCGCTAACGCCTTTTCCCCAACCCAACCCTACACTGAAGGCTGATACCAGAAGCATGGACAGTGCAGCATCCACAGTTAGAGCAGGGGGCGGGGTGTGGGTCGGGGTGGGGCGGGTACAAGCTTGGCCTGCTTGGCTGGCTGAGCTCTGAGGAGCTAAGGCACTCACTCTGAAACAGATGGTTTGCATGTCCCACTGCGTGTGCTACGTGACGGCAGTTCTAGGACAGTCTTTTCAGGCTATATGTCCAAAGCAGCAGAGGGAAGCTGGTTCTGAATCAGTCACTGCTCCCGAACCTGCCCAGGGCTCCCTCCCTCTTTCATATCTTGTTTCCAACAGGCCAGTCATTTCTGAAAAAGCGGCCTGACCTTCCAAAAAGCACGTGATTTCTCACCCCATTCCCAACATTCCTACTTGGCTCTAACTCTGTATTGTGGACAGGCACATCCTCTAAACAGCTGCACTTGACTATAAGGTCCCTGAGGACAGAGCTGAGCATCACCCCCACTAGTTAGTAAGTACATTTTAGCTGTGCCAGGCCTGGCAACCAGATTAGACCACTGTGTATGTGGGAACATGCTGTCCTTTGCAAAGCACTCATGTATGTCTCATGACACCTGGTGCTGGGTAGAAGGTTGTTTACAAAGGAATCCTTGGGTTTCTCTCTCTAATCTTCTACTCAGTTACCTCCTCATATGAAGATACAAATTCAGAGATGTGTACTTCTGAAGATGGGTAGCAAAGCTATTTGTCAGATTATAATAATCGTTACCCTTTCGGGGTTGCAAACCCTTCTGAGAATCAGAGGAAGGCTTCTGACTTTCTGTCCAGGACAATCACAAGTTAAAAAAAAGTTGCCTCATGTGCCTAATGCCTCCTGTGTTGAACTTAGGCAGATACAAAAGAGATAAATTTGGAGAGAACAGACTCATTAATAAATAAATACATGTTACCTATGCCATTCCAGAGCACCCATAGGCCCCTCAAGTTCAGGAATCCCTGTTCTAGACGAGCCATTTATAAAAGACATTCTTTTTGTGGGTGACATGTTTCCAGTAACTCCCTGAATGCTCAGTCACTAATGCTCATTCATTCTCTTCTGTTCCGGCTGTCTTTTAGGCAACCCAGTGGATTCAGTTCAAATGACTATCTTTTCCATTTCTCAGTTCTTCAGTTCCCTGACCTCCCAGAATATTGAGTGTCAAAACAACAATCACAAACCTTACAAAGTGAATTTTGTCTGGCACCTCCTCAACGTGACTGCCAACTCTTGGTGAATAAGGACCATGGGTTTGTTGTTTTTGTAACCCTCTCAGTGCACACTACAGAGGCAATACAAGTGTGCCAAGTGGGCAGAGTGTGCTGCTTCTCTGTCCTTCTACCTGTAGGCATTTGAACTTGAACGTATTGACTTTAAATCTGGGCATGTGTCCCAGAAAAGTCACATGCGAAAGGGAAGAAAGCATAACCCAGAGCAGCCAATCATCTCACTGTTCCTTTTGGGTGCACCAGTAAGACTTCCCGCAAACACAAAAAGTGTTACAAAGCAAGACAAACATGACACTGAGCACAGACACTTGAGAGATTTCTTTGAGGCTGACAAAAACCCAAGTGTGGTAGAGGAATCAGTTCAGTCGCTCAGTCGTGTCCGACTCTCTGCGACCCTATGAATCGCAGCACGCCAGGCCTCCCCATCCATCACCAACTCCTGGAGTTCACCCAAACTCATGTCCATTGAGTCGGTGATGCTATCCAGCCATCTCATCCTCTGTCGTCCCCTTCTCCTCCTGCCCCCAGCCCCTCCCAGCATCAGGGTCTTTTCCAATGAGTCAACTCTTCGCATGAGGTGGCCAAAGTTATTTTCTAATTAGTAGGACACCTGCGATTACTAAGCAAAGAGAAAGACTGACCCTCCCCTTGTCTCCTAGAAAACTGAAGGAGCAAAGGTGTAATGTCACTTCACTATCTTTGCTTTTCTCATCACCTTCAAACATTGCTACCCAGAACCCCCTCACACTCTAACTCAGTTCTGCTCACTGATCCTTCCCCTTCCTCTGCCAGCCCTTCCCCAAGCTGCTCTGGAAATAGTTTCAGATGACAACAGTTCCTCTGCAGCAGCTCCAAGTGGTCTTGCCAGAGAGAACAGCAGATGCAGTACTAAGGAACGGATGAGCACGCTTGGGCATGTGACATGCAATGTTATCATCCACAAACACTTATAATACTCATGGGGCTCCTTGACTACAAAGAGGCCTAAGAGCTTGTTGGGGATTTTAAGCAGCTTTCAATAGAGAGAGAGAAAAAGAGAAAGAGAAAGACAACTAATAGAACAGGTGTATTATACTATAAATGCTAATTGTGCAGTACAGACAATGGTGTTAAAGATAGAGCTTTATGTTCCAGACTTTCCAGGACTGTTCTGACTCAAATATCCTGTCTCACTAACTCCTTCAGTACACCTGTATGTTCAGACTATGGGTCCCAGTGTTTGTCATAATAAACAGGATCACCTCAGTGACTGATGAGGCAGGCCAGCCAACTAGATTAAATAAAAGCATGATGGCAGATTGTTCTAATCATGCCAGCAGCTTCCCACAGCCCTCAGGTAATCGTGGAATTGAATATAATACAAGACAGTGAAATGTGAGGCTTCCAAGGCTGAGAGAGCTTGCTGGGAGAAAGGTTGGAAGCTGAGGGTATTTAGCAGAAGTCAGGCTGGCAGGGTGCTAGACACTTGTCTCTTAAGGCCATTCTTCCCCAAAGCCCTTTTAAAGTTACTGAGAACTATGTCAATAATTAGACTTACTGATATTCCTGGGAAGGAAACAAATCTATTCGTGTGTTGCTCTTGTTGTCCCCTGGAGAAGGAAATGGCAACCCAATCCAGTATTCATGCCTGGGAAATCCCACAGACAGAGGAGCCTGGCAGGCTACCATCCACCAGGTCGCAAAAGTTGTAAACAGCTTAGCAACTAAACAACAACAGAGAGGAGACAGTATCCACTTGCGGGGCCTCTGGCAGAACAGCAGATGGCAGGCACTGTGTGCAGCAATCCATCCTTTCCTGTCACTACTTCTCTGCCTTCCCGCCAGTCTGCTTTCTCTTATGTCCAGGGAGGCCCCAAACAACAAGCATGAGGGAAATTTTAAAAACACACTTCCCAACCCTTAACTTAGTGAAACAGAAAGGTCTGGAAACCCCTTAGATTGAAGAGCAGCATTCTAGGCACCCAAGACTTGAAGGCTCATCAAGTATTAACTTCATTTTTCAGACACAGAAACTGCAGATCAAGGGGTTTAAACGTTTTTCTCATGATCAAAAATACTCCACAGCTTCCTTTGGGGGAGAAATGAACCATTTATTTGTCACTCTTTCTAATATAAATTAGTCAGTCAGTCAGTCAGTTCAGTCGCTCAGTCATGTCCAACTCTTTGCGACCCCATGAATGGCAGCCACCAGGCCTCTTTGTCCATCACCATCTCCTGGAGTTCACTCAGACTCACGTCCATCGAGTTGGTGATGCCATCCAGCCATCTTATCCTCTGTTGTCCCCTTCTCCTCCTGCCCCCAATCCCTCCCAGCATCAGAGTCTTTATGTAAATTAACATGTATGTATATTAATTTAATATAAATTAACACGTATGTATTTGGAAAACATACATGCATATGTAAAACATTATCTAATGCTGAATAGCTGTTTATGAGTGAAAATAATGGTTACAAACTGATTAATCAGCTCAGTTTTGTACTTAACAATTCAATCATTTTGAAGTACAAACAAAAAGTTAGTGTATCTGTAGACTTTCACAGAGAGATACTTAAGCACATATTTGAAAAAAGAACCCTCCTCAATGAATGCAAGAAGACACGCAATTCTGATGCAATTCCTATTCCATAAGCCAACTATTCACTGGAAGGACTGATGCTGAAGCTCCAATACTCTGGCCACCCTGATGCAAGGCTGATTCACTGGAAAAGACCCTGATGCTGGGCAAGTCTGAGGGAAGGAGGAGAAGGGGGCAACAGAGGATGAGATGGTTGGATGGCATCACCAACTTGATCGACATGAGTTTGAGCAAATTCTAGGAGATAGTGAAGAACAGGGAAGCCTGGCGTGTTGCAATCCATGGGGTCCCAAAGAGTCAGACACGACTTAGTGACTGAACAACAAACTGACAAAACAGCCTTTGAATTACTATTAAAATATTTGCTTAAAAAAACTATCACATAGGGAAATGCATGTTTGCTAAAAGCCTTCTAAAATTACATCAAAGTGACATTAAAACCTGCTCACTGAAAAGAGCCTCATGAATTTAACTGCTGTTCTGAAACTCCTAGTTAAGGTTCAGAATGTTATCTTGTAAGGACGGTCTGACTATAGATGTGGTTGATATGATGACCCAGAAAGCGTCCTTTGCTCCACTGCAGTCAGCCAAGATCACAATTAAGACGTAGTCCTCTAATGCACTGACTGTAAATGAACTCCCTTTACAATAGCTATGCACCTCTAAAGTATCTACAGTGAATTCCCAAACCATTATTATTCTTAAATAGAAAGAAGCTGGTCATATAGAAAGGATTTATGAATAAATGTAATGCATATTCTGTAAACATATATAACATTGTTGGACCAGACCATCAACAATACTGCTAAATTTCACTAGCTTTACAATGTGTAATATAATGGGAGACATTTTATGGTAAATAAATGAAGTCAATATGAAAAAGTAAACCAAACTGGAGTCAACAACATCAGAGAGCACCTAAATGGTCACCAGAGTGAAATATCTTCACTATAAAAAACAGAAAGATCCCAGTATAAGCAGTTACATTAATTGTCCCAATTAAAGATACGCACCCCTCCTTCACTGTTGGCAAGAATTAATTGGTAATGGCACTGCTTCTCAGCAGGGCAAAAATATCCTGAGAGATTATTCAGGTTACAACAAAAGACAGTTTTCATCCTCTGCTTTCACACAGACAAACCTAACAGATATAATAAAGTTAAAAAGCAAATAACCTTCACTGTGTTCAATACAAAAGGAGATGTGACTCAGATCTCTCAATTCTCCCATTAAGTACTATCAGAATAAGAGACTGAATTAAGTGTGTACTTAAAATTTTTTAGTTAACTATGGCCAGTAATAAACAAGGAGGTAATTTATGGTTCAAAGTTTTCATCTTTTCTCTCCAAGGAGTTAAAGCTAAATTCTAAATTTTATACTGGAAAATTTCCTGGTGGTCCAATGATTAGGACACCACAATTTCACAGCTGAGGGCATGGGTTCCAATCCTGGTCAGGGAACTATGCTGAAATATATAATTCCAATATTCAAAATGTCTTCCTCCTAGATGGATATTTTGGTTTTTGCTGCAGACCTGATACACAGCCCAGCTGTTCTCTGAAGAGAGTCAGCTTTTCCAAAGAAACCAAAAAATCAAGGTAGCCAAAGGCCCTGGCTGTTTTGCTTTTTGACAGACTCAACGAGCGTAAACCAATGGTGATGAATACTTTACTTTCTGTATTTCATCTTATCCTTGGCATTGTCATTTCCGGAGTAGCTCATACTCCTGACTCTGGAGACCCACAGGCTATTATCTTACTGGCCCAGGCAAAGGAAAAAAGGAAATCCAGTCAGACAACGGGGAAATCACAAATTCTTCCTCTTCACATCCCCAGTCAGATGAAGTCACTCAACGAGTGTGTCCTTCAAATCCCCACACCCTCACCAGTGTTTTGGCTTATCTGCATGAGTGCTCATTTGCTCATTTGAGTCTGACTCTTTGCAACTCCATGGTCTATAGCCAGCCACGCTCCTCTGTCCATGGTCTTTTCCAGGCAAAAATACTGGAGTGGGTTGCCATTTCCTTCTCCAGGGAATCTTCCCGAACTAGGGATAGAACCTGCATCTGCTGCCTTAGCAGGCAGATTGTTTACCACAGAGCCACTTGGGAAGCCTTTGGCTTAGCTACTGTATTTGAAAACTTTTCCCAGTTTCACCAAGTAAACTTGGAAATGACCAACTGAACTGTGAGCTTGTGATGTTTTTGTCTTGTGATGTTTCTTTAAAAAAAAAAAAAAAAACTAAAGAATAAAGCACAGAATTACTCATTTATATTCCTTATCCCCCTCCTCACAAAAGAAAAACTAAAAATTTTAATGTGGCAGTTAAAATTTTAATCAAAATACCCTGGTTAATGCCATAACATAAATTTAAATACATAAAACCAGTAAGCTCCTGTTTCCTTCTACTTGGGAGGACAGTTTAGGGGGAGGGGGAAGACTGTCTAGTTTAAATAACATAAATCCATTTCCACTCTAGGAAAAAGCATGGGATCTGGGGGCAGAAAACCGGGTACAAGACCACCTATGCCCTTTTCCTGATTGTGGGAGGCAGGTTAAGCTTCTTAATTCCATTCATCATTAACCCCATTTCACAAGTGGGAATCCTATCAACTCACAGGGTTTTGTTAGGGGCTGAGAGTGAGAAGGGGACAACAGAGGATGAGATGGCTGGATGGCATCACCGACTCGATGGACATGAGTGTGGGTGAACTCCGGGAGTTGGTGATGGACAGGGAGGCCTGGCGTGCTGCAATTCATGGGGTCGCAAAGAGTCGGACACGACTGAGCGACTGAACTGAACTGAGAATGAGGGGGCTTCCTGAGCTCTAGAGCACCATAGGATGTCTCTCTTTTTTCAACCATACTCCACCTGGTGCGGGTCATGGGAGCCAATGATACAATATGATAAGGATGAACAGCGACAGGCCACAGCAACCAGTTCACCAGAAGTCATTAAAATGACAAGACGCTGACAGGCCTTGTGCTAAGACTGTGCAAGGCGGTCCTGGCAGCTTTTACAGGGCAATTAACACACCGAGGGCACCGCGCTTGTGAAGTGACAGGTAGACTCTCTGCCAGACTAACCAGCTGCCCCTGACGTTGGTCCCTTGCAACCTGGAGGCCGCGGGTCATTAGGGAAGTCACGACAGTGACTCAAAGGGCCCTTCAGACAGAGGTGAGTCAGGAGGAGGAAGGTCAGAGCCCGGGCGCGCCAACAGCCCGGGTACGACTCTCGGACGCCAGGCTAGGTCTGGGTCCTCGCCGGCCCAAGGTGGACCGACGTGCTGGCTGGGCGGCCAGAGGCTGCAGGCCCGGCGGGAACGCCAAGTCCTCCCGCGGCGACCCGGGGGTCTAGTCACCTCCTGTGGGGCGCAGAAGACGCCGGCAGGGGGTGTGCCCCAGGCGGACCGACGCGAAAGAGCGGCTCAGGCCTCCCCGGGCCTCTGAAACGCCGTCTGGGAAGCGAGGTCCTCCCGCCCGGACCCCGGCAGCCCCGCTCGCCGCCTCCCAGCCGCCCCTCGCCCCGGCCCGTCCGCACTGCCTCAGGCGGGAGCCGGGGAGCAGCGGGCCGTGTCGGCCGAGCCGAGTTCCCGAGAGCCGGGGGTGGCCAGGCTCGCGGAGGAGCCCCGAGAGAGGCCCGGCAGGGCACAGACACTCACCTGCCGCGGGTCCGCTCCGGCGTCCGTCAGCACCGCGTCCACGCGTCAGTAGGCGACTCGCTCGGGCGCCGCGACCGCCGCGACCGCCGCAGCCTAGCGAGCGGCCCGACGTGCGCACGCAGCGAGGGCGGGGCCTGCGTAGGACACGCCCCTGCGGCGGGCACGCGGCAGCCGTCCTCGCGCGCTGGTTTGCGGCGGAAGTCGAAGTGCGGGCGGGTGGGTTGTTCCCTTCGTGAGAAGGGGTGTTCATGAACGCCTCTCCGGGCCCTTCTTGCCCTTTATCACCACCGCTTCAGGCTTATCTCGTGCGTTCTCCTCCTGTCCCATCTGTTTCTTTAACCAACCTGTCCCATCTGTCATTTCTTTAACCATCCAACTGGCTTCAGGACTGATATTGTCTGGTATTGGCAAAGGTGTAGGGAATGTTGTAATTGGCAATAGGCATTCTCTTTGATCTAGTACTTCCATTTCTGGGTAGCTTTTTCTAGAGAAACGCAAGAACCCAAAAAGCCACAAACAAGCAAGTTCACTGAAACAGCATTTCGGTGAAAACCTTGAAAGAGCCTGAACGTCTAGTGGGATGGTTGGTGGAGAGGGGCACATCTCCCTATTCAAGAGAGTTATGCTGGATAAAAAGGAATGGAAGGGTATTCCCTGGCAGTCCAGTAGGAACTAGGATCCCGCAAAAAATAGAAGGGGGGGTGAGGGCAGACACCACCTTAAGTGAGGCAATCAAGTAGAAGGGGATTAGAAAAGCAAGTTGTAGGAGAATATAAAAATACATTCAGAGGACTTCCCTGGTGGTCCTCTAGTATGCATTATGTATCTGCATTATGCATTAACGAGACCTCCCCAGGGGCAGAAATACCTGCTCAACCATAAAGATCAGTTTTTCTCCTGCCACTGGCCATGAAACTCCTGAGATAATAACATTCCTTTCTCAATCTGTAAGGAGTCAGGATGTAGATATCGTAGGGCGGAATTGGGCTGCACCTTATTAATGTTACTAGATATATTACTTCTATTCTGCCTATTTTATGAGACTGAGGTTTCTTGCATTACCAGACCTGTGACTGAACCTCGGATAAAATTAATGACAATTAAACAGCTTGAGGTTTCTTGCATTACCAGATGTGTGACTGTGCCTCAGATAAAATTAATGACGACAACAGACTGGTTCCAAATAGGAAAAGGAGTACGTCAAGGCTGTATATTGTCACCCTGCTTATTTAACTTATATGCAGAGTACATCATGAGAAACGCTGGGCTGGAAGAAACACAAGCTGGAATCAGGATTGCCAGGAGAAATATCAATAACCTCAGATATGCAGATGACACCAGCCTTATGGCAGAAAGTGAAGAGGAACTAAAAAGCCTCTTGATGAAAGTGAAAGAGGAGAGGGAAAAAGTTGGCTTAAAGCTCAACATTCAGAAAATGAAGATCATGGCATCTGGTCCCATCACTTCATGGGAAATAGATGGGGAAAGAGTGTCAGACTTTATTTTTTTGGGCTCCAAAATCACTGCAGATGGTGACTGCAGCCATGAAATTAAAAGACACTTACTCCTTGGAAGAAAAGTTATGACCACCCTAGACAGCATATTCAAAAGCAGAGACATTACTTTGCCAACAAAGGTCCGTCTAGTCAAGGCTATGGTTTTTCCAGTGGTCATGTATGGATGTGAGAGTTGGACTGTGAAGAAGTCTGAGTGCCGAAGAATTGATGCTTTTGAACTGTGGTGTTGGAGAAGACTCTTGAGAGTCCCTTGGACTGCAAGGAGATCCAACCAGTCCATCCTAAAGGAGATCAGCCCTGGGATTTCTTTGGAGGGAATGATGCTAAAGCTGAAACTCTAGTACTTTGGCCACCTCATGCGAAGAGCTGACTCATTGGAAAAGATTCTGATGCTGGGAGGGATTGGAGGCAGGAGGAGAAGGGGACGACAGAGGATGAGATGGCTGGATGGCATCACTGACTTGATGGGCGTTGAGTCTGAGTGAACTCCGGGAGCTGGTGATGGACAGGGAGGCCTGGTGTGCTGCGATTCATGGGGTTGCAGAGTCGGACACGACTGAGCAACTGAACTGAACTGAAACAACTTGAAACAATTGACCTTATAGATGATTCTAAAAGATCAGTGAATCGCTTCTCAGTCTTTTGGCTAAGATCAAGTGTAAAAGATCAGTGATTGTAACAGTGTAACTTTAGATATGGGAAGAAGCAGCAAGCGAGAGCCATTTCCCTGACCATGACCAACGGTAAGACAGGTGGTCCAGAGGCTTATGGCAATTCTTAACAGGGCCCTTTGTCAGCCCACAAAGGGCCCTGTTGCTGCTGCTGCTGCTGCTGCTGCTGCTGCTAAGTCGCTTCAGTCGTGTCCAACTCTGTGCAACCCAATAGACGGCAGCCCACCAGGCTCCCCCGTCCCTGGGATTCTCCAGGCAAGAACACTGGAGTGGGTTGCCATTTCCTTCTCCAGTTCGTGAAAGTGAAGTCCTTCAATCGTGTCTGACTCTTAGCAACCCCATGGACTGGCCCTATTCAGTTCAGTTCACTTCAGTCGCTCAGTCGTGTCCGACTCTTTGCGACCCCATGAACTGCAGCACGCCAGGCCTCCCTGTCCATCACCAACTCCCGGAGTTCACTCAGACTCAACGCCCATCGAGTCAGTGATGCCATCCAGCCATCTCATCCTCTGTCGTCCCCTTCTCCTCCTGCCTCCAATCCCTCCCAGCATCAGAGTCTTTTCCAGTGAGTCAACTCTTCACATCAGGTGGCCAAAGTACTAGAGTTTCAGCCTTAGCATCATTCCTTCCAAAGAAATCCCAGGGCTGATCTCCTTTAGAATGGACTGGTTGGATCTCCTTGCAGTCCAAGGGACTCTCAAGAGTCTTCTCCAACACCACAGTACAAAAGTATCAATTCTTCAGCGCTCAACTTTCTTCACAGTCCAACTCTCACATCCATACATGACCACTGGAAAAACCATAGCCTTGACTAGACGGACCTTTGTTGGCAAAGTAATGTCTCTGCTTTTGAATATGCTGTCTAGGGTGGTCATAACTTTCCTTCCAAGGAGAAAGCGGCTGCAGTCACCATCTGCAGTGATTTTGGAGCCCAAAAATAAAGTCTGACACTGTTTCCACTGTTTCCCCATCTATTTGCCACGAAGTAATGGGACCAGATGCCATGATCTTCGTTTTCTGAATGTTGAGCTTTAAGCCAACTTTTTCCCTCTCTTCTTTCACTTTCATCAAGAGGCTTTTTAGTTCCTCTTCACTTTCTGCCATAAGGCTGGTGTCATATGCCTATCTGAGGTTATTGATATTTCTCCTGGCAATCTTGATTCCAGTTTGTGCTTCTTCCAGCCCAGCATTTCTCATGATGTATTCTGCATATAAGTTAAATAAGCAGGGTGACAATATACAGCCTTGACGTACTCCTTTTCCTATTTGGAACTAGTCTGTTGTTCCATGTCCAGTTTTAACTGTTACTTCCTGACCTGCATATAGGTTTCTCAAGAGGCAGGTCAGGTGGTCTGGTATTCCAATCTCTTGAAGAATTTTCCACAGTTTATTGTGATCCACACAATCAAAGGCTTTGGCATAGTCAATAAAGCAGAAATAGATGTTTTTCTGGAACTCTCTTGCTTTTTCCATGATCCAGTGGATGTTGACAATTTGATCTCTGGTTCCTCTGCCTTTTCTAAAACCAGCTTGAACATCTCGAAGTTCATGGTTCACGTATTGCTGAAGCCTGGCTTGGAGAATTTTGAGCATTACTTTACTAGCGTGTGAGATAAGTGCAATTGTGTGGCAGTTTGAGCATTCTTTGGCATTGCCTTTCTTTGGGATTGGAATGAAAACTGCCCTTTTCCAGTCCTGTGGCCACTGCTGAGTTTTCCAAATTTGCTGGCATATTGAGTGCAGCACTTTCACAGCATCATCTTTCAGGATTTGAAAGAGCTCAACTGGAATTTCATCACCTCCACTAGCTTTGTTTGTAGTGATGCTTTCTAAGGCCCACTTGACTTCACATTCCAGGATGCCTGGCTTTAGGTGAATGATCACACCATCGTGATTATCTTGGTCGTGAAGATCTTTTTTGTACAGTTCTTCTGTGTATTCTTGCCACCTCTTCTTAATATCTTCTGCTTCTGTTAGGAGGTCCATACCATTTCTGTCCTTTATTGAGCCCATCTTTGTACGAAATGTTCCCTTGGTATCTCTAATTTTCTTGAAGAGATCTCTAGTCTTTCCCATTCTGTTGTTTTCCTCTATTTCTTTGCATTGATCACTGAGAAAGGCTTTCTTATCTCTCCTTGCCATTCTTTGGAACTCTGCATTCAGATGCTTATATCTTTCCTTTTCTCCTTTGCTTTTCGCTTCTCTTCTTTTCACAGCTATTTGTAAGGCCTCCCCAGACAGCCATTTTGCTTTTTTGCATTTGTTTTCCATGGGGATGGTTTGATCCCTGTCTCCTGTACAATGTCACGAACGTCCGTCCATAGTTCATTAGGCACTCTATCTATCAGATCTAGGCCCTTAAATCTATTTCTCACTTCCACTGTGTAATCATAAGGGATTTGACTTAGGTCATACGTGAAAGGTTTAGTGGTTTTCCCTACTTTCTTCAATTTAAGTCTGAATGTGGCAATAAGGAGCTCATGATCTGAGCTACAGTCAGCTCCCGGTCTTGTTTTTGCTGACCGTATAGAGCTTCTCCATCTTTGGCTGCAAAGAATATAATCAATCTGATTTTGGTGTTGACCATCTAGTGATGTCCATGTGTAGAGTCTTCTTTTGTGTTGTTGGAAGAGGGTGTTTGCTATGACCAGTGCGTTCTCTTGGCAAAACTCTATTAGCCTTTGCCCTGCTTCATTCTGTATTTTAAGGCCAAATTTGCCTGTTACTCCAGGTGTTTCTTGACTTCCTACTTTTGCATTCCAGTCCCCTATAATGAAAAGGACATCTTTTTTGGGTGTTAGTTCTAAAAGGTCTGGTAGGTCTTCACAGATCCATTCAACTTCAGCTTCAGCATTACTGGTTGGGACATAGACTTGGCTTACTGTGATATTGAATGGTTTGCCTTGGAAACGAACAGAAATCATTTTGTCATTTTTGAGATTGCATCCAAGTACTGCATTTCGGACTCTTTTGTTGACCATGATGGCTATTCCATCTCTTCTAAGGGATTCCTGCCCGCAGTAGTAAATATAATTGTCATCTGAGTTAAATTCACCCATTTCAGTCCATTTTAGTTCACTGATTCCTAGAATGTCGACGTTCACTCTTGTTGTCTCCTGTTTGACCACTTCCAATTTGCCTTGATTCATGGACCTAACATTCCAGGTTCCTATGCAATATTGCTCTTTACAGCATCGGATCTTGCTTCTATCACCAGTCACATCCACAGCTGGGTATTGTTTTTGCTTTGGCTCCATCCCTTTATTCTTGAGTTATTTCTCCATTGATCTCCAGTAGCATATTGGGCACCTAATGACCTGGAGAGTTCCTCTTTTGGTATCCTATCATTTTGCCTTTTCATACTGTTCATGGGGTTCTCAAGGCAAGAATACTGAAGTGGTTTGCCATTCCCTTCTCCAGTGGACCACATTCTGTCAGACCTCTCCACCATGACCTGCCCATCTTGGGTGGCCCCACAGGGCATGGCTTAGTTTCATTGAGTTATACCAGGCTGTGGTCCATGTGATTAGATTGACTAGTTTTCTGTGATTATGGTTTCAGTGTGTCTGCCCTCTGATGCCCTCTCGCAACACTTACCGTCTTTCTTGGGTTTCTCTTACCTTGGATGTGGGGTATCTCCCTGTTAAGAGTAGCCAAACAAAGGTCCAGATAGTCGAGGCTATGGTCTTCCCAGTGGTCACATGCAGTTGTGCACACTGGACTGTAAAGAAGGCAGAGCACCAAAGAGTTGATGCCTTCAAACTGTGGTGCTGGAGAAGACTCCAAAGAGTCCCTTGGAGAGTAAGGAGATCAAACTAGTTACTCTTAAGGGAAATCAACCCTGAATACTCATTGGAAGGACTGATGCCAAAGCTGAAGTTCCAGTATTTTAGTCACTTGATGTGAACAGCCAGCTCATAGAAAAGTCCCTGAAGCTGGGAAAGATTGAGGACAGAAGGAGAAGAGGGCATCTGAGGATGAGATGGTTGGATGGCATCACTGATGCAATGGACATGAACTTGGGCAAACTTTGGGAGATGGTGAAGGACTGGGAGGACTGGCGTGCTACAATCCGTGGGGTCACAAAGAGTCGTACATGACTGGGCAACTGAACAGCACCAATAGGGCCTAGTCCAGTAATAGCGCATTGAATGGCCTATCAATGAAATTCTGAGCTGAGAATGAGCATTCCTAGTACCAGGGGACAAACTATTCATGAAATGCCTCCTGACTTTGGTTGAAGCTGAGATCAAAAGGGAAGGAATTGTAAAATAAAGAATGTTGCCCACCATCCAGTTCTACAGGAATTGAGTCATTAGTCACAATAGTCACTGACCTATAACACACCCTGAAATGGGGAAGATTGGGATGAGGAACTTTGTGCTCTAGGAAAACTGGCAGAAATGGCCCTCAGGTAGATATTTTCAAGAGAAATTTTTATGAACCGTTTCTTGTATCTTCCCATACTTGGAAATGCACTAAAACCATTAACTAAGATATCTGTTCCTCACGAATAGCAGTAACTTTCTCCCAAGGTGTGTGCTTGATTGCCTGTGCGTGTATGCCAAGTCCCTTCAGTTGTGTCTGACCCTTTTTGACCCCGTGGACTGCAGCCCACCAGGCTCCTCTGTCCATGGGATTCTCCAGGCAAGAATACTGGAGTGGGTTGCCGTGTCCTCCTCCAGGGGATCCTAATCCAGAGACTGAACATGCTTCTCTTGTGTCTCCTGCATTGGCAGGTGGGTTCTTTACCACTAGCGCCATGTAGGAAGCCTGTAACCTGTAAACTTTTCTCAAAATCACACCCTCATCTCTTCAGAACAGTTCTCAGCGCTCAGGTTGACTGGAATAAAATTTTCAATTTCTTTCTTAGATTGGCCATTGTTTAATTTTTTAGTCAACAATCCCTTTTTTTAATATTTAAAATTTTTTCTGTTTTATTTTTTTTAACTACAAAACATATTTGGGGCTTCTTGGTGGTCCAGTGGCTAAGACTCCACCCTCCCAATGCAGAGGGCCCAGGTTACATCCCTAATCAGGGAACTAGATCCCACATGCTAAGACCCTGTGCAGCTAAATAACATTCTTGAAAAACAAACAAACAAATGTTATCTTTCTACACATTTGTGTTTAGGTGTGTAAATGCATCCAAAAGAGGGAAGGTTTACACACTAGAATGACAGAGGGATGGGAAAGCTCATTTGTGCTATGTATCTGTACCATTTAAATTTTTTATGAAAATGAATAATGCAAAATCAAATTTAAAAGGATGAATCTTGGGACTTTGCTGGTAGTCCAGTGATTGAGATTCTGAGCTTCCACTGCAGGGGATGTGGGTTCGATCCCTGGTTGGGGAACCAAGATCCCAAATAAGCCTGCATACGCAACTCCTGAACCTGCGTGCCGCAACTAGAGAGTTCTTGCAAAAGATCCTGCATGCTGCAACTAAGACCCGACACAGCCAAACAAATATTTTAAAATAGATAAGTAAAAGAATGAATTTTAAGACTGCCTGCTGTCCCAAATACACATACATAAAATTGAACTAAACCAAGTGGCAGTGATTGGAGGAGGGGTTGCCTCAAGGTTCCAATGAGAGAACGTGGTCCTAAGTCTGTGTCTGACACGTAGGAGAAGCCCAGAGAAGAGTTCTCACTGTTATCATCTTTAGTACATGGGCTGGCTGGACTGACAAGTGCTTTGCAGGAAGTCCTTTGTCAGATACAAGGTCCTACAGAAGGTGCTGAGTCATGGCTGAGCTAATGCCAGTCAGTTGCCAAATCTTTCCCGTTAGGCCTCAGGGAACCTCCTGAGGTGGGCAGCTGGGGCTTGAAGAAACAAGACCTTTGCCCAAGCTGCCTGTCTGCCCACCCACTTCGGGACAGCTCCCTAGTACCAGCACCATTGATCAGAAGCCGGGGGCAGAGATGCTCTTCTCTGCCACTCACTGTCTGCACTGATTTCCAAGCTTTGGGTTCAATGATACCAAAGGGCATTGGAGTTACTCAAGTCCCAGTGTGGGAGGCTCCTCTCAAACCCAGCGACCAGGACCGATCAGCTTCATGGGCTTGTAACTAGAGCAGTCATACTGGGTCCCCAGGCTCAGAAGGATCTTGGGCTTGGTTTAGGTTCTGCTACCACAGTCTTGAAATTCTCGGTAATTTTAAAACAATGGGCCTGCATTTTCTTTTTGCACTGTGCCTTACACAATATGCAGCTGGTCCTGAGACTTTCCTGATGGTCCAGTGGTTAAGACACACCCTTTCACTGCATGTGAAATGGGTTTGATCCCTGGTCTGGGAAATTAAGATTCCAGATACCATGGGGTAAAGCTGAAAAAAACAAAAAAAAGATTTCTGCAGTTGGTCCAATTGAGGATCTTCATGTTTGGATTTATTTCCTTAAAGTGGAGACGTCAGAATATTAAGTTTTGTGGCTTAACCCACACAGTTGAAGAAAAGTCCCATCTTTTATCAGAATAATATGCACTTGGGTTCCATTCAGTAAGTTACTGAGTTCCTACTAAATGCTGGATATTGTGGCAGGAAGGAGAGAAAGAGAGATAAAAAAGACATGGGGCCAACTCTTAGGAAGCCCACAGTCTAATATTGTAGAGGCCATGTTGCCAGTGGAATAGAGATGGGAATGAATTAGTAGCTATCCTAGCCTAGGAGTCAGAGAGGGCTTCCTGGAGGAAGTGATGGTTAAGTGATGTGTTAAGGAATGAGTAGGAGTTAGCCCTATCTAAGATGAGAAATGCTGGACTGGAAGAAACACAAGCTGGAATCAAGATTGCCAGGAGAAATATCAATAACCTCAGATAGGCAGATGACACCAGCCTTATGGCAGAAAGTGAAGAGGAACTAAAAAGCCTCTTGATGAAAGTGAAAGAGGAGAGGGAAAAAGTTGGCTTAAAGCTCAACATTCAGAAAACGAAGATCATGGCAACTGGTCCCATCACTTCATGGGAAATAGACGGGGAAACAGTGGAAACAGTGTCAGACTTTATTTTTTGGGCTCCACAATCACTGCAGATGGTGACTGCAGCCATGAAATTAAAAGACGCTTACTCCTTGGAAGAAAAGTTATAACCGACCTAGACAGAATATTCAAAAGCAGAGACATTACTTCGTCGACTAAGGTCCGTCTAGTCAATGCTATGGTTTTTCCAGTAGTCATGTATGGATGTGAGAGTTGGACTGTGAAGAAAGCTGAGCACAGAAGAATTGATGTTTTTGAACTGTAGTGTTGGAGAAGACTCTTGAGAGTCCCTTGGACTGAAAGGAGATCCAACCAGTCCATTCTGAAGGAGATCAGCCCTGGGATTTCTTTGGAAGGAATGATGCTAAAGCTGAAACTCCAGTATCTTGGTCACCTCATTCGAAGAGTTGACTCATTGGAAAAGACTCTGATGCTGGGAGGGATTGGAGGCAGGAGGAGAAGGGGACGACAGAGGATGAGATGGCTGGATGGCATCACTGACTTGATGGGCGTTGAGTCTGAGTGAACTCCGGAAGTTGGTGATGGACAGGGATGCCTAGCGTGCTGTGATTCATGGGGTCGCAAAGAGTCGGACACGACTGAGCGACTGAACTGAACTGAACTGAAGGTGGTCAGAGGAGGCCTTACAAATACCTGTGAAGAGAAGAGAAGCGAAAAGCAAAGGAGAAAAGGAAAGATATAAGCATCTGAATGCAGAGTTCCAAAGAATAGCAAGGAGAGATAAGAAAGCCTTCCACAGCAATCCATGCAAAGAAATAGAGGAAAACAACAGAATGGGAAAGACTAGAGATCTCTTCAAGAAAATTAGAGATACCAAGGGAACATTTCATGCAAAGATGGGCTCGATAAAGGACAGAGATGGTATGGACCTCCTAACAGAAGCAGAAGATATTAAGAAGAGGTGGCAAGAATACACAGAAAAACTGTACAAAAAAGATCTTCATGACCAAGATAATCACGATGGTGTGATCATTCACCTAGAGCCAGACATCCTGGAATGTGAAGTCAAGTGGGCCTTAGAAAGCATCACTATGAACAAAGCTAGTGGAAGTGATGGAATGCCAGTTGAGCTCTTTCAAATCCTGAAAGATGATGCTGTGAAAGTGCTGCACTCAATATGCCAGCAAATTTGGAAAACTCAGCAGTGGCCACAGGACTGGAAAAGGGCAGTTTTCATTCCAATGCCAAAGAATGCTCAAACTACCGCACAATTGCACTCATCTCACACGCTAGTAAAGTAATGCTCAAAATTCTCCAAGCCAGGCTTCAGCAATATGTGAACCGTGAACTTCCAGATGTTCAAGCTGGTTTTAGAAAAGGCAGAGGAACCAGAGATCAAATTGCCAACATCCGCTGGATCATGGAAAAAGCAAGAGAGTTCCAGAAAAACATCTATTTCTGCTTTATTGACTATGCCAAAGCCTTTGACAGTGTGGATCACAATAAACTGTGGAAAATTCTTCAAGAGATCGGAATACCAGACCACCTGACCTGCCTCTTGAGAAACCTATATGCAGGTCAGGAAGCAACAGTTAGAATTGGACATGGAACAACAGACTAGTTCCAAATAGGAAAAGGAGTACGTCAAGGCTGTATATTGTCACCCTGCTTATTTAACTTCTATGCAGAGTACATCATGAGAAATGCTGGGCTGGAAGAAGCACAAACTGGAATCAAGATTGCCGGAAGAAACATCAATAACCTCAGATAGGCAGATGACACCAGCCTATGGCAGAAAGTGAAGAGGAACTCAAAAGCCTCTTGATGAAAGTGAAAGAGGAGAGTGAAAAAGTTGGCTTAAAGCTCAACATTCAGAAAACGAAGATCATGGCATCTGGTCCCATCACTTTATTTCCCATGAAGAAACAGTGTCAGAGTTTATTTTTGGGGGCTCCAAAATCACTGCAGATGGTGATTGCCTCCATGAAATTAAAAGACGCTTTCTCCTTGGAAGGAAAGTTATGACCAACCTAGATAGAATATTAAAAAGCAAAGATATTACTTTGCCAACAAAGGTCCGTCTAATCAAGGCTATGGTTTTTCCAGTGGTCATGTATGGATGTGAGAGTTGGACTGTGAAGAAAGCTGAGTGCCGAAGAATTTATTCTTTTGAACTGTGGTGTTGGAGAAGACTGTTGAGAGTCCCTTGTACTGCAAGGAGATCCATCCAGTCCATTGTAAAGGAGATCAGTCCTGGGTGTTCTTTTGAAGGACTGATGCTAAAGCTGAAACTCCAGTACTTTGACCACCTGATGCAAAGAGTTGACTCATTGGAGAAGACCCTGTTGCTAGAAGGGATTGGGGGCAGGAGGAGAAGGGGACGACAGAGGATGAGATGGCTGGATGGCATCACCGACTCAATGGACATGAGTTTGAGTTAACTCCAGGAGTTAGTGATGGACAGGCAGTCCTGGCGTGCTGTGTGATTCGTGGGGTCGCAGAGAGTCAGACACGACTGAGCGACTGAACTGAACTGAACTGAAGGTGGTGGGAGGATGCTATACAGTCTGAGCTCTGATAATAACATAATAGGCTGTGGAGGAGGCAATGCAAAGTTTATGCAAGATAAACATTCTATTTAGATGACACCTTCACTTACAGACCCAAAGGTGTATTTATTAAATACACACATCTTACAATACATAATGACCACTATTTTACATATATAAAATACACATTACTTCGTAGGTTATTTCCACCAATGAATTCGGGAAAATAACACCAGTTTTAGTTTGATTTCCCTGTAACTCCAGTTCCTAGTAAATGTTTATACAACCAGTCAATCAGCAAATATTTATTGAGTGACTACTTGTACCAGGTACTATTTTAGGTGCTGGGAAATTCAGCCATGAATGGAGACAAGTGCCTACTGTCATGAAACTGACATTCCTGGAGCGGTCAGTACACATTTTAGAATGAAAGGAGGGGGAAAAAATGCTTTTATCCTAGTCAGCAACAAAATTTCAGAAGAGGAGTGAGTTTTAGTTGAACAACAAGGAAATATATATATATATATATATATATAATTTGCAGAATTCCCTAGTTGTCCAGTAGTTAGGACTCCTTGCTTCCACTGCAGGGGGACACCTGTTCTATTCTTGGTCGAGGAACTATCCCACATGCCTTGGAGCGTGGCCAAAAAAAAAAAAAGAGAGAGCTCTTTTCTGTTAAAAAGAATTGAAACCTGGGCAAGTAGTAGCAACCTCAAGTATGAGTCAGGCATACAAGAACTGAGACAAAGCCTTGGTTGTTAAGAGTCACGAATATAGATTTGTCTTTGGGCGACACCCATATCTCAAAGATCAGATATTCATACAAAATAAAAAGTATTTACTTATTCGTTTTTGCTTGGCGCAGTCGTCACAACCAGCATTCGCCTATGCAGTCCTCCTCTGCAAGTGCATTTCAGTCAGACCCGACTTACGCAAATGCGGTTTACTTAGGCCTCGGGCCAGCGGCTCCAGACCTTCGGCCGAGTTCGCCCGAGTCGGGACGAACCATCTGTGCCCGCGGAGGGGGGTGGAGTGTCCGCTTCGCGCAGTCAGGACCGAGACGGCGAGGACTCGGAAGCCACCCAGCCTGGGGTCCCTTCATGCAGGATGTCTGGGAAAGCATGGCTTTGCCAGGTTGCAACTGGAGCTGAGGGCGAGGGTCGGCCCCACATGTAGGGTTGCATCCCCCCTCCGCGGTGGACTCGCCTGCAGCCCCACGGGTCCCCAGTTCCCGTACCGGTTCACACCTAGGCCTTCACTGGGTGGTATAGCCGGTGTGGGGGACCCGGGAACGGGTTGCGGGTAGGACCCGGAGCCGGTCCGAGGGGACGGGGGTGGCGGGGTCACTGTATTTCCCGGCCGGAACGCCCCCTAGGGCCTACGCGACGCGCGCGCCCCTTCGCCCACTCTGCGCCTCTCACTGCCCCTAGACCTCTCGGGACCACACCTTCCGCTCCCGCTCCCATGGCAGACAAGAAGCTGGTGGTGGTGTTTGGAGCCACAGGTAAACGAAACCCCAAAAGGAGGCGCTGGGCCCCTTACCCAGGACAGCCCAGGGGTCCGGCCGGCCGCGTCCCCCAGCGCTAGGGGCGCCACCGTCGGCAAGGCCTCCCATGTAGGTTCCACCCTGCCGGTCTTTCTGATTCTCCGCAGGTGCCCAGGGAGGCTCAGTGGCCCGGACGCTCCTGGAAGATGGGACATTTAGAGTCCGAGTGGTGACCCGGGACCCTGGGCAGAGAGCAGCGAAGCAGCTGAGGCTGCAAGGTGCAGAGGTAGTGCAGGGAGACCAGGATGACGAGGCCAGCATGGAGCTGGCCCTGAGCGGGGCTCATGCCACCTTCATTGTGACCAACTACTGGGAAAACTGCAGCCAGGAGCAGGAGGTCAAGCAGGTGAGGGCAGGCCGCAGGGCATCTGGAGGCCAGGGCAGGAGCCGGGCATCTTCAAAGAGTTCCCAGGTCTCTCTGCTGGTCTTGCAGGGCAGCTCTGACTTGTCGTCAGAGAGGGGCTGCCCCCTGCCTGTGACGATGTGACTGCAGCCATTCCCCTCCTCTTCCATGCAGCCCTCCTAGACTTTGATAAGGGCAGGAGGTGGCTTCTTCACCCAGTGACTTAAGATCACCATACTGTTCACCCTTTTGACGTGTACAGTTCAGTGTTTTTTCACGTTTGCAAAATTGTGCCACCATCACCACTACTAATTCCAGAACATTTCATCATCCCCAAAAGAAAACACCACAGCTGGTGGCAGCCCCTCCCCATTCCTCCCTCCCCAGGCCCAGGCAACCACAATCTGCTTTATGCCATCCAGTGACTTCACATTTTTCTAAACAACTCTGCTGACCCATAATTTTCTTAAAAGGTACACATTTTAATTGTACAATTTGATGAAATTTGAAGATAAATATACCCATATAACTGACTTCCCAGGTGGCGCTAGTGGTAAAGAACCCACCTGCCAGTGCAGGACACGTAAGAGACGTGGGTTCAGTCCCTGAGTCAGGAAGACCCCCTGGAGGAGGGCACGGCAGCCCATTCCAGTGTTCTTGCCTGGAGAATCCCATGGACAGAGGAGCCTGGCGGGCTACAGTCTATAGGGTCGCAAAGAGTCGGACCCGGTTGAAGCTGCTTAGCACACACACAGCACACATACCCATGCAACTAACATTCTCATCGAAATATGGTGAGGGGCAGGGAAGCCTGGCGTGCTGCAGTTCACGGGGTCGCAAAGAGTCAGACACAGCTTGGCGACTGAACAACAGCAAGAATCAAAGCATAACCTATCACCATCGTTCCCCAAATCTGCCATGTCCCTTTTTAGATGTTTCGTGTTTCCCTTTATTCTGTTTTCCACCCAGCTTCTCTCTGGTCCGTGGCTGTTGAGCCCAGGCTGCTGTGGGAGGGATGTGAGACAAACATGCATCTTTTTAAAATCTCCTGGAAGGTGGAGACTCTTGCAGTGGGCCTGTCACATAGCAGGCGCTTGGGTATTTGTCGAAGGTATGACTGGTGCAGCCAAGGTTCCAGGGCTGAGACCCCTGGCCATCGGCTTTCAGTCCTGCCCCGTCCACAGCTCCCCACTGCCTTGGCTGTGGATGTGACTTCCCTGAGCTGGTCTGTGTTTCCTCCCATGTAAAGGGGAGCTTTACTGGACCACTTTGGACCATAATGGGAAGCTGGACTGGACCACTGGTCTCTTCGTTTTTAACCTTGAGCCTTCAGTTGCTGTCTTACCTGGAAGCCCATCTCAGAGAGTGGACAAAGACAGCTTTTCTGGTTCATGCAGATCCCGTCAACCTGACCGCCTGCACCATGACAAATGACCACAAGCCAGGTGGCTTAAAACAACAGGAATTCATTCTCTCCCAGCTCCGAAGTCTAGGAGTCCAACAGCAAGGTGTTGGCCCTGCCGTGTCTGGAAGCTTGCCTCTTCCAGTGTCTGGTGGTATCGGCTCTCCATGTGGTCACGTCACTCTGGGCTCTGCCTCTGTCTTCACACAGCCTCTCCTCCCTATCTCCTCTCCCATCTCTCATAAGGACACTTGTCATTGGGTTGAGGGCCCGCCAGGGTAATCCAGGATGATCTCAAGTTTTTTAACTTAAAAAATCTCTTCGGAGACCCTTTCCCAAACGATGTGACATTCACAGGTTCTGGCAGATGGGAGGTGGGCATATCTCTTGGCCACCATCCAGCGCCCTACACAGCCTTGTGCAGCAGGTGGTCTGTTCCCATTTAACTGACAAGGCCAGAGCAGTTAGACCCTTTATCCTGGAAGGCACAGCCAGGGCGCTGCAGAGCCAGTCTGGATCCCAGGTGGCGTGTTTTGTGTGCTGAACAGCTGAGCCATAGTGCTTCTCTAGGGGATGGCTGGGACTCTCCAAGGAAGACGGCACAGCACGGGGACAAGATGCCGTCTGAGCACAAGGCAGAGATGGGAAGCCTCTGTGTACCCCCTCCCAGTTGGCACATGGTGGGCCCACCCTGGAAGGTGGGACAACCTGGATGATCTGGGGAAGGGGCACTAAGGCTGTGTGGCTGGTAGGAGGCTTATAACCCTGGGGTAGAGGATGTGATGCTGAGGGAGTTGCACAGGAAAGGGGGAACCTTATCGGAGGGGTTGGTAGCCTGTGGCTCTTGGCACAGTGGCCTCTCAGGTGGAAGAGCCAGGGCCGTGATCAGGACACACACCCTTCCTCTGAGCTTTGTGGCTTCTCCCTTCCCGCCCGCCCGCCAACCAGGGAAAGCTGCTGGCCGATCTGGCCAAACGCCTGGGCCTGCGCTACGTGGTCTACAGCGGCCTGGAGAACATCAAGAAGCTAACAGCGGGGAGACTGACAGCGGGACACTTTGACGGCAAAGGGGAGGTGGAGGAGTATTTCCGGGACATCGGTGTCCCCATGACCAGTGTGCGGCTGCCCTGCTATTTTGAGAACCTCCTCTCCTACTTCCTGCCCCAGAAAGCCCCGGATGGAAGGAGCTACTTGCTGAGTGAGTGTGCTCCCTTGGGCGTCTGCTGGCACCGTGCAGAGCCACGGTGGCCCAGAGAGCGGGCTTGTCCTCTGAGGGCTCCGGGTCCAAGCCCCGGCCCTCTCACAATAGACCCATGACCCTGCTGGGCGTCCATATGCTGTCCCATGAGACGGGCATGGCCCAGACTTCCCCAGGGAAGATCTGCCCAGTGCGGGGACACCATGCTGTGTCTGTTGGAGAGCTTTGCAGAAACGAGTGTGATTCTTTTCATCAGTGAGGAGAGGGTTTGGAGGGCTAGGTCCAGTTGTAGATTTCCCAGGGGTAGGAAAGCACTTTCTTCTCAGTGCCCATCTGCAAATCTACAAGCAGCTTGGAGGGCACTGTGTCCGACCTGTATCCTGCCACCAGTAGGGCAGCGCAGGAGGCTCGGCAGGCAGAGCGGGAAAGGTCAGCACCCTCCCCTGGCTCCTCATCTCTGCATGACCCCTGCTCACCCTCCCTTGGGCAGAGTCTGGGCCTGGCACCCCAACACCACCCTTTACAGTTTGCAGAGCCATCGTCATTCACCTGTGTTCCATCACTGAGCTGGAGTTCATCCCCACAGGTTCCTGGGTGGTCTGAATGGGCAGCTGTGGAAACTTTACAGGCAGGGCCTGAGGGCTCCAGGTGCCTCATCTAGACAGAGCTCTGCCTCTCCCTCCCAAAGCCACACCGCGGCCGGTAGAGTCACTCGTTAATATGTTTATCAGCACCCACCCACCATGCAGCTCTGGGCTCGGCCCTGGCCTTGGCCAGCCGAGCTTTCTTGCTGGTGTTTGGAGCACCCTCCGTGGGCGTCCACGTCAGGAACTGGGGTTTGTATCCATTCTTGGGCAGAGTGCCTTTCAAAGCCCCTTGCTCTCCTGCTTGTTCCCGCCTCAGGCCTGATGAGTGGCAGGCCTGGGGTTCTCCCTGGCCCGGCTCCCAGGATTTGAACGGCCTGCCAGCAGCAGAGCTCTGTCATGTCCCATTTCCTGACTCAGTTCTGCTGCTGACCCTGAGGTGTCTGAGTTAGGCCAGGTGCTGACCTGTGCGCCAACCTGTGTGCTGGTGGAGCCCAACCCCTCAAGAGACACAGGCCAACACATCCCTCTCCCCATCCCAGGCTTGCCCATGGGTGATGTGCCCATAGATGGCATGTCCGTGGCCGACCTGGGTCCCGTGGTGCTCAGCTTGCTAAAGACACCAGAGGAGTACGTCGGCAGAAACATCGGGCTCAGCACCTGCAGGCACACGGTGGAGGAATACGCCGCCCTGCTCACCAAACACATAGGCAAGGTGGTGTGCAACGCCAAGGTGAGAGGCCTGGCGGGAATGCAGTAGCCCCATCCGAGGGGCTTTGCAGGTAGCAGGGGAGTGGCATCCTGGGCTGCCCCATGCTCTGAGCATCACAAAGCCAAGTTCATCCTCAGAGAATGCTGATGTTGTGCTGTTCTCAGGAGTGAAGTGTGGTTGCCGAGTGAGATGTCTGGCTCTGGCAGAGGGCCAAGTGGCAAGAAAATGCTCCAGGAAGAGGGCCCAGCAGGGGCTAAAGCAAGGAGGGAGAGCACAGGGTGTCTTGGACTGCTTGGTGGAGGGGATGGAGGCTGCAGTAGGCCCCATCCGGCCCCTTTCCTTGGCCTGGCACAGTCCCCTCCTTCCCCTGGGTTTGTTGTTTCTAATCATTTTGAGAGTCTGGGATATTCAGAGTCATTAAATGACAGAAACCACCCACAGAACCCCTCAGACACAAGCAGAGCAGTAAAGGGGGGAGAGACCAGGGCAGGACACGTTTTGGGCTCAGATTTTGCTCCCAGCCCGTAACACCCACCTGTATGTTACCAGAGGCCCAGCCCCTGGCCCCTCTCTGCCTCGGTTTCTTCATCTGTAAAGTGGGTGTACGGAGTGTATCCTGTCCTTGGGCTGCTGTGAAGAGTGAATGGAATAACTGATGTAGACACTCCCTTGGCACAATGAATGTTCTACAAAACATGCACTAAAGGGTTGTGTATTACTCTCTAAACAAAGAAAGCCTGAGGCAGTCATGGAGGGTTTGGGAGCCAAGGAGTTAGGGTTCAGTTTGGTCAGGAAAGGGGAACAGCTTTGCTTTGGTGTTTTGAGCAAGAAAGTGACAAAAGCAGAGTCCTGATATGGAAAGGACTAAGATGTTTGCACCTCATGATCTTGGAAGAATTGGATATAAATTGCCCTGGAACAGTGGTTTTTGAAGTTTCATCTTTTTTTAAAAGTATCAATGGTTTTCAGATGGATTCAGGGGGACAGAGTTGGGACTGAGGTACCGATGCCCCTCTGCTTGCAGACAAGCCCTGAGGACTACGAGAAGCTTGGCTTCCCTGATGCCCAGGATCTGGCCAACATGTTCCGTTTCTATGCCCTGAAACCTGACCGCAACATCGAACTGACCCTGAAGCTCAACCCCAAAGCCAGGACGCTGGACCAGTGGCTAGAGCAGCACAAAGAAGACTTTGCAGGGCTGTAACCCTGCCCACCTCTTAACCCTGTCTGGGGGGACTGGGGGTGCAGTCACAGTGACCCTCTCTTGTGTTACAAGAAAGTTTATTTTTTAAATAAAGGCCATTGTTCTCACAGATGGCTTCCAAGAGAAAAGCGCTTTGTTTCATGGTTTGGGGTTGGGATGGCAGATGCTGGGGCACCAAGGCCATGAAAATTCCAATAGGAAGCGTCAATTGCCCAGCCAAGTGTGGGGGGCCAAAAGCACCCCCCTCCCAGCCCTGCAGCCAGGGGCGACGTCTGACACCCCTGCACACACACCCTCCCACCCCAGAACATCCGGTCATCCGCATGTTCCGAGTTTCAGGGTGGGAAGACCAGCCCCTTCTTCCTCTCCCTTCACCTGCCTCCTGGGCCCCCGGGTGCAGCAGCCTAGAGATGTGGTGATCTCAAAACATGCTGGTAAGAAAGAAACCCCTGAAGGGCTGAGAGAGCTGTGGACCCCCACGAGAACTGAGCACTGGGGAGAACAGGGGATGCCGTCCACAGCACAGGCAGGGAGGGGAAACCAGGGATGTGACCACCCAGCCCTGCTCAGTGGGCAGAGCCCCCCAGGCATTTGGACGGCGGACGGCTTCCCTTTCCTGTTCACTATATAGATGAGAAGCGAAGGCCTGGAGGACACAGCCGGCGGGGAGACTGGTGTCTCTGTGAGCTTGCAGGATGTCCACTGTGGTCTCTACCCTGCTGTGGCCTTGGGACCCGCAGAGGCACTGAAAGGATAGCAGGGCTGCCAAATTCATTCGATCTGTTGATTCATAAGCACTTCTTCGACAACTTATCCAGTGTGCTGGACCCTAAATACAATGTTAACCAGGAAAGTTATGCACCGTGTCTTGAGTCTGGTTTAGCAGGAGAGCCAGATACCAATGTGCAGGACGACTGCAGACTGACATCAGGCTGCAGAGAGCAGGGGGGATGAACACTGGAGGAGGGCCCACTTCAGGGGCACAGGGACAGCCTGAGGGAGCAGACGTGCTGACACAGGCTTCCAAGCCCACCCATATCAGCAGGAGAACCCGACAGGTCATCCATGTCCAGCCCTGTGACGCCCAAGTGCCGTGGGCCCTGTGGAGGGGAGACTCACCTGCTGGAATCCTGACTCATGATGTCGGGATCCAGGAGTGGCCCTCGGCCAGCACCAAGCCTAGGGAAAGCCCACCTCGCCGGCTCCAGGGTGAGCTGCAGGGAGCTGAGGGCAGGCTCCAGCCGGTGCTGGCCATTTCACACCAGGCCTCTTGGGGTAGGTTACTCACTTGGTACCCCCTGGCCAGGCTGCTATGAAGACTACATGGGGGAACTGGGGAGAAGCAGCATCTAAGCAGCATCTAACTCCCTGGCCCCTCGTGGTCAGGCCTCGTAAGCCTCCAGTGCCTTCCCCGTCTGCCCTCCTCCCAGCACTTCAGCAAGTGCTCGCCTCCCAGCCACAAAGGCCCAGCGCCCTAGGGACACTCTCTTATGTTTCTAAATGGCTCCTCTCATGCTCCAGCCCCACCTCAGGCTGCAGAGGGGTCAGGAGCCAGATCTCAGGAGCCAGCTGTGGGAATGAGCCAAACCCAGTCCAGCCAGGCCTCGAGGGGGACCTGAACCTACAGATGCTGCCCTGCCACCTTCTGACCATCGGAGGGAAGAATGCCTTGGCACAGCCGTGAAGATGTCTCATTGGAAAGAAAATCCACTTTCCCCTTTCCAAGTCTAGACTGCTAGTTTCAAAAAACATGGCTTTGGTTGACTTCTCTAGGAAGAAGACCTGAGGTGCCAAGAGAGACGTGATTGAGCCCTCCACCGCCGTACCTTGGGGTCTCAGATCCTGCCGAGCCCACGCTGAGTCCACAGCAGGTACTTGGCAAACTTCTGTTTAACGGAGGAAGAGTTTGGAGACTGGCAGAAGTCTCTGAGCCTCCTTCTTGCCCACCAGGTCTTCCCAGCCTCTTCACCTAATCCAGCAAGTGCCCACCTCCACCTCCACTACAGCCTGCTCAGCACAGAACCCCGGGGCAGGGCAGTCATGTGCTTGGGGCCCACTCCAGCCACCACAGCCCAGACAAAGACCGCAAATCACACAAAATACCTTAATATTCCTCTGAAAACAATGGAAGAAACAAAAAGTGTCTAGTGATGGTGGCGGTGACACTTAGGGACCTGAGGAGGCCACATTGCAGGTGTTTCAAGGCACGGGCTCCCAGAGTAAAAGCAACATGCTGGATCCATCACTGCAGGATAAGCTCCCTCTTTCAGGCTGGGAGGGTCCACACCTGTCAGAGAGACACCTGTCCCTCGGTGGGGTTGATGCTGAGGAAAGCCACCTCCGGTCACCCCCAGGAAGGCCAGCAGATGTGGGGTGGCCTGACGGGCAGGTGAGCACCCGCTGCTGGGCCACCTGCAGAGAGCTGTCCGAACTCTTTCAAAGAAGAGATGACCACAATTCAGGTTTTAAATATCTCTTTGCAGTAGATAATCTTATTTACATTGATACAGAATCATTTTACATTCTTAGAGCAGACACTAGCAGATGCTTTATTTTAGTAAATTATTGGGGGGAAACAGAAAGGACACTCATCAGAAGGGTTCTCCATTAGCCTGTCTCGCCAGAGCGGGGGGATCTGGAAACACAGGGGAACCTGCACATCCCAGGAGCCAAGGCTGGGAAATGGTGCTTGGTCTGGCTGGATGCTGGAGAATCTTCGATTGCTGAAACTGCGCTCTCCTCTAAACAAACACTCGTATGGGAAAAGACAATGATTCTCAGCACTGAATAATTTAAACACATGTCTGAAAACAAGTCAGAGTGAGTGGTGAGACCCAAGGCCCTGATAGCAGCGGGGCAGGGCTGGGGTTGAGAGGCCCTCAGTCAGCCCCAGGCCACACCAGCTGTGGTCCAGCAGAAGGGCAAGAGCCCCACTCATGCCTGCCTTAGAAAAACATAACTCAACTCTCGGGGGACAGGGCCACCCTGTCCTCCTGACGGAGGTCACAGCCCATGTGATCAAGAGTGAACTCTCCAGGGACTGTCCTCTAGGTGTCACCCCAGACCCTCCAGGCCCCAGGTTCCAGCTGCTCAGTACCTTTGGGAATTAAAACCAACTCCAGCTGAAGGGTGGGTGACACCAGTGGGGCGTGTACCCCAGGTTCCCGGAAAGGATAACCTGTCAGGAAAGACTCATTCTGGAACGTCCTGGAGGTTTGCTGAGAAGGAAATCAATCACGTCACAACTCGGTGCAGCTTAAGGCTTCATTTTCAAGCTGTAAGCATGGCCTTTAATTCTTTAACCACATTCAGTTCCAAATTAAGAGTTTCAGCTCTGCAGGAAGTGTCCAGCCGTCTGACTTTGCCAGAGCCTGAAGAGGCCAAGTTACCCACCCACAGAAAGGAAACTACCAGCCCTGAGGCCAGCCATGCCTGACTGCCCAAGGGTCTGTCCCGTCTGCCGCGACCTTCCGTGAAGAGCTGCGTGGCCACATGAGTTCGCTGTTGCCAAGGCGGTCCGGAGGCCTCTGCAGGCAGGGGCTCGGTGCTGCCGTGGGGAATCCTCCTGCGTCCAAGGTGCCCTGGCCACGAGGAGATGCTCCTGCTCCCTGCCTAGTTCCCGGTGGACCGTTTTCCTGAGCCAAGACACAAACGGGTACAGTTCACTGGCCTCGCAGGAAGGACACGCCCTGTTGGTGAACTTCTGCAGTCCCTGGGAAGGAGCCCCCGCCATCAGGGACCAGCACAAATGAAAGGTGAGTCCCAAGACACCATGGTGAGCAAGCAGGACTCCCATCACTGCCCCACCCCACTCCACACTAAAGCTGACATTGCCCTAGACATCCCAGGCAGGACAGGTCGGGGCTGGGGAGATCTGAGTTCTAGGCCTGGCTCTGCTGTGACCTGCCCTCTGTGACTATAGGCAACCTGGTTCCCACCATGGCGGGATGCTATGCCCCCGGGAGCTGGTGGAAGGAGGGTTGGGGGGCTCCAGGAGGTGGTTCAGCCCTGCACTACTGGCCAGCTCCCCTTGGGCTGAGGCTGGGCTCACACCACGCCTGAGATGAGAACCTCTTCACCTCTGGGGGTGGGGGGATGATACTGGCTAAAATGAGGGAAAACAGGGATTCATTAGTTCAGAGGGGTACGAAGGGGAGGAACCTCAGGGGTTTTCCTACCTCGGCTGGGATATCAGGAGGTAAACATTCTCTTAAGTTTGGAAAGGAATCCCTCCTTGTCCTCCCCAGCCTCAGGCCTAGCCTTGCCTCCCGCGGAGCTATCCATGGTGCTGCCACCTGGGCATAAACAGCAGAGAGAACTGGGGTCAAGGGTGCAGACCTCCTCGCAGCCCGCCCCAGGCCCAGCCTGGCCACCCAGGGCTCGCGCTCCAAGAGCCACCAAGGGCCACCCTGAGAGGAGAGGTGGCCGTATCAGGTTGTCCAGGGTTGTCCCATTCATCAGATGACTCAGCACTTAAGAGCATCCCAACTGTTCCCCAAGTCACTGGCCCTCAAGAGGGAAACAAGGAACAGAAAGGGACATCAGGCAGCTGTCCCACCTTAACAACCATAACAGAAAAACAGCCAGCGCCGATGCCTTCCAGGCCAGGCTACATGGCGTCCGTACCTCAGTCAATCCTTACGATAACCTTACAGGTAAATTCCAGATGAAAGAAACAAAAACCAGAGGCACAAAGGGGTTAGGTGGCATGACTAAGGTCACAGAGCAAATAAGCGAGCAGGAGATCTGAGTTCAGACCCAAGCAGTCAGACACCAAAGCCCAGGCTCAGAGAAGGTGAAAAGTGTGTGCCGAGAGCCACTGACCAGCTTCCACACCCGGCTAGTGCACACGGACCATCTCCAGGGCACCTGGGACCCCAGGACACGTGCACTGCTCATCTGGGACAGGGTGGCCAAGGGCCCCGTGTGTCACCGGGCAAGCACCTGGCTCCACATGCTCCAAGCCGGGGTGGCCGCCCTTCTGTTCCCAGAGGGGCCGTGAGACCCCTCTGCACAAACATGCCACATTAAAGATCGGCCACCCACGAGGCAAGAGGACCAACGCGCTACGAGCTGGACTGGACTCAATGTTTTCCATTGTGCCAGGAGAATTAGTGCATGTCAGCATGCGGGGGGATGTATGTCAAGGACAATGTGTAGGACAAATGCCCATGTCCCCAAGATCTCAGTCTGAGACGCCTTTGTCAGTGAGAGGCCCGCAGATTTGGGCAGCAGGCCTCCAGAAGAGGTGGGGAAGGTAATCCATGGCTCTTTACAAGGTGATGAATAACCAGGTAATGCTCATTCCATGAATCTGTACCACCTTTTTCTCCACAGGTACAAGCTCCTAGTGTCATGAGCAAGGTCTGGCACTCACCTGGGGATTCAGTGCCTGTTGGCCTTCCCCCCTCACACTGTAAGCTGGGCGGGGCAGGGACCCCATCTCTCTGGTCATCACTTCTGAGCACATGGCAAGTGCTCGGTGACCATCAGTGCGAGAAACAGAAGCCAACAGGACTCCAGGGTGACATCTGAGGACCGGACCCACCCTACAGGCAGAGGTGCGGCGTCTACACGCACAGTCTGACTACCTGAGCTGACTACATGCTCAGACTGAGCCAGCAGAGTGCCTCTTGTTCCACTAAAATGTCTTTTTCCTCATCTTCCTCTTGCCTCCACCCTGCCTAAATAAAGGGGCTCAACAGTCAATGCCGTCAGCTCATCAGAGAAGAGACCGCAGGTGGATCCAAGCTCTGGAAGAGGTTCCTGCACGACAGCTGGTTGTCACATTGTTAATGACAATCCACAAACACAAACAATGAGCCATGCTGTCTCTAAAACCAAAAGGTCACTCAGTAACCTCAGAGTGCCCCAGGCTCCCGGCTCGCTGCGGTTTTTCTGCTTCTCAGACTGGGAACGAAGCCAGGGCCAGCCATTATTAAGGTTTTCAGCAGGGGCTACAGAGAACAAAAATAATCGAGTGATACTAAACCCACCAAAAACGTTTAGGTTGTTTTCCTACATAATGGTAACTTTCCCAAATGCCTTCCCGATACCTTTCCCGTGGTGAAAGCAAAGACACCCAGGAATCAGTCTGCATCTGCAGTGACTATCTCCACGGGCACTTGGGGGCTATTAAGCGACACACTAACCTAAGAACCACTGATGACTGCAGGCAACTGCTTCCAGTATAACTTTAATAGCAGAGATTCAGGCTCTACTTGAATAAGTAGGATGCACCTTAGTACAGACGTCGGGGAAGGTTACTGTGTGCACCATGTCCTCACACATGGACGGCAAAAGTAACTTTCTTCACAGTAACAAGAGGCTTAACCACACCCAGGCTGCAGACTGACCAACAGTGCATTACAGTGCTAAGATTCTTAAAAGCCATTTAAATAATTATGTCTGGGAGCCAAATTTCCCACTGAATACAATTCTGAAATGACAATGGAAGTGAGTGGAAAAAAAAAAATTCTGGACACTCATTTCACTTTATGAACCCTTCACAAACACATGCAACACATACGTTAACATTATGATATATTCAGCAAAATTACATCAGTAGAAATTTAAAACGAAGAACTGGCAAAGTGTCTGGCACATAAGAGCCTTCCAATACATCTCGGCTAAACGAGGGGAGGGGGAATGAGCTAACAGGATGAGAACCGAGGACGTTACTCAGAAACTGACTGCTGGATCAACTCCCAATCTGAGCTCTCAGGAAGGGGCTTGATAACAACTGGTGGATAATACCCAACATGAAAACAGTGAACAAGGCCCTGGGTCTCACTCAGAGCTCAGTCAGGAAGACCTCAAGTTCCCCTGGGGGAGGGGCGCACGGCTGAAAAAGCTGGTTGCAGAGCAAATCTCGCATGCTCTGTGACTGTGGGACTATTTGGGACTCAGGAAAAAAACCTAGAGGTGCCTAAGTAGAGTTATGTGGAAGAATCATCCCCACTTCTTTTTAGTCCAAGGGATAGTAACAAGAAAATATGAAAAAGTCTATGATCCAAACCACTAAAGTAAGTGCTCACTTTATGCCCAGTTGGCCACAGACAGAATCTGTGGCAGCTGTTTTTTCACAGAGGACTTGGTCCCCTGGATTTAGGGGAGCTCGGCCAACTCCATGCAAAGGGTGCTGCCACTGGGACTCCCAGCCCTGCCCCAGGGCTCCAAGACCAAGACCCCACCCCCAGCTCTGATCACCTGCTCTTACTGTACACTAATCTAATACCACTCAAGTTCTGAGAAGGTGAGAGAAAATTTAGGACCCAGACAAAAACAATGTGATACAACCAGGAGGTAACACATCGGGCAGCAGAAGCCAACTCCCCCTCAGCACAGCCTGTCCCAGCCCAGCAGGAGGCCCAACTGACAGGGAACAGCGTTTCCTTGGCAGAGCACCTCATCTGGGCAGAGCACCCCCTTCCAGAAGGAGGAGGGCTGCAGCCAAGGTGCCTGTACCCAAAGCTTCTGTCTGTGGTCAGAGTGGGGGGGCATGGCTACTCACCAATCACCAATAATTAACTGCACTCTACAGATGTTTAAGCTCAGAGTAAACAAGGCGTTTTGTTTGTTCACGGCCCTAGAAGCTCAGAGTTTAGACCTGCTGCACACAGGTAGACCTGGGGTTGTTAAGCCTGCCACAGCTGCTATTTATTTACAGGACACTCTGAAATCCAGGGGAAGCCTTCTGGGCGAGGAAGACATACATCTTCTCCTTTAGTGGCTACAAGCTGACCTCGTGCAGGAATGAGCCCAAGGTCACAGGGCAAGTGGCAGAACCAAGGCTAGAACTCAGGAGAGCAGCCCTAAGACACAGAGCTGCTCCCTGGAGGGAAGCATCACAGAACTCACTGACCTCGGCCAGCAGCACATGCACAGAGGATGAGGGCCAGGGCGGGGGGCCCTGCTGGCCAGCTTTCCCCAGAGTGTGGCTGCCCTGTGCCACTCTGCCCAACACTCAGCCCCTCTCTTATACTGGGCCCTCCAGAGACTCCAGGAAGATTCCCCAGTGGAAACCCCAACATGCTTCCAAACCGCCTGCCCTCCCAGGTACTGGGGGGCTCCCACGGGCCGCAGGGCTGTCTCACCAGTGCTTGTGTTGGTGACTCCATTCACCGTCCCTTCCACGTCGGTCTCATCCTCGGCGTAGCTCAGGATTAGGCTCTGCTGCCGGCTTGTCAGTCTCCTGTGGACCGAGCGCAGTCAGTGGCCGAGTGGCTCCTCTGGGCAGCTTTTCAAAAGGACGTGGACGTGGCCAGTCCCCATGCAGCATGTGGGAAAGGCAGGACCCTCGACCCAGGCACCAGGCACACCCTGAACCCAAGAGCCCACACCCTTAAAGCTTCTGTAATGTAAACCTCTTCAACTACCCTGAGTTGTTCTAAACAATTGCCACTGTGGCCATGGTAAACAGTTTACCAGAGGAATGAAAAGCTGTTACAAGTGTGTGTAGGAAATTATCTAACTAAAGAGAGTGCTGGAAACCCAGCCCTCCGAGAGGAGTTGGCAAGCCCCATTCCAGATGTCCGCAGCTCCCCCTTGGACTTTTCTCCTGAAGGCCAGACATGATACCTGCCGCCAGCTGGTTCTAGATCATCTCTCAGATGGAGGGTGACCCGAGAATGATAATAATAAAACCAACAGCAGAAATAATAGCTAACTGCTCCCTATGGGTTATTCATTTCATCTCCCAGCAACTCAGCAAGGTCAAACTTTTATATCACATCCACTTTCAGAAGGAGCACCTGGGCAGGACAGACTTAGAGGGAGAAGTAACCTGCCTAAGCCTCAGTGCTTATAGCAGAAGTGCCACACAGGCCGGCGGTTGGGCTCAGCACCTGGCCGGGAGGTGAGAAGTCCTCGACCGGCTCCTGCTGGTGCTGGAAGCTACAGAGAGCAGGTGGGCCTCACCACACCAGGCGGCACTTACTTTGGAACTCTGATCTTGATGTGAATGTAGTGGTCTCCGTAGCCATAGCTGTTAATCCTCGGGATGCCCTTCCCACTCATCCGAATCTTCTGGTCTGACTGAGTCCCAGGGGGGATCTACAAAGAAAGAAACCTCAGGTTTTCCTCCACCTCCAGCTGCCCAAATGAAAACATCTCATGACATGAAGACAATCTTACTCCCGAAAAGAACTCCATTCAGATTTCTAGACCAAACCCACCAAACACCACACAGAAACTGGCTAGGCTGAGTCTACCCTGAGCAGAGCCTGTGACGGGCTTGGGGGCCAGGAGTCTGGGGTGGAAAGCCCACAGCAGGAGGGAGGGAGCTCGGGGAGTAGGACCTGGGAGGAGGCAGAGCCAACCCGGGGCGCCACTGAGGCCGCTGCCCAGCCCAGCAGGATGGACATGGCCCAGGAGCTGCTTCCCGGCCGAGTCACACCCAAGGCGTGGCCCACACTCCTCCTGCCTTCCGCCAGGTTGTTCCCAGGTTTCAGCCATTTCCCGTTTTAGAAAAACAAAAAGAGCAGTGAGAACGTGCTTGCACTCTTACCGTCACGCTGATGGTCTCGTACAGGCCCTGCGTTCTGGCAGTGCCCCCGAGGATGGCCTGAGCTATGGAGATGAAGAGGTCTGAGTGGATGTCTGCGCCGTCCCTCCGGAACACAGGGCTTTTCTGCACCTAGGGTCAAGCACGGGAGGGTTATTAACGCTCAGAGAAGTCCTTCTGGAGAGCAGACCACAGCTGCGGCTCAGCATGCAGCATCAAGGGAGACAGTGGACTTTCACCAAAGCGCCCACCTCCCCCAGGCTCTGGGAGTTACAGGGCAGCTTCTTCCTTCACTGCAATGCCACAGTGTCCTCTCAGATGAAGCTGTTCAAGTCTTGAGGGAAATAAAACTAAATTTTGAAAACTTAAAAAATATAAAAATCTTACTTTATTAGAAACACAGATGAAATCTTTCACACATGTAAATCAGCACAAGTAATTACCACACGCTGTACACACAACCCTGCTTAGGTCACAGAAGACCAGGACACAGGTGACTTCTCCCCCTCCTGCTTACCCCACAGTAGCTGCTACGTTTAGTCTGTATCTTTCCTAGGAGCGTCTGTTTACCTTTTCTACATGTTTACAGGTCCCTAAACAATACATGACACCACCTCACGTGGTTTGAAACTACACAGATGACCTCATTCCTCGGCTGGCAACCCGCTCGCTCCCTGTGCGTAACAGAGCTACCAGGGCGTCTCACAACAACCTGAGCGTCTCCAGCTTTTGCTCCGAGGTGCCCACAGTGCAGCCCCCTCGCCAACTCCTCCCAAAGGTCAGCAGGCCGCTGGCAGTGTCTCACCACTGTAGGTGAGGCCGGCACACGCCTTGCCTCCGCCTGCCGTGCCTCCTGAGGGACATGCCTGGTGGAATCAGCGGCAGAGGTGCCACTTCCTCTGTCTCCCTTGCCTCAGAAACCTTTGCCTGCACGTCGCACGTAAATCTGTAGCTCTGGCACTTACCGTCCCCGTGAACAAGTCAAGACATCAATAAAAAATAAAAGATGTTTTCTGTATTTTTATGAGTGCTTTGTGACCAACTTGTAAACACCTTGGGATACTTTGTTCTCTCCACATTTAGCACAAAAGCTTAATGTAACACATGTTTAATCACCCTGCTGAGGTGGCCACCACTTGACTAGAAACTTGAACAGCCAGGCACATTCTGTGAAGCTCTCATCTCACCCCTAAGAAGCCTGGGCTGCACCCTCTCCATGAGAGCAAGGGCCTAAAAGAGGCTGCGTAAACCGAGGACCTACCCTAAATGTGATGAAAATTTCTCGTTTTCCTACAGGCATCCTCACAGTCTGGCCATCCTCGACTCCTGTAAGCAAGAGAACAATTATTTTGGGATGTCTGAAGGCATTTTCTATGCTGGATCTATTTACAATCCACCCACTTACTCATTCCTGTTTCCTGTTAACAAGGAACAAAACAGTTACTCAATACAGCAACAAGTAAAACAAGTGTAACTTTTCAAAAGTGTGGCATATAGTAATCGATAACCAAATGAAAGCACCTTCTATTCACTTATTCAAGTTTACCAGCAGGTCCACCTAGTATCCCAGTGAGTTTAGTGTCTAGTGGGGCATAGTGCTAAAGAATCCGCCTGCCAATGCAGGAGATGGAGAAGCAGGTTCGCTCCCTGGGTGGGGAAGACCCCCTGGAGAAGGCAATGGCAACCCACTGCAGCATTCCTGCCTGGAGAGCCCATGGGCAGAGGAGCCTTGTGGGCTGCAGTCCCCGCAATGAGTTGGATGCCACTGAGCACATCCACAGGGGAGACAGTTATTAGCTGAATAACACCACCATGTATCACTACAAACAGAGATAAGTGCTTAGAAGGAAAAGATCACAGCTCCAAAGGAACATCTAAGGAAATGCTTCCAGAAGGGTCCCCTGGGGATGAGGAAGCTGCAGGCAGCAAGGCAACAAGGGGGAGACTAAGAAGATAGGAGGCTGAGACCAGGAGGGGCTGGAAGAGAAGGCCAATTTTTGGCCCCTGAGAATCGCCACAGGGTCTTCAACAGTGTGAGACGTGATCAGACCACCCTGTGCAAAGACCACTCCAGGAATAGGATTGGTTTGGGGTGGGGGGTGGGGGTCATAGGCCGGCCCTAGGGGCAGAGAGGGTGGCTTGGCCAGCTGGGCGGACAGTGGGTACAATGTTGGCCTTGGGACAGAAAGAGGTGGAGGAGCTGCTTCTCGCAGGAGCAGGGCAGGCACACGAGGTGCCGTTTCCTTATGACACACGCAGATCTTAAGGGTAACTGGTGCAGAGGAAAATGCATGAGACTCTGGTTTCTCCCTGAGTTTCGGCTCCAGAAACAAGGGCAGGTGGCCTCGGCTCCCAGCCCCCATGCGTGGAGGAGCCCAGACCCACCGGCAGGCACGGGGATCACCACCTTCTTCTTCTGCTTAGCCTGTCCTGCTCCTCTGCACACCACACAGGGAGATGTGATGATGGAGCCCCGGCCACCACACCTCCGACACGTGGAGCGCATCACAAAAGGGCCTGTGTTTACGGTTTCCTACAAAGACAAAAAAATGGGACCCTTAGATACCAGTGCACCCTGACAGCAAGGCCCTGGGACCACAACGAGCATGAGAAACGTCTCACCGAAGACCCATGTGTGTGGTGTGCGCCTGTGCTACAACACACTGCCTGAGCACAAGCTGCAGGAGCTCACAGTTAACCTGACCTAGAGCACACTGCCTCCTGAATCCCAAACCACATCTGATTATATGAGACCGAAAAATGAGACACTGCCTCTCTACAGAAGGTCCCCAAGCCCCCAGAGCTGAGCAAATTGCTTTAAAGAGAACCCTCTCTTCCCTTTACAAAAGGGACAGCTGGCAAAGAAAGAGGAAAGTGACAACTGGAAGCAACTCCCACCCAGAGTTGCCCCTGCCTGCCCCAAGGGAGGAGCCGCATAGGCCTCTGTCCCCCACAGCCCCCAACAGCACCCCCTTGTCACAGATGCCCACTGCAAGGAGGCAAGCAGCTCCTCTCGCAGCCACCCTCAGCCCAGTCCTCCAGGAGCCTCCTCAGCTCCCAGCCCCTTGCACAAGTGGGGCCTTGTGGTCTGTGGCCACTCCCATCAGCTCTTCACTGGGCAATGGAACTCAGTTACCATTTTCTTTAACTCAACATCCTTGGGGTTTTTTAGGGGATGAGGGTAAATTATCAACACGCTGTTGTAGCAAATCAAAGGATACGGAGATATATAAAAAATTAATCTCCCCCTCACCTTGACTCCCAGGGTGACCTGCTCACAGGAGCTCAGTCTGAGGTGTTCTTCCCATGACTCGCTCACTCTCTTTCTCACCATAAAGAAGTTTTTAAGTAAAAATTTTACAAGAAGAGTGTATTGCATTATCACTCTGCAACATGCCTTTCCCTCTCGCCTTTATGATGCATCATGACCAATGTACACAGACCTCAATTTCTATTTTAATATTTTTGTTTCAATGTTGAAGAAAAAAAAATCTCTGCACATAGACACCCTTCAGTTTTACCGTATTATCTCAATGTTCACTAAAGAAATAGAAAAAAGAAAGTCACAACAATTCAGGACCTTGGAGAAAGGACCTCAGGTGTGAGAGGAAACTGGGATCAATAAAAAGTATCTGTAACAAGAGGCAGTGACTCGATGGTAAAACGATAGCCATAGCAATCTTCATCCTCTCCAAGGGCGCACTCTAGAGGAAAGCAGGCACAATTTTACTTTTTCAGACTAAGCTATAGGATTGTGTACAGGTAACTGCGGACTCCCATCAGTGGACTATTCTTTTTTTTAGAAACTTATTTTTATTTATTTGGCTGCTCCCAGTCTTAGTTGCAGCACATGGGATTTTTAGTTGCTGCATGTGGGATCTAGTTCCCTGACCAGGGATCGAAGCCAGGCCCCCCGCATTGGGAGCTCTGAGTCCCAATCACTGGACCACCAGGGAAGCCCCCATCAGTGGACTATTATTCAGCCAACAAAGAGAATGTTTAAAAGTATTCAAAGATACGGAAAAATGCCTTCATTATAATAAATGAAAAATAGGAAAATTTTCACTATGATTCTCAACTGATGAAATCCACACACAAATAGGCAAAAATACATTCAAAGTCAAAAGACAAATACAACTAAAATCAATGACAAACACTGGTGATCCAGTGGTTAGGGCTCTGCTCTCACTGCCAAGGGTCCGGGTTCAGTCCCTGATCTGGGAACTAAGATCCTGCAAGCTGTTCAGCTTAGCCAAAAAAAAATGAAAAGATGAGAACCCAGGCATCCAGCAACAGGGTCTGGCTAAACAAAAGGGGATTTATCCGTATGGAGGAATACGGTGGCCACAGAACAACTGAGGCAGCTATAAATGTAGACTATTTTCCAAACACAGTGAGAACTAGAAACAAAACAAAACCATCAAGGTACCCGCTAACAGTTGTATTCTATCTTTGGTATGAAAACAAGGCACACACAGACACACATGTCTACACAGACTTGCATCTACAAAGACAGAAAGGATGCTTCTGGAGAGTGGAATTCAATGCGTAAAAGTCAAGAATGAGAGGGAGATTCATTGTACAACAGCTTTCGATTTGTACCCACTGAATTTCAATGATTTGCATATACAACCTGTTCCAAAACTAGTTAATATAAAATAAAAACGATATTCTTCATCAACAACTGGCAGGAGACACATCAAAAGTGGGACTATCAGGGACTTGTTTCCTTTCTTATGCTTTTCTTCTATGCACTCAAAGATACCTTCTGGGCCCCCATACACACTTGGCGGTGGTTCAGTCACTCAGTCGTATCCGGCTCTTGTGACCCCACGGACTGTAGCCTGCCAGGCTCCTCTGTCAATGAGATTCTCCAGGCAAGAATACCGGAGTGGGTTGCCATTTCCTTCTCCAGAGGATCTTCCTGACCCAGGAATTGAACCCAGGTCTGCTGCATTGCAGGTAGACAAGGATTTTATTTTAAAGGTGGGCAGTAGAGAATCTCCCAACCCCCTTAAAAAAAGAAACCATATAAATGGAATACAAACATATTCAGTGGAAACCTACCTGCATTTTAAGCAGATAATATAATTACAGTGAAGGGGGAGAAAAAGAATGATCTGAGTAAGCTGAGCACAGTATTTTGGCCATATATCCAAATGCCAGTTAAGCAGGATTGCTTTTTGCAGTGGTATGAGTGACAGTTCTCAAATTACTTTTTGTATGTTATAGGATTGAGCAAATGAGTAAATATACAGGGTAACCAGAGCCAGATTTCTCTGTTAGAAATTAATAATCTCTCTTTATTATTTAGTTTCAAATATGGACAGGCAGGCAGAAGACTAGAAAAGCCTTGCAGTGTTGGGCTGAAAGTGGAACTATCAGTTTGAACTCACTGGTTTGTTAAATGGATGGATCAGTGTACACATGTATGTATATATATATACGCTATCACACAAAAAATATGGAAAGACAGATAGGTATCAAACATATGTCTGTAAGTGCACATGTGTGCGTGTGCTAAGTCGCTTCAGTCATGTCTGATTCGGCAACCCTATGGACTGCAGCCTGCCAGGTTCCTCTGTCCATGGGGATTCTCCAGGCAAGAATACTGGAGCAGGTTGCCATGCCTTCCTCCAGGGGATCTTCCTGACCCAGGAATGTGCGCTCATACACACTCACATACACACATTTATTTCCTGTCTCAGTCAGCTGAGAGGACTTGGAAGCAATGACACTCCAGATACAATGAGTACACTGACAGCACAGATCTTGGTTCCTAAATCCTACTAGACAGTTAAAGGGAATCAGGACTCCCTGGAGAAATGGCTGGTTCCAGGATGTGGCTAGGAAAGTGTATACAAGCTGTGACACAAAGTGAAGAAGTGCCAAAAGAATGATGGGACATGCCAAAAGAATACAGGAGCCAGCCAGAAGAGACTTCCACAAGCACAGTCAGGGGCAGCTTGTGCATCAGAGTAACGCTGATGATGGTTCGGTGAATGAAATAAGAATCCGTGAGTTCATGCTGATACAAATGAAAGAATAAATAAATGGAGAAGAAAAGAAAGCTCTTCCTTTCAGTAGAATGCCAACTAATAAACGGAGAAAGGGGATTTCTCTGGTGGTCCAGTGGCTAAGACTCTGTGCTCCCCATGGAGGGGCACAGGACCAATCCCTGGTCAGGGAACTAGATTCCACATGTTGCAGCTAAAACTCAGCACAGCCAAATAAATTAATTAAAAAAAAAAAACAGAGAAGGGACACTGGAATCAGAAAAGTCATCATTTTTCAAGTCACAGTAATAACTGATTTAAGCAAGACTGATTAATGGATGCTCTAAGTACTGGGTATAAGGTTTGATGGGACAGGACATTTATATAGTGTCAAAGTAAGTCACAAATTCCTTGTTAATTTCAAAGGAAAAAATAATAACTTTATAATGAAGAAACCCAGTGGACAATTCCTTAACTGACTGGGATCAAATATAATCATCATCGCTAATGGGACAAACTGACACCTCATGACTGCTGACATGATCCACGCAAAGGGCACTATATCTCTGTGCTGTTTCTGCCAAAAAATGCATAATCTGAATCTTATCATGAGGAAATATCAGATGACCCAACTGAGGGACATCCTACAAAGCAGTTGGTCTGCAATCCTAAAAAATGTCAAGGTCATAAAAGAAAGACTGAGGAAATCGTTACTGATTAAAGGAGACTAAAGATATGACAACCAAACACTATGCAAGATCCGAGACTGGCATCCTGAGTCTTGGGTGAAAAGAACATGATAAGGACAAATGAAAAACTCTGAGTAAGTACAGATAACAATATTGTTTGGACATTAAATTTCTTGATTTCGAGAACATACTGTGGTTACATGAAAGAATGTTCTTGCTCTTAGAAAATATTCACTATAAATGACAAACCAAATGGGACAAAATGTTAACAACTGTTGAGGCTTGGTAAAAGGAATAAGGGAGTGGTTATTCATACTAGTCTTACAAGTTTCAATTATATCTAGAACTTACCAAAAAGAAAAAGGAAAAAAGATTACACTTCAAGCAAAATTTAAGTTCCCCTCCCCCAATTTTAAATTACCAACATACTCCAAAACGTATTTTCAGAGAAGACAGCAGAATTTCCTTGCTCCTTCTGAACAGAGCACTCCTGGGACAATGTGGAAGGTTCTAGATCACAGAGTCCCACCTATTAAAGAGCTCTCAAAGCCCTAGGTACACTGGCACACAGAGAAGAGGAGTCGTGGGGAAGCACAGGGAGGCGGCAGAGGCAGGAGCCCCAGAGGGAGGCAGGGCCCACCAGGCTCACCATGCCAGAGCCACCGCAGTAGTGGCAGTGCTGAACTTTGGTGCCGGGCTCGTTCCCTTTGCCATCACACCGCTCACAGGTGTCAGTGATGCTCACGGTGAACTCCTTGTTGACGCCCTTGGCAGCTTGATTGAATGTCAACTCCATGATGTACTAGAGAAATCAAGGGACCACTGTTATCGCTCTGAAAGTAAGGGAGAGCACAGGCTAGGAGTTTACAGTTACTGTTTCTTTTAAAGACTCTATTTTTTAAAGCAGTTTTAAGTTTAAAAAACTGAGAGGGAGGTAGAGATTTCTCTCATACCTTTGCCCCCACACGTGCGCAGCCTGCCTACCATATAATCAACATCACTCACCAGAATGATACTTTTTTTTTTAAAATCAAGGATGAACCTACATTGACACAGCATGACCATCCAAAGCCCACAGTTTACATTAGGGTTCACTCCTGGTGCTGGGTATTCTATGGGTCTGAAGAAGTGTACAATAACACACATCTTCCTCATAGAATCATGCAAAGTATTTTCATTGTCCTAAAAATCTTATTCATGGCTCCACCAATTCATCTGTTCCCCTAGACACTTTTTACTTTCTAACTTGTACTCTGTCAAGTTAAGAACAGATGGGACTCAACTGATTCTGCTCTACTCCTCACGATTTTCAACAGATAATACCTGTTGTGTAAATGAAAATGTGCTTTTCAACAAGCTGAAAATGTTCACAAATAATATTTGCACATGGTCCTAACAGTTCAAATGATCCACAATCATAACTTACATCGTAAAACGCTTCCCCCTACCCTTGGGTTCTCTTCTGATAATGCCTGAAACAAGACATAAACATGGAAGAGGCAGGACTGGCAGTGCCTCCCTATGGACCGAGTCTCCTAGAATAATGAGACGGGCTCTACATAAATTAACTACTCTAACTATGGACTCTCAGAGCCACAGGGCTGCCCTGATTAAGCAACTGTAAGAATACAGGAGAACTGAATGTACACATTATTAATGGTTTTTCAAATACTAGAACCACTTGCTACAAAGATGGCTGCCTCCAATCACCCCATTTAAGCTGCTTTATCTTTTTTCTTTGAGAAAGATAAACTGGTAAAAAAATCTGTTTGCGTCACTCTTAGCAGATGAAATGTGAACAATTCTTCAAAATGAGGGGCTTACCTCCTGAGGCTGATTGAACACACTCTGGAAATCGCCAAAAGAGGAGGATGAGAACTCCCCAAAGATCTTCCTGAAGAGCTCCTCTGGGTCAACCGTGGGACCTCCTTTCCAGTAGCTCTGCCCAGAGCTGCCGGCCCCGGGATCGAAGCCAGCGGAGCCGTAGGTGTCGTACTGCTTCCTCTTCACTTCATCGCTCAGGACCTGCCGAGAAAAGCCCGACAGTCAGTGCCCCCGGGGCTCCTGGGGCCCAGGGCACGGACACCAGGTACAGATGGTGGTGGTGGCCTATCGACATTAAACGTCTTGATTCTGTCAACTGTACTGAGGCTATGGAAATAGCCTGCCCTTAGAGAACACACACAGAAGCACTTAGGAAGAGACAGAACACATCTGTGACTTACCCTCAAATGGTCAGGGGCAGGGCGGGGGATGCACACACATGTGCATGCACACACACAGTAGATATACAACACCCTACATACCCCCAACCCCTTCAGCACGGCTGAGTCTGAGAAGGAGGTCCACTCTCATTTAACTCTGCACTTGTTCAGCTGCTGTTTCACACCCTCTTCGCTCTCAGATGACATTCGACACTCCTCCAAGGCAGTGGTGGTTTCTGCTTTTACAACATCCACCATCCCACCAGCCCTACGAGGGGGAGGTCACCAAACAGGCACGGAACTGTTTAATCTGACAAGAAGGTCCCATACCCAGCTAAAGTCCCAGTGACTGGGACTGGGAATACATATTATTGAGTTCTGTTCTTTGTTGAGATCCCTAGTGAGATCTCATGTGAGCATTTTGGAACTGCGAAGTTTGTTTTTTCCCCCCTTCAACAAGGTGATCTGGAGGGGGACATGGCCTTCCCACTGAACCTTCTCACGCATCAGGTTGCCAGTGCAGCACGTTCTGACCCACGCACACAGCTGACTGACAGGGACTGCACACACTGGTGGGCCGCATTACCTCGTAGGCCTCTGCCAGCTGGGAGAACTTCTCCTTGGCTTTGGGATCGTCCTTATTCGTGTCTGGGTGGTATTTCTTGGCAAGCTGAGGGAGGACATGGTCAGTTAGCATGGACACAAGACGGTCACTAAACTGAGCCCCAGACGCCAGGCACAGCGCACCTCCTTTGCAGCAGCTGTCAGACTTCACAACTGACAGCAACTCTCCAAACAAGATTGAAGACTAAGTCATCTCCAACTAGACTCATTATGATGATTTCATAGTGTGGACAAATGTTGAATTATTATATTGTACACCTGATACTAATATATCAACTACACCTCAATAAAAACAAACTAAAAGCAAAACACACACAGCCAGAACTAAGAACACACACTCCATGAAGTGTGTTCAGTTTTCAATTCTGATCAAAAGTTTATTACAAAATGGCAAAGTGAGTTTTGGGAAAGGGAAAGAAAGAAATAAAACTATCTCTTCAACTCTGAGATGTGTATATGTTTTTCAACTGCAACAAATCTCTCAATAGAAATAACAATTCTTTAGAACTTGGGGTCCTTTGTGAGAGATGCCAAAGAGTAAATCTGATTAGACTACCATCTGTGTAAAAAGAGGGAAATGACTGGATAGATAAGTAGATATATCTGCTGTATAAATTAGTTTTGGAAGAGCAGACACTAAGCTGGAAAGGCTGACTGCTACAGCGGGGAGGGGACGGATGGGAAAGAGAGGTCTTCTCACTGCACACTCTGTACTTCCTGAATTCAGAACAACACAGATTAAAATATTAAAAATCCAAACACAATCCTAACTTGGCTGTCCTGAGTACACAGGAGAGCTGAGCAGCTCTAACACAAAGGTTTCCTCCTGGCCAGGCTGAGCAGTGCTGTGCGACACCTGTGCAGGCGCTGGCTGACTGCTGCAGCTTACTGACGCTTTCCCAGTCTGGGTTTCCCTGGTGCGAGGGCAAGGAGGGCTCAGAGTCCTGAAGCTGAAAGGAACTGTGGGGACGGCCGGCCCCATCCCTGCCCGCAGCTGGCTGCTCACTCTGCACCCAAGACACTGGCCCTCAAACCGGCATGTGATGGAAGCACGGCAGAGGATTGGCCTGAAGGGAGCTCTCAAGGCAAAAAGTAGATCACGGTGGGTCGCACGGCTGGTTCCAGGCCAAGGTAAGAAATGCTGATGAGCTTGTGAGATCAAAGAACAGCCCTTTGCACTCAGAAGACCTGCATTTTAGTCTCCTAATTGCCACTGATCAGCTGTGTGGCCTCGGCAGCATGTCATAACCTAGTCAAGTCTTCTGCCTTGGGGGTTAAATGATGTAAACATGAAAAGTTTTTATCAAGGTCCAACCCCAGCAATTGCTCCATTAAGCCTACTTTCCAAATTTTCAGTTTCAAATTACACAACTTTACCCAATTTTTTAATTTTCACACCTAAAAACTTGGATGGTTTCTACTCTCTCTTAAACGAAATCTCTAGTACGTGCTAAGGGCCTCACATGCCCCAGTAAGTTGGTCCCAGTCTCCAACTCGCCAATCTTCACCTGCCTTCGCACCAGGTACCTTACCTTCCAGCTCAAAAGGAGAGACAAGCTATTTACTCTCCCAAGATGGAAAAGCTAATCAAAACCACAGTAGTTATCACTTCACACCTGCTAAGGTGGCTTGAATCAAAAAGACAGGCTCTTTGAGGAAGACGCAGTCGCCTCTGCAGTGGAGCTCAGTGCCACCCGCTCCTGCTCCTGACTCACCGCTGTACGCTCTCGCCGAGGAACAAGGCAGTCAGGAAGCCGCCCCGCCCCATGGCCTTTAAAGGTACCGGCACGACTCCTGTGGAGCCAGTGGTGGCCATTCACCGGATTAGGATCACCCTCACCAGCTGCAACGTGGAGTCTCTGGAGAAGGTGTGTGCTGATCTGATCAGAGGCGTGAAGGAAAAGAATCTCAAAGTGAAAGCACCTGTTCAGATACCCACCAAGACTCTGAAAATAACTACAAGGAAAACTCCTTGCAGTGAAGGTTCTAAGACTTGGGATCGATTCCAGATGAGGATCCACAAGCGACTCGTTGACCTGCACAGCCCTTCTGAAATTGTCAAGCAGATCACGTCCATCAGCATTGAGCCAGGAGTCAAGGTGGAAATCACCACTGCCGAGGCCTGTTACAACCTTTTTAATAAACCGATAATCAGTTGTTAAAAAAAAAAAGATAAGTATTGGCGAGGATGCAGAAAAATCACACACTATGGGTGAAAATCCAGAATGGTGCAGCTAGTCTAAAACAGTCTGGCACCAGAAACAAGTCCACACACCAATGGTCAATTAACATACAACAAAGGAGGCAAGACTATACAATGGAGAAAAGACAGTCTCTTCAATAAGTGGTGCTGGGAAAACTGGACAGCTATAGATAAAAGAATAAAATAAAAAGAACACTCTGTAACAGCATGAGTGATAGTCGCTCAGTCATGTCCGACTCTTTGCAACCTCATGAACTACAGCCCGCCAGGCTCCTCTGTCCATGGAATTCTCCAGGCAAGAACACTGGAATGGGTTGCCATTTCCTTCTCCCTCTAACACCATATACAAAAATAAACTCAAAATAGATTAAAGACCTAAATATAAGACTGGATACTATAAAACTCCTAGAGGAAAACATAAGTAGAACACTTTTGACATAAATCACAGCAGTATCATATTGGATCCGTATCCCAGAGTAATGGAAATAACAACAAAATACATTAATGGGACCAAATTATACTTAAAAGCTTTTGCACAGCAAAGGAAGCTAAACAAAATGAAAGGACAACCTACAGAATGGGGGAAAGAGATTAATTCCCAAAATATACAAACAGCTCATATAGCTAGCTCAATATTAGAAAGAAAAAATCCAATCAAAAAATGGGCAGAAGACCCAAATAAACATTTCTCCAAAGAAGACAAACAGATGGCCAAAGGGCACATGAAAAGATGCTCAACATGGCTAATTATTACAGAAATGCAAATCAAAACTACAATAAGGGCTTTGGTTTCGGCAGCAGAAGCAAGATGACCAAGGGAACGTCATCGTTTGGAAAGCGACGGAGTAAGACGCACACGCAGTGCCGCCGCTGTGCCTCTAAGGCCTACCACCTTCAGAAGTCGACTTGTGGCAAGTGTGGCTACCCTGCCAAGCGAAGAGAAAGTATAACTGGAATGCTAAAGATAAAAGACCAAATACCACCAGGTCTGGTCGAATGAGGCACCTAAAAATTGTATACTCCAGATTCAGGCATGGATTCTGTGAAGGAATTGCACCTAAACCCAAGGGAGCAGCTGTTGTAGCATCCAGTTCATCTTAAGGATTTCAAAGATTAGTCGCACAATAAATGTTCTGGCTTTAAAAACAAATTAAAAAAACTACAATAAGGTATGACACACTGGTCAGCATGGCCATCATCAAAAAGTCTACAAATAAATGTTTGAGAGGGTGTGGAGAATCAATATCCATCAACTGATGAACAGATAAATAAAACGTAATATACCCATGCAACGGAATATTTGACCATTAAAAGGAATTAAGTACTGCTACCTGTTACAGCATGGATGAACCTGGTAAATATTATTCTGAAGTTACAAAAAAAGTCACAAAAGTCTACATATTACTTTTCATTTCTATTTCATTTCTATGAAGTGTCCAGAATAGGCAAATCCCTAAAGACAGGAAGTAGGTTAGTGATTTTAAAGGCAGGAGAGAGAGGGGAATGGGGAATAAGGGCTTATGGCATGAGGTTTCTTTCTGAGGTGCCGAAAATGTTCTCAAATTGATCGCAGTGATGCTTATACAACTCTTTGAATAAACTAAAGACCAGTGAGTTCTACCCATTAAAAAAAAGAGAGAGAGAGAGGAGAGAATAGCTACTCAAGCCATAAGCTGTTAGGTCTGGTCTTGATCAGTGCTTGGTTCACAAATATTAGGCTTAGCCAAAGTATTTATTTCCCCACCAAAAAAAATTAAAAAAGAAAGAAAAAAAAAAATCAAGACTCATAGCAAATTTACATAAAAGTAATTTAAAAAATTTCTCTTCTTTCTGGCCACACTGTGCACAGCTTGTGGGATCTCAGATCCCCGAGCAGGGACTGAACCCAGGCCATGGCAGTGAAAGCTTGGAACCCCAGCCGCCAGACCACCAGGGAACTCCAAGTAACTTTTAAAATTTAAACTGTATTTATTAACCTTATTAAACTGCTGCTGCTGCTAAGTCACTTCAGTCATGTCCGACTCTGTGCAACCCCAGAGATGGCAGCTCCCCCGTCCCTGGGATTCTCCAGGCAAGAACACTGGAGCAGGTTGCCATTTCCTTCTCCAATGCATGAAAGTGAAAAGTGAAAGTGAAGTCGCTCAGTCATGTCCGACTGTTCGCGACCCCATGGACTGCAGCCTACCAGGCTTTTAAATCCATGGGATTTTCCAGGCAAGAGTACTGGAGTGGGGTGCCATTGCCTTCTCCAACCCTTATTAAACTAATCTTTATTCTGCCATTATGGCTTCCCTATGTTTTATGGTATTAAGGTGCTCTTTCTTCCAACAAATGATATTAACAGATTGTACCTAATTATTTCTAACATCTGTATTAGGCAAAATAAAAAAGATAGCATTCTATATTGGCACCCTTGCTCTTTATTTTTTTTTTTTAATTTTTATTGTGCTGATCAGAGCAAAAGTCTGGAAACCACAGGTTGAGATAACTCACAGGCCACTTCACCAATCAGCCCAACACATTCTGGGATATGATAATGGGAGTTTCACACTTTTTGAGTTAAAAAAATAATAATAATTCTAAATTCATAAACTTTTATCTGAATGCAAAGAATGAGTACCTAAAACTTAGACCACCATATCTACCGATTCAGAAGACACAGAATAGACTTAAATACAAAAACAGCCATGGAAAAAGATTAAAAGAAAATCTCTGGTTCTGAGTCTCCGTTTCCTGAAGCATTAACCAGCGTGGCCTCAGGCAATGAGGAACATGCTCCAACAAAGCCAGCTTTGTCAGCCCACGTTGTCGGCTGCACACAACCCACACGTATGGGCGCATGCACTGCACGGCTCAAGGTCACCCTAGATTCACACCATCCTTTCTACAGTCTCGCCTCTAAAATCTGGCTTCCACACAGACCTGGTAATAGGCTTTCTTGATCTCCTTCTGGCTGGCGCTCCGGGGCACTCCTAATATCTGGTAATAATCTTCTTTAGCCAAATGGGTGCTCGTGTGGAAGGAGGCAGAACAAACAAAAGGGTACCGTTTTACTCCTGAAAAAGAAAAAAGGAAAGAAAATCACTCTGGGAATGTACTCAACGAATGGAAATTGCGAGTAAGTGACCAGCCAGGTCATACCTATGAAGGAACAGAGGTAGGTCACAGGTTTTGGAGGCTGTTCTCCTCCAAGCCTTCTGGAGACCAAACTCACTGCACCTCAGAAACGGCTAAAGGGACTTCCCTGGTGGTCCAGTGGGTAAGAATCCACCTATCAACGCAGGGGACATGGGTTTGGTCTGGGAAGATCCCACACACCGTGGGGCAACTAAGCCCGTGAGCCACAACTACTGAGCCCACATGCTCTAGGGTCTGTGCTCCACAAGGAGAAGCCACTGCAAGGAGAAGCCTGCGTGTAGCAACGGAACCCGGTGCAGCCAAAAACAAAACCAAAAACGGCTAAACCCAGAGTATATGGAAAATACAAAAATCAGAGTGCAGGGTGTGGCTAGTCCCGCTGGACTACACGAGGGCTGCAGCCTCATTACCTCTCTAGAGATGGGGGCTGCACCTGGGGATGACTGAAAATCAACTTCACTCTCCTGTTACACGGCCAGCAGAGCACTTACCACATCCCAGGTGCTGGCAGAGACCTCATCTCACTTAAAGCTCAGCAGCTCCCCAGGTTCTCTCCCATCACCGTGCAACCCTGAACATCTGGGTGGTTTTCAGAGTGTGGTCCCTGAACCAGCAGCATCATCGGCCTCCTGGAAATGTACATTTTTCAAGTGCCACCCAAACCTGAATCCAAAACTCTGGAGGTAGGGTCCAACAAGCCCTCCAGGGGACGATTCTGCTGCACACCGTTTGAGAACTGCTGGGCTAAAGAAATGGTTCTTGGTCTTCAGCGTCACACATCTCTTGGAGAGCATCTCATAAAAGCACTGACCCCTCCCCTAGAAACAATATATATATACAGACGCACAAGGTTAAACAACCCTGTGCCAGAACCTGTGTTGACCCCAGAGCATGTCAGAGCACATGGCAACCCCGCCTCCATGCCCTGCCTTCCTTTCAGGCCTCTTGCATCAGCAGCAGAGAGGCAGCTGATGGGACACAGCTACTCAACCTCCCTCTACTCTACCGACCTGTCACCAAGTGAAGGTGGGGGAGCCTCTCTACAACCTGCCTCCTAACCCCCAACCCATCCTGTGACAACTGAAGATGGGGAAGGTAGGGCTGGGGGGTGTGAAACAGGCCAAGTTAAGGCGGAGGGGAGGGGAGGCCAAGAAAGAGAATGAAGACCAGGAGGCAGCTCCAGGTTTTTCAGTCAAAGTTTCCCCTGCCAGAAAGATTCACCACTCATTCATTCAGCAAACGTGCCTGCCAGGCACTGGGCTCCTTGCAGCAGACAGCAGCAAATCATGCCAAAGGTCTTGCCCTCCAGGAGCTTGCATTCATTCATGATCTCAACACTGGACTAGGCACTGAGGACACAGACTGAGTAAAAGACTCAAAACCAGTGCCCTCAAGGAGCTTCCAGCCCAGCAAGGGCGTGTGGGAAGCAGTGTGAGAAGGGATGTTAGTGCACAGGGACGCAGAGTGAGAACATACAGCAGTAGCCCCTAACCAGGGCCTCTCAACCCCCACGCTGCTGAAGATGGGAGGATCAGATTCCCTGCTGGGGGGTGGGGGGGCTGTTAAGGGCTGAATTGTGTCCCCCACCCAAATTCATATGCTGAAGTCCTAACCCTCGCGCCTCAGAACATGGCTGTATTTGGAAATGGGGGTCTTTAAAGAGGACCCTAACAAAAGTCTCAGACTACAGCCTTCAGAACTGTGGAAAAAGTAACCTGTCTTTTTAAGCCACTTATTCTCTGGTACTTTCTTATTGCAGCCCTGTGTATTTATTTATATCCTAACATACCTACGTGCTTATTGGAGGATGTGTTAGCAGGATCCCCAGCCACCTAGTTATCAGGAGCACCTCCCACTCTCAAACAGGTAACTAACACTCCAGACACTGCCAGTTGCCCCCTGGAGGGCAGCATCACCTGCAGCTGAAAACCAGCACAACCCAGTCTCAGAAGCTTCAGTGAAGGTCTTCTAAGGCAGCTGCTGTTAAGCTGCAGAAATTAATTTGGCTAAGGAGGGCTGGAATCCATCCAGATTTTCGCCTGCAGTCCTGGCGTTGTTTGCAATAGCATTCTCATTCACTTTCAAAAGTGCTCCCTTGGCAGTTACATCATATGATCACCTTTGGTTTGGAGGAAGAAAGTCCTTGTGCAACTGCAGGTGCTATGACATAACTAGAGACCCAAGTAAGTGTGTATAGAGGTGGGGTAGGGTAAAGGGGTGGTTAGAGATGATGATGATGACAAGACAGGTGCTGGGAATAAACAGAAGGGCCTCTGAGTATGTTAGCTGTTGCTGTTGTTCAGTAGCTAAATTGTGTCCGACTTTTTGTGACCCCATGGACTGCAGCACACCACTCTTCCCTATCCTTCACTATCTCCCCAAATTTGCTCAAACTCACATCCATCAACTCAGTGATGCTAAAGTTGGATTTTATCCTGAGGACAACAGAGAGCTACTGCAAGTCTTAAACAGAGACTTGATCAGATCTGCATGAAAAAGAACTCTCAAACCATTAACAAGGACTAGGAAACTACTTAAAATCTGTGTAGGCACAAAAGACAGCCAAGGGTATTGAGCATATCCAGGAAGGGTGCCAAGATTAAGGATAATCAGACATGAGAACAAGTAGGAAACAGTCAGTTCAGTTCAGTCGCTCAGTCATGTCTGACTCTTTGCGACCCCATGGACTGCAGCACACCAGGCATCCCTGTCCATCACCAACTTTCAGAGTTTCCTCAAACTCATGTCCATTGAGTTGGTGATGCCATCCAACTATCTTATCCTGTCGCCCCTGTCTCCTCCGGCCTTCAATCTTTCCCAGCATCAGGGTCTTATCAAATGAGTCAGCTCTTTGCATCATGTGGCCAAAGTATTGGAGTTTCAGCATCAGTCCTTCTAATGAATACTCAGGACTGATCTCCTTTAGGATGGACTGGTTGGATCTCCTTGCAGTCCAAGGGACTTTCAAGAGTCTTCTCCAACACCACAGCTCAAAAGCATCAATTCTTCGGCACTCAGCTTTCTTTATAGTACAACTCTCACATCCATACACGACTACTGGAAAAACCACAGCTTTGACTAGATGGACCTCTGTTGGCACAGTAATGTCTCTGCTTTTTAATATGCTGTCTAGGTTGGTCATAGCTTTCCTTCCAAGGAGCAAGCGTCTTTTAATTTCATGGCTGCAGTCACCACCTGCAGTGATTCTGGAGCCCAAGAAAATAACGTCTGTCACTGTTTCCATTGTTTCCCCATCTATTTCCCATAAAGTAATGAGACCAGATGCCATGATCTTCGTTTTCTGAATGTTGAGTTTCAAGCCAACTTTTTCACTCTCCTCTTTCACTTTCATCAAGAGGCTCTTTAGTTGTTCTTCACATTCTGCCACAAGGGTGGTGTCATCTGCATAGCTGAGGTTACTGATATTTCTCCCAGCAATCTTTATTCCAGCTTGTGCTTCATCCAGTCCAGCATTTCTCATGACATATTCTGCATATAAGTTAAATAAGCAGGGTGACAATATACAGCCTTGACGTACTCCTTTCCTGATTTGGAACCAGTCTGTTGATCCATGTCCAGTTCTAACTGTTGCTTCCTAACCTGCATATAAGTTTCTCAAGAGGTAGGTCAGGTGGTCTGGTATTCCCATCTCTTGAAGAATTTTCCACAGTTTATTGTGATCCACACTGTCAAAGGCTTTGGCATAGTCAATAAATCAGAAGTAGATGTTTCTCTGGAACTCTCTCACTTTTTCAATGATCCAATGGATGTTGGCAATATGATCTCTGGTTCCTCTGCCTTTTCTAAAACCAGCTTGAACATCTGGAAGTTCACGGTTCACATACTGCTGAAGCCTGGCTTGGAGAATTTTGAGCATTACTTTACTAGCATGTGAGATGAGTGCAATTGTGCAGTAGTTTGAGCATTCTTTGGCATTGCCTTTCTTTGGGATTGGAATGAAAACTGCCCTTTTCCAGTCCTGTGGCCACTGCTGAGTTTCCCAAATTTGCTGGTATATTGAGTGCAACACTTTCACAGCATTATCTTTTAGGACTTGAAATAGTTCAACTGGAATTCCATCACTTCCACTAGCTTTGTTCATAGCGATGCTTTCTAAGGCCCACTTGACTTCACATTCCAGGATGTCTGGCTCTAAGTGAGTGATCACACCATCATGATTATCTTGGTCGTGAAGATCTTTTTTGTATAGTTCTGTGTATTCTTGCCACCTCTTCTTAGTATCTTCTGTTTCTATTAGGTCCACATCATTTCTGTCCTTTATTAAGCCCATCTTTGCATGAAATGTTTCCTTGGTATCTCTAATTTTCTTGAAAAGATCTCTAGTCTTTCCCATTCTACAAGTTTTTCTCTATCTCTTTGCACTGATCACTGAAGAAGGTTTTCTTAAATCTCTCCTTGCTATTCTTTGGAACTCTGCATTCAAATGGGTATATCTTTCCTTTACTCCTTTGCTTTTCACTTCTCCTTTTCACAGCTATTTGTAAGGCCTCCTCAGACAACCATTTTGTCTTTTTGTATTTCTTTTTGGGGGGATGGTCTTGATCCCTGCCTCCTGTACAATGTCATGGACTTCCGTCCATAGTTCTTCAGGCACTCTATCAGATCTAATCCCTTGAATCTATTTCTCACTTCCACTGTATAGTTGTAAGGGATTTGACTTAGGTCATACATGAAAGGTCTAGTGGTTTTCCCTACTTTCTTCAATTTAAGTCTGAATTTGGCAATAAGTTCACGATCTGAGCCACAGTTGCTCCTGGTCTTGTTTTTGCTGACTGTATAGAGCTTCTCCATCTTTGGCTGCAAAGAATATAATCAATCTGATTTTCATATTGACCATCTGGTGATGTCCATGTGTAAAGTCGTCTCTCAAGTGGTTGGAAGAGGGTGTTTGCTACAACTACTACGTTCTCTTGGCAAAACTCCACTAGCCTTTGCCCTGCTTCATTCCGTACTCCAAGGCCAAATTTGCCTGTTACTCCAGGTATTTCTTTACTTCCTACTTTTGCATTCCAGTCCCCTATAATGAAAAGGACATCTTTTTTGGGTGTTAGTTCTAGAAGGTCTTGTAGGTCTTCATAGAACCGTTCAACTTCAGCTCCTCCAGCATTACTGGTCAAGGCATAGACTTGGATTATTGTGATATGCAATGGTTTGCCTTGGAAACGAACAGAGATCTTTCTGTTGTTTTTGAGATTGCATCCAAGAACTGCATTTCGGACTCTTTTTTTGACTATGATGGCTACTCCATTTCTTCTAAGGGATTCTTGCCCACCGTAGTAGATATAATGGTCATCTGAGTTAAATTCACCCATTTCAGTCCATTTTAGTTTGCTGATTCCTAAAATATCGATGTTCACTCTTGCCATCTCCTGTTTTGACCATTTCCAATTTGCCTTGATTTATGGACCTAACATTCCGGGTTCCTCTGCAACATTGCTCTTTACAGCATTGGACTTTACTTCCATCACCAGTCACATCCACAACTGGGTGGTGGTGTTGCTTTGCCTCCATCTTTTCATTCTTTTTGGAGTTATTTCTCCACTGATCTCCAGCAGTATATTGGGCACCTACTGACCTGGGGAGTTCATCTTTCAGTGTCCTACCTTTTTGCCTTTTCATACTGTTCATGGGGTTCTCAAGGCAAGAATACTGGTTTGCCATTACAAATCAGAAGCAGGAAGCAAATCCATATTTTCTGGATCCCCCACACTGACTGACCATAGATTTCCTGCAAATATGAAAAGCAGACAGAGCGGGAGCAGCAGGGACCACTTTCTTTGGTCATATTTGAGAAAAAACAGCAGAGCTAGTGTCTGAGCGCTTCACTTCACTGCAGGAGTGAGGGGTTACCCTGACCCACCCTGCCTCTTCCCCCTATCCCCCTTTAATCCAGAAGGCAGAGGTCAGTAGTGGCAAAGGTTCTGGAAGCTGCAGGTTCAACATCATGAGGAGACAACTTGGGCTTGGGTTAAGAACAGGAGACAGTAACGTGTAAAACCGAATATAAAGGCAAGTCACATTGAACCAGTAGAAGTTTGATGGCTTCTGACACCATCCCAAAAGCATAAATGATTAGCAAATGGCAACCCACTCCAGTGTTCTTGCCTGGAGAATCCCGAGGGACGGGGGAGCCTGGTGGGCTGCCATCTTTGGGGTCGCACAGAGTTGGACATGACTGAAGCGACTTAGCAGCAGCAGCAGCAGCAGCAAGAGTTCACTTAATAGATATATTCCCCACCACCCAAGATATGACCAATAAATGTCTGGACCATTTCAGAACAAGCCAGAACAGGATGAGCCTCCAAGTCATTCCAAGAATAGCCAACCTTCCACTCTGGGAGAAGGTGTGAAGTAACTACCTTCTACTCTGGGAGAAAAAGTCAGATTTAAAGTGTTGTTTTAACATCAGCTAATCGTACTACTGGATTTGCGATGAGATCGCAGACCAACGTTTGGGAGCTGAGTTGATGCCCTAAGATGTGATAGGTAACAGAGCACCATGAAGGACGCTGCCTCTCACACATGTTCAATACCTGATACACTGGGCACTGGGCTCACTTGGGGAAAAGGACAGCTGACCGCGTAGTTCCTCAGTAATGACCCCATGCCAGGCTCAGTATTTAGCGCTTGTCTGTCTCCTTTCACACATACACAATCACTAAAAAATGTTCCCCAAATGTGTATACGTGATATGAACAAATTTACCTTCATAGATATCTAAAGTGAATTTGCTCAGTCGTGTCTGACTCTTAAGATATCTAAGGAATTATATTTCAGCATAAAGATGCAGGCAAATGCTATTCACAACAACCTTGATATTAGAAAATGTTGGCAAAACCTAAAAATGACCACTTTTGCTCATATTGAGAAATACAGCATGACATCATTTCCAAATCCTGAGGAAACCAGGGCAGACTACTGTGAGGAAATATAGGTAGCAGGAACAGAATAAACAAATGGGACCACCTGACCAAAATCATATCCCATCTCTTTGTTCTCTGCTGTATCCCCAGTACCTAGAACAGAACCTGACATATGACAAGTCCTCAATAAATACCTGTAAATTAAAATATTTTCAATTAAGGATGAGAAACACAAAAGGATTTAAATAATCCACCCAGGTCTCTCTGTCTCTCTCTCACACACACACACACACAACTGGAACCAGTGTTCACTGTACAAGGCAATCACAATTACTGATATATAATGACTGGCTTTTATGTAAGCATTACAAAACTGGATCTTATCAGGACATTATCTTAAGTAAATTACCTTGTCAGGACCCTCTAATTAATCATCTCTGTAAGTTTATAGATAAAATAGCATTTGCACAAATTCTAGGGGACACAAACATCTAGCACAACTCAGGCACATAATTAGTGGTTCAATGTTTCCTCCTTCCTTATCTCACTATAAGGGAAATTGCCCAAACACACAGCATAAGAAACCACCACGGCTAAGCTAAAAAGCTTAATATATGCTAATTCAACATCACCCCCATCAATTACAGAAGCAGCAGGCAAAGAGCGATCACTTTTTAGTTTTGTGACATTCTACAGGTTATCATCTAAGACTCAGGTTCTTAACCTATAAAACAGAATAATAGTGGAAATTCCCTGGCAGTCCAGTGGTTAGGAGTTCTCACTTTCACTGCAGGGGCCCAGCTCTACTCCTGGTTGGGGGACTAACATCCCACAAGACCATCAGCTTGGCCAAATAATAGTAAGTGTCTACCTCATGGAAGCAATCCATGCCTCATACATAGGAAGTGCTTAGTAAATATTAGTTTGCATTTTTATTGCAATAACCAACACACAGTGCTCAGTCCCTAAAGTGTTCAACTCTTCCCGACTCTAAGGACTGTAGCCCGCCAGGCTCTGCCCGTGGGATTTCCCAGGTACCAATAATGGAGTGGGGTGCCATTTCCTTCTCCAGGCGATCTCCCCGACCCAGGGATAGAACCTGCGTCTCCTGCACTGGCAGGCCAGATTCTCTACCGCACTGAGCCACCAGGGAAGCCCAATAACCAACATAAGGACCTCTAAAAAACAGTGTGCCCTTCGATTTACACCGTGTGGCAGAAAGAGACTAAGCTCTGAAAGAATAACTCTAGGTTCGGGACAACTCTCTTTATCTAACTTTATGACCTTGGGCGGGTCAACTCTGCTAGAACCTCAGTTTCCCATTCTTTAAAATGGGGATGATCATCCCCACCTTGTAGGGCTGTTACCGTCAAGTGAAATGAGGTACACAATGCCCACCGAGCCCAAGAGCCGGTGCTCACCAAATGGCAGTTACCTCTGCCCCGCCTCTACAGGCTAGGAAGTACAGGGATGAGAAAGGAATTGAGCAGGGGAGCACTACATGGCGGGAAAGAGGCCTCCAGAAATGTTGCCAGAGAGGTGAAGGTTCACGGCCTCGGAGCGTTTCGTCCCCTCCGCTCGAGGCTCCACGCAGCTCTTCCTCACTGCTTCTGAGCAGCCATTTGGGCCTCTCTGCCTCCTGCCGGCCCACCTCCCCCGAGCGGTTCCGCAAGTAGGTCAGAAGACACACTCCATCCCGCTACCCCCGTAGCTGGAGCGAACCGAGTCACTCCTTTCCAGGCCTTGGGCGCTAGAGCCTGCCCTCACCTGTGAAGCTGACACCGGGTCTCAATGTCAGCAGCGCCCGGGGACCGCGACCTCCCAGGGAAGGCGGGAAGGTGGTGACGCTCAAACTGCGGCCCAGCGACGTCCCCACTACGCCCCCCAAGGGCGGCCGGGCCCCTCTCCCCGCAGCCGCCGGCAGCCGCGGGGTCCCCACAGCCACCAGCAACCAGCGTGTGGAGCGCCGCGCCGCCATCTTGGCCCGGGGACACTGCGCCTGCGCCACCCGGCTCAAGGCAGCCTCACGAGGACGACGCACGCGCGCGGAGCCGGCGTTTCCGGGGGCGGGGCCTGCTGCGGGCACTCGAGGAGAGAGATGGGGGGGGGGAAACCTACGAGCGTTGCGCGTGCGCATCCGAACCCCAGTGCGCTTTCTCGGTCGCTGACTCCGAAAAGGTATTTACTCTAAAAAGTGCTAATTGGTAACTTGGCTTAAGAAGACTCTTCATTCTGTGCTAGACGATCAAAACTGCACCGTATCTGTGTAAAGATGTGGTTGAATGTAGCCGAATGTAACGGGTCTGAGGGGCCTGGCCGGGGCGGGGTGGGGGAGGAGGCGGACTACAAGTCCCGGCGTGCAATGCGGCCGTACATCCCGCAGATCCCAGCATGCCGTGCGGCTTCCTTCCTCTTGACCCTGAGTCTCAGGTCTTGCTGGGGTTACTCACTCGTGTGCTCAAGCGGTTGCCTCGGTTAACCTATTCCCAGAGCCAGGCTTCACGCTCACTGTTCCTCTGGCTGATTCACCACGAAAAGGACTTGGATCGCTCGGCTCTCTGCTAAGCGTGTTTGTCTTCTCCAAACCTGTAGTGAGCTTGCCGATCGCGGACTGTGAGCCGAGCTACCCAAAAACGAGTTTAATAAACGTTGTGGGTACCTACACGGTGCCACGCGCGTTCTAGAACGTCGAGGATACAGTGATGACTGACACACCATCCCTGCTTTGTAGGAGCACACAGTGAGGCAAGAGGCATCTTAGCCACTGCGATAACGTGGTAACAATGTTACAGGCACACAGGCGAGGGAGTTTCTCCGACAGATTGAGGGTATTGCGGTGTCAGGGAACGCATCTAAGAGGCAACAGACTTTGGTGAAAACTGCGCCAGGTTGGAGTGGAGGGGAAGAGTGTTCTAAGTAGCAAGAACTTTAAAAGCAGATGCGAAAATACTTGCCCTGTACGCGCTAGCTAAACTTAGGATATATGACTGGAGATAAGTCTAGAAAGAAGAACCTGGCCTAGTTAGTTCTGCAGAGGGGTTTCCGCTTTCACAATCCCACCACCACCCCCACCCCACCCCCAACAATAGAAAGGAAACCTGAGGGCTCCTGGATGGATTTAAGGTGATATGTGCTCCTTGCTCCTCCCCCATTACACATGGCATTTTTGTGTATGTGGTTATTAATCTGGGGAAATATCCATAGCTTTCATCAGTCAAATTCTCCACAGGCTCTAAGATTGAAAGAAGGTTAAAAACCACTGGTCCAGTGAAGAACAGTTAGGAGGCTGCTGTAAACTGCAAGAAATACTTGGGAGTTTGGGCTAGGGAATTCAGAGAACTGAAGTGAGCAAGGGATGTTATAGAGAAACGGGAAAAGATTGATATGGGATGGGAAGTGGGTATAAGTTTGTTTGATATATTCAACAAATATTTAAATGTCTCCAGCATAGTGCTTTTGGGCTTCCCTGGTGGCCCAGAGCGTAAAGAATCCGTCTGTAATTGGGGAGACCTGGGTTCAATCCCTTGGTTGGGAAGATCCCCTGGAGAAGGGTGCGGCAACTCATTCTAGTATTCTTGTCTGGAGAATTCCCATGGGCAGAGAAGCCTGGCAGGCTACAGTCCTTGGGGTTGCAAAGACTCAGACACGACTGAGCGACTAAGCACAGCACAGCATAGCGCTTTAAGAGTGTGGGCTCTGGAGTCAGACTGCCTGGGACCAGATCCCAGCTCTGCCAGTTAACAGTTGTGTGTCCTTTGACAACTTACTTTACCTCTCTGTGCCCGTTTCCTTTCTCTAAAATGGGCATAGTAGTACCAGGGCGTAGTCATACCTCAAGGGATCATCTGAGCAGAGAGAGATAATCCGTGTAAAGCCTTCATACTGTACTTGGCATGTAGTACGTGCTCAGTGTGTGCTGAGGCTCTGTGCTAAGCACTGGGACACCAGAGAGGATGCTGACAGTTACTTGCCCACAGGGATCCCGAAACCTAAGGGGAGGCGGGAGGGTGCTGGTTGAGAGAAGTACAGCTTTCAGGAATAAAAGCTGAGAACGAGAGCCAAAGAGATTTTCATTTACCACCTCAGAGTAAGTTAGGAATGAAGGCTCACTAGTATGAAACCTTTGTCAGCCTTGTAACCCTCATTTTTTGGTATTTTAGTCCCCCTCCTCCATCTATTTCCCCATAGTGATTAACAGCGAAGATCCTTCATACAGAAAGTGGGTATGTATTCTTGTTTTAGTGGGTAGCAGGAAGGCTATTTGTCAGGGAGCCTATATCTCCTCTTATGAAGCAGAGTGCCCCAGGGTAGTGGAGTAGGTGAGGGTGGATACTAAAGGAGGGAAGAAAGGCCCTGAACAGAACACAGAAAGCCTCTGGCAAGATTCCCTGGTGAGGGGACCTCCCTGTGATCCAATGGTTAAGAATCCACCTTCCAATGCAGGGGACATGGGTTCAATCCCTGGCCGGGAACTAAGATCCCAGATGCCACGGGGCAACTATACCCGCATGCCTCAACTAGGGGCAGTTATACCCGCATGCCTCAACTAGGGGCAACTATACCTGCATGCCTCAACCAGAGACACAGCCAGAAAAAAAGAAAAAAAAAGACTCCCTGGAGAGAATAGCCTAGGTCTGCTCCTGGTTTCTGTCACTGCTGATCACCATAGAAAAACAGGAGATGATACAATTACTAAATGTGAGTATGGTACAAAGCTTGGGAAGTCTCCACAGAAGTGGTCCTTGGTTTGTGCTTCCTGAATCAGCCCGAGTCATGGTTGTTTGGAGACAATGAATATGCTCTTTTTATGTTCTTTAAGCAGTGGTCATGCCAAACTAAAAATCCTGGGAAAGGAGCTGTTTGGGGGGAAAAGATAATGAAGTTCTTTTTTTTTTTTTTCTTTTGGCTACGCTGGGTCTTCACTGCAGTGCTTGGGTTTTCCTGGTGTGGAGCACAGGCATTAGGCGCGTGAGCTCAGTGGTTTGGCTTGCTGGCTGTAGGGTGCGCGGGCTTCAGTAGTTGCGGCGCAAGGGCTCGTTAGTCGTGGCTCTCGGGCCCTGGAGCATACAGGCTTCAGTAGTTGTGGTGCACTGGCTTAGTTGCTCCGCAGCAGGTGGAATCTTCCCAGACCAGGGATCAAACCCTGTCTCCTGCATTGGCAGGCAGGTTCCCATCCACTGTGCCACCAGCGAAGTCTGATAATGAATTATCTTTATTTGGGTGTAACAACCTTGAGACATCTACAGGACCAATTTCAGGCAGTCTCTTTCAGGTTCACAAAGAACTTCCTCATGTTTTCTCTCCTGATACAATCACAGCCCTCTAGCTTAAGTAGGGCAGAGGCTAGCCCCATTTTTAGGAATGGACCCTCTCCCCAGCGTCCCGCAAAACAACACCAAACTAAGCCCTGAAAAGTGGAAAGACTTTCAACGTCACACAGCTTGTGGGTCGGTGAACCAAGATCTTGTAACAGCCAAACCAGAGCTCTTTCCTTTAAACCATGTGCCTTCATAGATTATGATCAATAGTTCCCAGTCATACAGCTCTGGATGGCTTACAGAGCACTCCCTCATGCAGAATTTCATTTGCTTTTCACAAGGAAAGGAAGCAGGGCTAATATTTACTACCACCCTCACCTACAGACAATTTCACTGCCATGCAAGTCTTTCAGCTGTGATGAAACACAAACAGATCCTCCCCAGGCTTGTGATTAAAAACTGGGATGAGCACACAGGACAGAGCTACCCACACTGTCGGGCAGAATATGTCCTGGGTCTGTTTCCTCCACCACTTCCCCCCAACTCCCGCTGCCCCCTTCTCCAGTCTAAAGCCAAAAACTTGAGCTCTAAGGAGAAACAAACGTTTTGCAAGAGGCAGACAAGTTGCGCAAGCCTCTCCCCATCTTCACTTCTCATTTTACTATTCCACTGGGCCCTCTCCGGCTCCCCCGAGTTGAGGAGGTCTGTGAGCGCTAGCAGGGAATTGAAGCATGGTCCACCAGGACATGCCGGACTGAAGGCCAAGGGAGACCAGAGGGGCTACCCCATGATTTCCAGTGGACACTGGCCACCTGAGGTACAAGGGACCTCCCAAGTCCTTGGCTCTGTGATGGAGTGGCTGGTTCTTCTCCACTGTGAGTGATGAGCCCTTCCAGGGAGGGCAGAAGGGCCTAAGCCTTCAAGGGCAATACAAGCCAGCTCACCATTTCTCTAGTAGTGTTTTCTTTCCTCCCCAAGAGTGTGTGTATGTTAGTTGCTCTGTCGTGTCTTACTTTGTGACCCCGTGGACTCTAGCCCACCAGGTTCCTCTGTCCGTGAGGATTCTCCAGGCAAGCATACTGGAACAGGGTACCAATCCCTTCTCCAGGGTATCTTCTGGAGCCAGAAAGTGAACCCGGGTCTCCTGCATTGCGGGCAGATTCTTTAACCATCTACCAGGGAGCCCAAGAGAGTATGGGACAATTCCGAGGAAGTGTGGAGTGTCGGGCCCAGATGTTCCCAGGCCTGACCTCTGCAATGGGTGCAGTTCCCTGCAGCAGGAGATGAACTGTGTCTTTGCCTGGTTGACCCAGATACTTCCAATGGGACTTTCGTGGTAATGATTTCCTTGAAAGCCCTTTAAACCACAAGTGACTCCAGCTCCCAGCTGAATACCCTTCTGCCCAAACTAGGCTTAAACTTCAGCAGTGTTTTACAAACCTGAGAAATGAAAGGAACTTTTTTTTTTTGAATATTTATTTAATTTGGCTTTGTGGGATCTTAGCTGCAGCACCGGGGATCTTCTTCATGTCACGGGGCTTCTTTTGTTGTGGCTCATGGACTCTAGCTGTGACCTTTGGGCTTAGTTGTCCCATGGTATGTGGGATCTTCATTCCCCAACCAGGGATTGATCCCATGTCCCCCCTGCATTGCAAGGTGGATTTTTATTTATCATTTTCTTTTAATTATAGGGGGATGCTTCCCTATGCAGTGTAGCCTGCCATGCTCCTCTGTCAATGGAACTCTCCAGGCAAGAATACTGGAGTGGGTTGCCATTCCCTTCTCCAGGGGATCTTCTCAACCAAGAGATTGAACCTAGGTCTCCCGCATTGTGGCCAGATTCTTTATGGTCTGAGCCACCAGGGAAGCCCTGCAAGGTGGATTTTTAACCTTTGGACCACTAGGAAAGTCCCTGAAAGGAACTCTTAAATGGAAAAAAAAAAAAAAGTAGGGGGCGCGGATCACAGATGCTGAGAATAAAACTCTGGATCCCCCAGTGATTAGCAGACTCCCAAGTGCAAAACATCACCTTGAAAATGACAGACTTTTCTATGGAAATGTCCTTTAGTTTGAATTATCACCACAAAAGTTAAAGTGTGTGTTTCTATTAAAATATTCTGGGACTTCCTTGGTGGTCCAGTGGTTAAGACTCTGGGCTTCCATTGCAGGTGGCATGGTTTTGATCCCTGGTCATGGAACTAAGATTCCCCCATGCTGCATGGTGTGGCCAAAAATAAATATACATAACTTGCAAAAAATCAGAACAAATCACTAGATGTAGTAAGACTCCTGAACCCAAGACTACATGGGTACAACTCCATAAACAAGAAAATAACAACATAAGCTGCACTGTCATGTTTTTCTCCATTTTTGAAATGTATTTTGTTGCTTAATAGTTCTTTTCCTGTGTTGACATAACTACACATGCCATTCTATGCCAGCTCCTGAAATGAACATGGCTTATGCATAAAAAAGTGTTTTCAATGTATGTTTTAATAAACAGTCATTTCAGGCGCAGATAACTAGATCTAAATAATTTGCTGTTGGCACTGCAGCTGGCCTCATATCTCCCTCTCTCGCAAAAATTCTACTTTACAGAAACCATTGACCTTCCTGAAGATTAAGGGAACACCATGTCAGATACTTCTTTTCTTTAGCATCATAGTATAAAATAAAGATGCATCCTAAGGCTCTTTAATGCTTGTTTGTATGTGTGTGTTTGTGTGTGTTTGGTTTCTTTTTGCTTGTCCCTTTTCTTTCTGCTGGTGTCTCTTCCTGTGGTTACATGAAGCACTTTTGATTTCTCCAGAATGAAGACTTCACTACAACTGGACTCCCAAATTCTTGTTCATTATTAATTACCCTTGGAAATAGGAACTGTGAAATCGACATCATCTTGCCATGCACCTTGCTAACCAGACATCCTCCCTTTGTTGAAATTTGATCCACATTTTGATAGATTGCCTTTGAGGGTGGAGAGGTGTTTTCCAGTGTCCTTATAAGCAACCAGAGAGGTTGGGATTCTAGGATTGCAGAGACAAAGCTAGTAATTCTAGCCCTAGGGGGCTAGAAAGAGTCGTGCAGGCTATCAGTTGAGTTTTGCAATCCATGAAGAAATTTATTGTGCTCAAGTCTGCAGCAGTCTTCCAGGTCTGAACTCTCTACTAGAATCACTCTCTCCAGCCAGAATGGACCTGGCTATATGTGGGATGGTCACTCTCTGGGCCCTGATGATATCCCTCTGGCCCTTCCCTCTCCCCTGCTATGGCACTCAAGTTGGTCATTATGGCAACCGAAAAGTTGACATTCTTCTAGTTTTCTTCCACCAGCCCCTAGTTTGTAGCAAGAGTTACATGACCCAGCACAGCCAGAGTCAGAACTTTAACCCCCAGAGGTAACAAATGGACGTGTTTAGTCACTCCGCTTTGTCTGACTCTTTGCCACCCCATGGACTGCAGCACGCCAAGTTTCCCTGTCCTTCACTATCTCCTGGAGTTGCTCAAACTCATATCCATTGAGTCGGTGATGCCATCCAACCATCTCATCCTCTATTGCCCTCTCTCCTCCTGTCCTCAATCTCTCCCAGCATCAGGGTCTTTTCCAGTGAGTCAGCTCTTTGCATCAGGTGGCCAGAGTATTGGAGTGTCAGCTTCAGCATCAGTCCTTCCAATGAATATTCAGGATTGATTTCCTTTAGGATTGACTGGTTAGATCTCCTTGCTGTCCAATGGGCTCTCAAGAGTCTTCCTTAGCACCACAGTTTGAAAGCATCAAATGGACATTCCATGGGCTAAATTTGGTCTACAGATATGGGGACCTTAAACCAAAGGAAATAAGCCAGTCACAGAAGGATAAATGGTGTATTATTCACTTAGATTTGGTATCTAAAGTAGTCAAATTCATAGAAACAGGAAGCAGAATGATGGTTACTAGGGGTTGGGGAGAAGGGGAAATGGAGAGCTGTTGTCTAATGGCTATAGTTCCAGTACTGCATGAAAAAGTTTAACACTCCTGAACTGTATAGGTAAAAATTATAAATTTTATTTTTTTTTTTTGGCCACAATTTTTTATAAAAAGCACAAGCGATGTCTGCAATAATTGACCACCACAACCAACCAACTGAAGATTGCACTAATGGTGCCTTTTGCAAAGCTGCTGGAATTCCAGTGTCTGAAGAGTATGTCATGGGAAAGCTACACTTCAGTGGCTGCCAGCCTGCTCAAAATTTAAAATCCCAGCTCAGTCAACTTAACCTGACAGTCTATGGAGATCAAAGTTCCCTCCTAACTCAGTAATGGCCTCTGAGTGGTCACAGTTTACCTGTGAGAACTGAAAAAAAGAACTTGTATTTTAGGGATCCACGCATGCTAGTTGCCAGGCCGAGCTTTCAGAATGACCCTCTAGAGAAAAGCGAGTTTTCACAGCAGCTGGCCGCTGCGACTGATCATTCGTCTTCCTCAGATCAAAGTCCCCTTTCCAGACTCGCCTGAGCAGGTGTTCTGTCTGGTATCAAGCGGAAAGCCTATTCTGGAATCACAGTCAATTTTCAAAGCGAAGAGAAAAGCTTGTGGAATGAATGGCCCCAGGTTTGTTCCGTAACTAAACAAGAAGTGCTGGTTGTGCAAATTGGCCATTCAAGGGATTCCCCACAGCTCTTATCTACTGCCGTTTCAGCTTATCTGTAATTGATTGATTGCCTACCAGGAGTCTTGGCCCACAGCGCCCAAGGCCTGCGGCCAAGACTTGCCCTTATAAGGGACGCTGAAGGCTCCATTCTCCCCTCCTACGGAGCCCACCTGACCCAAGCAGGGTGGGTGAGAAGCGGAGCCTTTAGGTCCCATCAGCAGGGATTTGCATCAGATACGGGCTCTCCTCTGCTGCCATTCATTATCCCTGTGACTCGGTGCCAGCGGCGCCTGAGAGCGTTCCCTGTCTCCGCAATGGAGCTAGTTCATTTCTGCTTTCACTCCTCCCGAAGAAGGGCGTGCCCCGAACCCTGGAAAGCCTCCCGGGTCCAAACCCAGCCCACAAAATCGCAGCCGTAGTCCAGGGTCCTGCACGCCCAACCCGGCCGGGGGCGGACAGCTCGCCGCACGTGACCTCTCGGTACGCGACTCCAACCCTCCGGTATTGGGGCGTGGCCTCGAGGGGCGGTCGAGCGGCGATTGGTCGGGAGGTGGGGCCCACGGCGTGCGCGCGGAGGGAGAGGGGGATGAGGGTGTGGCCCGACAGGCCGGAGAGGGCTGCGATTGGCTTAGGGCGCGTAGGGGGCGTGGCCACGGGCGGCAGACCGCGGGTGGGGCCGGAGGCGGCGGGAGTCCCGGCTGCGAGCTGTGCACCTGAGAGCCGACGCCCGGGTCCGCGAAGCTGTACCCGCCGCTGTCCCCGCCGCCATGAACCGCTTCAAGGTGTCCAAGTTCCGGCACACGGAGGCTCGGCCGCCCCGCCGCGAGGTAAGCCCGGCTTCCGTCGCCCCTTGCCCGGCGGCCAACCTTCCCCCGCCCCTGGCTCCGCGCGGGGAGCCCCCCGAGCCCGCCTGCCCCGGGGGCGCCCCCTTAAGGCCCGGGTCAGGCGTCCAGGCCGCCCTGTGGCCGCGCGCCGGTCAGAGCCTGGCGCTCCTGAGACACTCTGGGCTCTCGTTGAGCACCGAGGTCCTGCCTCGCAACAGGACCCCCGAGGCGGTGCCGCCCGCCCGGTGGGGCCGAGGCCTGAGGCCTACGTAAGGCTGCCTGCCTTCCCGGCTTCCGGTCGGCCTCGCCTGGGAGCCACAGCGCCTCCTCTCCGCCTCTTTGATCGCCTCTGCCCGAGGCTGGGTTGCGAGAGAGATGCCCCTCTCTGTCCTGGCCTTGGCGAGTCCGGGTATGTTACTGGAGAAGGGGAGCTCCTCGACCAGAGACGCGCCCCTCCCTTGGGTTTCCGCCGGCGCTTCCTCTCGCGGCTGGCTTGAGCTCTTCCCCTACTCAGGGTGATGCTGCCAAAGCCTGGGTGGGGCGTGGGAAGCCGAAGCAGGTGGAGGCCAGAGAAAGAGCTGAACCAGGTGGCGGGGGAGTCTCTCGGCCCGCCGGAAAGGCAGGAGGCCTGATGAGGGGTGTGCTTCAGAGTCGATGCCAGCTCCGGTCTGCAGTGAAACGTTATTTGTAAAGCCTGGGAGTGTCTTCCGATAATGTAGAGGAGAAACTGACCTCTGGTGACCCCATCAGAGGCCATCTCAGGTCAGGACAACCTGAAGCAGAAGCCTGGTTCTGATCCTCTGGACAGTGTTTCCTGGGCACGTCCCACGTCCAGCTGCTGGAACCACAGTGGTGAACACAACAGCAATTTCCTCCCTCTCTGGTGCTTACAGGCTCAGGAGAGAGACAGACAGCAAGCATGCAGGCAGGCAAGGGCAATGTAAGTTTTAATAAGTGCACTGGGGAACACACACAGTGGCGCTGGGATTAAGATGGAGATGGACCTAGAGGTGGAATTAACCTCAGTAGGGTAGTCCAAGACGTCAGCTGGGAGGAGGTGACATTTAAGCTAAGGCAGGAAGGGTGAGAAGCAGCCGGGCATTAGGGAAGAGTGGGGTGAGAAGGAACCAGGTGGAGGAAGGAAAGTGGGACAGGGTGGTTGGAGGACAGTGAGAGGGAAGCATGATGTCAGATTAGTCCAGAGTGGACCTGGAGAGCCCGAGAGCCCCAGGAAGAAGCTGGGTTTTCTTCTGAGTGCAGCGGGGAGCATTGAAGGGGTGGTCTCTGAGAGGTTCTCACATTTGCATTTAAGACGGTCACTCAGTGTAGTCAGTACGCTTGGAGAGGTCTAGAGTGGACTTGAGGGGCTCAAGTGGACTTGTTCCTGGTGGACTTCAGTCCAGCAAGGCAAGCAGACAGGTGTGGAACTAGAGATAGCAGAGAGAGCTTAACACGGTTTACGTGTTAGGGAGATGGGAGGACAGGTGGTCTGTTCTCTTTGTCAAAACTATTGTATTTCCTATCACTGTATTTGTACAGTAAACACGAGTCCAGAGGGAAGAATAATACTGGATGATAACATTTTACCCCAGCAGGTGAACACTGAAATAGAAACTAGGGTGGTGGGGGTGGTTTCCGGGACGCTGTCAGCGGGTGGGCTGGGACATGTGGGTGCTTGATGATTGTCACGGGTGCTGTGAGGTGCTGATACAAGAAATATTGGGACCTCACCGAGCTCAGTCTTAGAAAAAGAGTTGCTCTGCTCTTCTGCTGGGGTTGTTAACGTTATTGTCTATTCGTGGGGGTGCATTGTTCACCTGACTGTAGGACTTCGTGGAAAGGCCTTGACTGTCCCCTTTCTGAGCTTGTGTATTTTCTCCCTCCGGGGCTTGGAGGAGACTCGTACTTGGTGGAGGCCTTCAGTAATGCAGTTGAGGAAGTTGAGTCCATCTATCTTAGATGCTCACTTCTCCTTTCTCTGCTTCTCTCTCCCTTTTAACAGAGTCAGTCCCCACCCCCAGCCCCTTGACTTCGTTAAGCCTGAACTTCCTTCTGACATTTTCCTGCCCCTTATTAGAGAACTTATTTAATACTCAAAATTGACCCCCTTATGACAGGTTGTTGTTTCAAGGACATTTTTTGTATTTTCTAAGGGACTCTGCATGGGGACAGGGTTTGATCCAAAGGCCTGCATCTCTAATGGTGCAGCTTTAAGGTAGAGTCTCCCTCCAGTATGCCCTACTCCCTGCTTTAGGCAGAGCCCTAGCCAACCCTTTTTGTTGTTGTTCTCTATTTTCAGGCCTGGATCAGTGACATTCGAGCAGGCACTGCCCCTTCATGTGGGAACCATATCAAAGCCAGCTGCAGCTTAATTGCATTCAACTCTGACCGTCCAGGTAGGGAGGTGAACATAGATGTGGAGAGTCAGATGTTGTCACCCTACCAAGGGCAGAAGGACAGGCTCATTGTAGGCCAGAGGCTTGGAAGGACCTCTCGGGGTTCAGAAGTCAGCACCATGAAGGGCTGTAGACGCCTGCAAAGCGGTCAATGTGCAGTAAGCAGATGGACTTCAATTTGGGCATTTGACAGCACACATTGTATAAATGTGTTGGCTGTGGTCTTCAAGAGCTTGGCCTGGGGTGGGCGTGGGGGGCTGTTGCTTTTGTTTCCAACAGTCCCCATATGCAACCCACTCCTCATGCGGGGGCAGCTGGGGTCAATAGGGAGGTAAAAGCTCCCTGTGTTAGTTGGGCCTCTGAAGGTTGCTAGTGATGACTCAGACCTCAAATTGACATAAGCAAGAAACAGATAAAACAGATACCATTTGGTTTATATAATTAACTTCCAGGGGGTTCAGGCAAAGCTGTATCTCACTGTATCCTATCCCTCAGCTCTGCTGCCCTTGGGTGACAGCTTCTTTCTCAAGTAGAACTGGGAAGGTGGCAGCTGGTGGCCCCAAGCCGACTACCAGGGCCAAACAGTGCCATAAAGAGACAACTGTGTCTTTGCATAGTCGATATCGTGGAAGAGTCTTGTGTGGGGCAGGAACCGAGCCTGGGCCAACCACTCCATCCAGAAGGATGTGGTCTTACTGTTGGTGGAGGTTCTGGGAAGGTTAGGGTTAGGCCAAGCTTTTGGGTCTCGTGTCCTCTGGGAGCCCTGGACAGTAGATCCTCCGTTAGGCCTGAAGTCAGAGCCCCTGTTTTTGTTTGACAGGTGTACTGGGCATTGTGCCTCTGGAAAGCCAGGGAGAGGACAAGAGACAGGTGACCCACCTGGGCTGCCATTCAGGTGAGTAGAGACTGGACCCAGGAAGCCTGGAACTCACCCCTCCTGCCCTGGGGCAAGGGATTCCTACTCAACCTGGTCCTGCACCCCTGTGGTTGGCTGGGCCCTTCCTGTCACCCTCACTGTGGGAAAGCTGTTGCTGGTTGAGAACTCCAGCCTGGGCAGAGAGGAGGGAAGCTGGTGCTCCAGGTGATCAGGCTGGAAGGAGGCAGGTTTGCACCGGCCTGTGCTCCAGGCTGATGATGGCTCCCTGTCACCGTGGAAGACTCAAGCCTGTGTGGTTCTTAGCCCTGTGTACTCGTCTGGAGCCCAGCAGATCACCTCTCACAGCAGGCATCCTCCCAGCCAGGCAGGCTGCTGAGGGCCCTCCAAGGAGGGGGCGGGTTGGGCTGCAGAGCCAGAGATGGGCCCTCACAAAGAGAGCTTTTGTCCACCCCTGCAGCTGCTTCTGGGGGTGCCCAGCAGTCCACCTGGCAGCCTGCCCGCATTGAGGGAACAGTTTGGTTTTCTCAGGCTGCAGCAGCGCCTCTTCTTTCCCCATCCAGCTGCAGTGGCCACAGGCCCAGACCCTCTGGCCTGTGTTCCTGGCCGCCCGTTGGGTGGCCTGGGGTGAGAGAAGGGCGCTGATCCTCCATCCCCAGTCTGGGTGTGCAGCTCAGTGTCTCGGTCCTGATGCAGAGGGTGGCAGTTAATAAGATGACGGTAGTAAAGAATGATGGAGCTTTCCGTGGGCGCTCAGCACTGTCTTCATTTTCTTATCCCATCCTTGTTTAAAACTTAAAACAACTTTGTCAAGGTAATGTTTACATACATATAAACATTGTTTGTTTTATTTGAAGCATTTGATGACTTCTGTTAAAGTTACAGGGCCGGGTATCCCACCATTGAGTTTTAAAGCATTTCCTTTGTCCTGGAAAGACCCCCCTCATGTCCCTTGGCAGTTAATGTGTTTGCCTCAGGCGCTGAAGCCTCAGGCATTCATGGACCTTTCTGCCTCTGCAGCAGGGGCTGCGAGCTACTGTGTGGCCAGAACTGGCCCGCTGCCTGTCTTTGTAAATAGTTTTATTGGAACACGGCCACGCCTCTTCATTGACTTACAGTCTGTGGCTGCTTTTCCCAACAACTGCAGAGTTAAGGAGACGGGTACCGTATGTCCCTCGAAGCCTGAAATGTTTTCTGTCCCGGCCTTCACAGAAAATGTTGGTTGATTTTTGCTCTGTGGACTGGCCTTCTCTGGACGTTTCACATAAATGGATTCATGTTATATGTAGCCTTTCAAATCTGGTCAGTTTCATTCGGCATAATGTCTTTGCGATCCATCTAATGTAGCCCATAGACGAATTCTGCTTTCTCATCCTTTTTCATACCTTTCTGAAGTAGGTTTCTGTTTTTATTTTTTATCTGACTGCACCATACACCTTGCAGAATCTTAGTTCCCTGACCAGGGATTGAACCGGGAACCATGGCAGTGAAAACACCAGGTCCTAACCACTGGACCACCAGAGAATTCCCAAGAAGTAGGTTTTTAAATAACCGATTTTTCAGTTAAGAAAACCAAGGCTCAAAGGGATTATTAGGAACTTAGCGATGCTGGCATTGCTGCTGGCAGAGCCAGAGTCGGAACCCAGGTATTTTAGGCACAGTGCTGTTGGCTTTGTGATTCTTCTTCACAGGGAAGCAGCCCCAAGTTGGAGCTGCATGTAGGGTGGTGAGGGCCCTGTTACTGGAAGCTGGACTGGGCTTCATTGGTGGATCATAGCCTCTCTGTGGCTCCAGCTTTTCAGCACCTCTCCCCAAGGGAGCAGCCTTGCCTGAAAACTGCTCCTTGGGGCGCTTCACTCCAGCTCCTCAGACTCTACCCTCGGGGCACCAGACACGCTTCTCCCCTTTGGGTGCTGGTGGAGGGTCGGGGGGGACTGCAGTTTTGGCTGCTGCTCTGACTTTGGGGTGCCCTGCCTTCTGGGAAACCTTCTGCCTCTCAGCTCTCGGGTGGCGCTTTGGTCTCGGGAGCAGAAGGCTGGGCAGCATCTGGAGACCGTTTCTGCAGGACTGGTCTGGGGGGCAGTGGCTGGCAGCATGCTCTGATGTGGGAAAGGCCGCAAGCTGTTGTGCTAAGGTTGTAGGTTCTGAAGCTGGGCTGACTGCCTGACCTTCAGCCTGGCCCCTTCTTAGCTGTGCAGCTCTGGGCAAGTTACTTAATCTCTCTGTCCTCGTGTTCTCATCCTCCACTTGGGGATGAGGCCACAGTGCCATTCTGAGGGTCGTTGTGAAGATTTGGTGAGATGAACCCTCAGGCCACGGTCCTACAGCCCAGCTGTGGGCGCCCAGATCGGCCGCTGCTCATTCCCTTGGGGAGGCCAGAATCTACACCCAGCCTGGGCCCTGCCCTATCCTGTCAGGAGCCCGCAGGGTTGGGTGGCAGGGATTCTGTGATCAAGAGTCCAGATTGGGGTTTTCCCAGGAGTGCCTGTCCCTGTCCACCCCTTCTCTTCCTTGTCTCCAGGGTCCGCTGGCCTGGGACGGCAGTGTATCTGCTTGGCCCCGCCGGGGAGGCTGGCAGGAGGCTGGTCACTATGCTCCTTGCCTTGGTGACTCGGGCCTGGCTGTCCTGCTCACATCTCAACCAGCTCTACCCCGCTGAAGCCCCCAGTCTCACTTTTCTTCTGGGCTCTGGCTCACTCCGTGTGCCCCATCCCCCCTCCTGGTCCCCCCAGAGCTCAGCAGTTCAGGTTTTTCAGTTGCAAGGATCTGAGACCAACTCCAGCTTTCATAAGCCACAGAGGGATTTATTGGGAGACTCTTGGGGAGCTTCTAGAACTGAAGGAGCAACTGGACACACAGGCCTTAGGAGGGTCCTGCTCAGAGCTGACCGCCGCCTCGCGGCTGGCTGCTCTCCACCCAGGGCAGTCCCTAAGGTGCCTGTCACTCGGCCTCCTGTTCCCGGTCTTATTCCCTTCAGAGAGAAGCCGGCACCTGGGCTTGGGGCTGGTGAGCTGCAGGTGGGCCAGCCCTGGCTTGTCAAGGGGCAGAGAACTCCTAGGTCGGCAGTGCCACCCCAGCCCCCTCCTGCCTGGTGCCCTGACCCATGCCACCCTCAGTGTTCTCCAGGGCCTGCTGTGCCCCCTCCAGGAAGCCCCCCTCCATGCTCAGCCCTCCTCGTGCTGCATCCTCAGAGAAGTGCGTGTCCCTGTGGTGGTGGGGAGGGTCCGTGAGCGCTGAGTAGTCCATGGTCTATCCTGTTTGTGATTCCCGTGGGGGCTGCCGGGTTTCTGTTCACCCGAACTGGGCTCTGGATTTTGGGCGAATGCAGGTGCCTGGTGACATGGGGAGCTTCCCACCCATCCTGCCAGTCTCCTGCTGCTGGGCCCTTGGCCACCAGGGGCCACAGGGGTCTGGGCCTTTATCTGGTAGTTGGGGACTGTGGTGTTGGCCCACCGTCTCTAGAGTACGCTCCCCTTGAGGATTTCCACCTTGCCATCGTGTGGGCAGAGGGGTCAGCCTGGAGGCCCTGAGCTGTGGTTCTGGCCCTGGGAGAGGGCACAGTGGATTGGAACAGGACATTCATCCTCATCTGGCCGTGTCAGCTGTTTCTCTCCCACAGACCTGGTCACAGACTTGGACTTTTCCCCCTTCGATGACTTCCTCCTGGCCACGGCCTCAGCCGACAGGACGGTGAGTGGAGCGGCTGGAAGACCTGTTTGAGGCCTTATGAGGCCCAGGGCCCTGCTGGTTCCCAGTCCAGCCCCTCCTGCCAAGTTCCGCCCTACCACATCAGCTCTCGTGTGCCCCCGGAAACGTGCTCTGAGCCACGGCCGTGACCTGTGCCCTGCTGCACGGCTCCTGCAGACAGCAGGGCCCGGGTGGTGGGAGTCCTGGAGGGGACAGAGCAGAGTGCCTGGCTCCCCTACTCCGACGTCTTCCCCTTGGCCCCTGAGCCTGCCCCTCCCTTCCCCTGGGGTGGGGGCACCCGGAACAAGGCTGGATGGAGGCAGCGAGACCCCCCCTGCCCCCACCAGCCCTGGGCTTAGAGACTTACTCTTCTCTGCAGGTGAAAGTGTGGCGACTGCCGGCATCTGGCCAGGCTCTGCCCTCGGGGCCCGGGCTGCTGCTGGGCCCCGAGGACGCCCAGGTGGAGGTGCTGCAGTTCCACCCCACCGCCGACGGTGTCCTGCTGAGCGCGGCGGGCAGGGCTGCCAAGGTCTGGGACGCCACCAAGCAGCAGTCCCTCACAGGTAGGGCCACCGCGACGGCCCCTCCCCGGGCAGCCCCGTCTGGCAGCACTTTCTGTCTGTTTGCAATTTTGGTAACGTGAGTTTCAAGACACGTGTCAGGTTTCACATGTGTGTGATATATGTATGTATATGTAGTTATGTGTGTATGTATCTGTGTATTTGTTTACCTGTGCGTGTATATATAATAATAATTTTACAAGACTTGTTAACAAGCACCCTGACCCTCCCCACTTTCCATAGCCGTCTGTTTTCATCTCATTTGGCTGTTTTTTCTGCTTTCTTCTCCATATGTCTAAATAACTTCCTTATACTGTTATTTCTTGACTTGTGTGTCATTTCAGTTTTGAAAGCAGACTGCTAATTTCTCCTCCAGGAGATGAGAATTTTGCTGGCTTCGCCACTTCCCCCTGTCCCTGCACAGTGCTGCTTCTGCATTTCCCGCAGTGTATGTCCTGGTCCATGGGACTGCTACAACAGAATCCCACAGACTGGGATCATAACTGGGTTGTCTGGAGGTCTGAGATCCAGGCACGGGAGAGGACCTGCTTCCTGGTTCACAGGTGGCTGTCTCTTCACACGGAGGCAGGGGTGAGGGAGCTCTCGGGGGTCTCTCTTATAAGAGCACCAAGCCCTTTCATGAGTGTAACCTTACCACCTCCCAGTGGCCCTGCTTTCAGATTCCATCCCAGTGGGAGTTAGGTTTCAACCTGTGAATTTGGGGGCACACCAACATTCAGACCACAAATAGGCAGTGGCAGCTGTGGGTCAGAATCTTTAGTGTTTGTGTGGTTTTGACCCATCAGCAGGGACCCGCCAAGGAGCCTAGGCGTTTTCTGTGACAGAGTCACCAGATGCTTTCTGCAGAGTCCTCCTGGACAAGTTCATCCCCTTTTTAGGGGAAAGACGTGAAGCTCAGAGAACTGAAGGACAGACTTGCCCTGCAGGGCTGTGCAGACTGTCCAGGGTTGTGCAGGGTCACCGTGGTGGTGTCCCCACCTCTGGGGCAGGGACAAAGGGCCAACAGCATAACAGGTGTCTGAGGGACCTGCCTTCTGACAGTATCAGTTCCTGAGAAGTCACTCAGCGTTCACCATGGAGCCGTCTTGTGCCCCAAGGGACCTGAAATTCAAGGTACTCCTCGCCCCCAGTGTGCTCCTGGTGCAGTTGAGACCAGCCCGACCTTGCAGTGGAGGTGAAGGCCACCAGGCAGTGTGTCATCAGGGAGTCACTGCAGCTGTAACTTCCGTCTCAGGCCCTTCTTGTCTGCCCAGCTCTGTGCCGAGGGCTTCACACAAGGGGCTGTTGCCATTCCCGTATAGTAGCTGAGGTTAAATAACGTGACTTGAGGCTGCAGCACAAGCGAGTGACAGGGCTGGGATTAACTTGAGGGAGGTAGACCTTGGCATGGTAGTTACCTTGGGCTGCAGAAAGAATTACCCCCAAACCCAGAGGCTTAAGAGAACTGAAAACATTTATCAGCGCCAGGGATTTGGGAGCAGCTTAGCTGGGTGGCTCTGGCTCAGGGTTTCTCATAAGGTTAGTGATTCCACTGTCAGCCAGGGCTGCTGTCACCTGAAGGCTGGACTGGGCTAGGAGGATCTGCTTTTTAGATGGTTCACTCTCATGGTGCAGGCTGTGGGTAGGAGGCCTCAGTTCTCCCCTGTTGGCCTCCCCGTGGGCTGCTTGATCACCCTCACCACATGGAAGCTGCTTCCCCAGGGGACAGTCCCAGAGAAGCAGCAAGGAGGAAGCCGCGGTGTGGCTTATGCTGCAGCTTTGGGAAATGCATGCCCTCTGCGAAAAGCCAGTCACCAAGTCCTGCTCACACTCAAGAGGAAAGGACTTGGGCTGCACGTTTTGTTCATGTATATTTTACGTTTGTTTGGCTGCACCAGGTCTTAGTTGTGGCATGTGGGATCTAGTTCCTTGACCAGGGATCGAACCCAGGCCCCCTGCATTAAGAGCGCCCAGTCTTAGCCACTGGACCACCAGGGAAGTCGCTGGGCTGCCCATTTTGAAAGGAGGAGGTGTTAGTTTCCTAGGGTTGCCACAAGTTGAGGAGCCTAATGTAACATTTATTATCTCGCAACTCTGGAGACCAGAGTCTGGAATCAGAGTGTTGGTAAGGTTAATTCCTTCTGAGGCTGCACAGGAGACTCTGGACCAGGCTCCCTGCCCAGTGCTCCTGTGGTTCCCGTGCTCTGTGGCCTGTTGATGGCTGTCTTCCCTCTCTTCACAGCGTCTTCTGTCTGTGCATGTTTGTCTTGGTCTGATTTCACAAGGGCACCATTCATACTGGATCAGAGTCCATCCTAGCATTATCAGCTTAACTTGATGATCTGCAAAGACCCTATTTCCAAATAAAGTCGCATTCACTGGTGCTGAGGATTGGGACTTTGACATCTTTTGGGGGGAGACACAATTCAGCCTGTAACTGGAGAGGTGTCAGAATTTGTGGACACATTTTAAAATTGTCATGCTATTCGGGGAGGGAGTGAGGAAGGCCCGAGCAGGTGCCCAGGGCAGGGGTGTGTGTGACACTTCCATGGGCTGTGTGGCCCACTGCAGAGGAATGGGGAGGCATGTTGGTGGCGGGGTGAGCGAGGTGACCCAGGATCAGGGAGCTGGCTGGGGGCGTGGCCTGAGAAGAGTGGGGCTTAATGAAGCCCCGCCACCAACCTGGAGGCCCTGCTGCCCTGGCTCCTGCACAGAAGGCACCCTCCCAGCAGCTGCCCCTTCCCCAGAGTTACCCCCAAGCCAGGCCTGCCCGCACCCACTTCCCTGAGACCTTCGCTGCCCGGGACAGAGTGGGGGGACCCTGGACCCCTCCTGACCTTGGCTGCTTCTCTGCAGAGCTGGCGACCCACGGGGACCTGGTGCAGGGTGCCGCCTGGAGCCGGGACGGAGCCCTGCTGGGCACGACATGCAAGGTAAGGGTGAGTGGTGAGACGCGAGAACGTGCCTGCCAGGGCCTGAGGCATGCCCAGCTTTGCCAGGGCCATCGCGTCACAGAGCCCAGGACCCCAGCAGTACCTGTGAGGCTCCGCAGTACTTGGGGGGCAGCAGAGAACTGAAGCCAGGATGGCTGTTCCTCTCTGCTGCCCTCACTCCTCGGGCTCATACTTGTCTCTCAAAGCCCTCGCCCCACTAAGGAAAGCCCCGCACTGGTCCTTGGCCACTTGGCCACTTTGTGACCGTGGCGGAGACTTGTGTCAGGCAGCATCCACAGCAGGGCACTGTGCCAGCCCCCCTCCCCCAGGCAGTCAGCAGGCCTCAGGGTCCTTGGTGACATCAGGTCCTGTGTCCATCAGGGCCTGTGTTGGTGGGGGTGGCCAGTGTAGGTCCGGGGATCATAAACAGAAGGATAATTGTGACCCCTGACGGTGACCCAGGCTGTTTAAAGAGGGACCAGAGGTGCTTTGAGTGGTTGGAGATGCCAGGGAGGCCTGGCCTCTGGCTGGGGCCTGGGAGGGGAGGGCTCCTGGTGCGGGGCCGGGGGAGCGGGCTGTGGCAGAGGGCAGAACCATGAACACACCGTCACGCTTGTTACTGTAGAAGCAGCTGGAAAGCAGCGGAGTGTTTAAAGCCAGACAGGTTGGGGGTGTGAGGGGAGCAGGTCTGCACCGTGAGGCTCCCTGGCCACAGTGTGGACAGAGCATCTGGCCAGTGTGGTCAGGGGAAGGAAGGAGGGGTGTCCAAAGCAGAGGTGGAGCGACCTTCGAGGGAGGGAAGTAGGAGCCTCCCGGGCAGGGGGCGATGCAGGCAAGACAGAGTACCCATGAGGGCTGGGGGGGTCACGAGGCCGGCTCCTGGGACGCAGGCTGGAGGAGGGCCTGCCCCTGAGACCGTGGGGTCGGAGGCCCCAGGACGTCCCAGTGATGTCCATTGAGTCCAGGGGCTGGGCTTTGGGCAGCGGTCTGAGCTGAAGGTGGGGGCCTGTGTTCATGTGGCACCCGCAGGGTCTGAGCTGAAGGTGGGGGCCTGTGTTCATGTGGTACCCGCAGAGGAGAGGAGGGAGAGGGAGCGAGGAGGGACAGAACCCGTGAGGAGACAGGGAGCCCCCGGTAGGGGGAGGGCGCATCTGGGGAGGAGTCTGCATGGAAGCAGCTGACAGTGCACGACCTTCAGGAGCCTGTGGGGTGTCTTCTGCCTGAAGCCGCCCATGAAGGAAGGAGCCTACACAGGCTCTTCTGGGAAGTGTGGCTCAGGCTTCCCAGGGACAGTGAGGTTGAGGCTACCCTGCTGAGGAGGGGACAGGTGTCCCAGGCAGAGGGACTAACACAGTCCTGACAGACACCGAAAGAGACAGGGAGGGAGGAGACATGGAGGCAAGGAGGGAAGGGGATTGTCACAAAGTGTTTCCTTTTGATCACCCAAATACAGTATTTTGCTAAGTCACTTCAGTTGTGTCTGACTCTTTATGACCCCATGGACTGTAGCCCGCCAGGCTCCTCTGACCGTGGGATTCTCCAGGCAAGAATACTGGAGTGGGTTGCCATTCCCTTTTCCAGAGGATCTTCCTGACCCAGGGATCAAACCTGCGTTGGCAGGCAGGTTCTTTACCACTAGCACCACCTGGGAAGCCCAGGTATAGTGTGGAGTTGACCAAAACGTTTATCTGGGTTTTTCCATGGCATCTTTTTTTTTTTTTTCCCCTTAATATTTATTTATTTATTTAGCTGGGCTGGGTCATAGTTGTGGTGAGTGGGATTTTTAGTTGGGGCTGTGGAATCTAGTTCCCTGACTAGGGACTGAACCCAGGCCTCCTGTACTGGGAGTGTAGTCTTAGCCACTGGACCACCCAGAAAGTCCCTCTGTACATAGTATCCACATTACTCTACCCTGTACTTTTTTGTCCCTCTGTAATAAACATTTTTTCTTTCAGTTTATCAAAGATTTAACAAATGTCACAGGAAGCATTTTATCACACAGATTCACAGTTTGCTTAGTGGAGGGCCTGCTCTCAGAAGTGTGGATTACTTCCACTTTGTGTCACTGTGTTACAAACTGTAACATTTGGATGTATCTCTATAGAGCGTTGTTCCCCTGTGTTCTCTAACTTCCTTAGCCTGGAGCAGGGGCAGACTTTTTCTGTGAAGAGCCTGGTGGTAGAGACTCCAGGTTCTGCAGACCAGACTGTCTCCGTCAGCGCCGCCTGGTAACAAAGCGGCAGCCATGGACAGTGTATATATGATGTGAGAGCTGCAGCCTCGTGGCCAGTCCAGCCTGTGGCCTCTGCCCCACGTCCCCTCGGCTCCAGGCCCCCACCCCAGCCCCAGGCAGGGTGTCTGGGGAGCAGGTGTCTAGGGGCTGGACATGGGTCATTTCCTGTGGAGCAGCCAGAGGTGCCAGCCCTCCCCAGAGCTCACGGCCCAACTGGGCCTGGTGTGAACCAGACCCCAGTGTGGTTGGAGCCCTCAGAGGGGTCACAAATGAGGCTGCAGAGGGATTAATCGGGAGGCAGGGGTGTCTCCCAGGAGTCCTGCCATGTTCAGAGGCGGCCCGTGAAGGCATGCGGCCACTGGGAGGGGAGGGTGGGCTGAGGTCAAGTGAGGATGTGTTTTGAAAGGCAGTAGGCACCCTGGCTGGGGGCCCAGCATTGGGGGTGACCTGATCAGATGGCGCTGTGGGGGTGGGGTGATGGTGAGGAGCACGGCAGCCTGGGAGGGGGCAGGACAGTGAGGAGTGACTCCCTGAGGAGGGCCTGCCAGAGCCCAGGAGAACCTAGAGAACCCAGGGAGGGGACGAGAGCCTCCGGTCTGGGGATGGTGTGCGGAGGGCTCGGGGGCTGCATCAGAACCGTCTCTGTTGAGACAAGGGGCTCATGCTGTCCCCACGCTGACCGTGTGCATGGGTGTGGGTGGCGGTGTGGGAGGGGTGACCGCTGTGGGCCCTCAGCATCCAGGGCTGAAGGCCGTCACCACCCAGCCTGCGGCCAGGCTGCCCCCGAGGTACCACCCCCAGGGGCTCCCAAACTCCAGACTGGCTTCCTGCTTTGGGGGTGGGGGGGTCCAGCCCCTTCTCCCCAGCAGTCTGAGCTCCATTTACCATCAAAATTGGGCACGAACTGGGGCAAGTGGAGAGAGAAGATCCATCTAGTCACAGAGCCCCACTTCCCCATCGGGTCCCAAGACGATGACTCAGCTCCATGCCTGCTGGTGTCTTCGTTGGGAGGATTAGTGGGGCCATCCAGCTCCAAGTCTGGTGGACCTCTGGCCCTCTGCGCCCGGAGCCCAAAGGTGCAGGGACAAGAAGCAAAGATTTCCCAAGGGCATCGCCGGGGTGGTGCCCGGTGGAGGCGCCCCTGTTCCTCGCCCCCTCCATTGCTCTGCCTGTGGGGCTGGCCGGCGCAGGCCCCTTCCTGCTCCCCTCCCAGCTGCTGCCGCCGCGGGAAAGGAAAAGTGGGTGGCCGCTAGGGGGCGCACTGGCCCCACAGATGGCTAGACGTGGCCGGCTAGGCCTCCTTGGTTGGGTGGGCTGCGCTGTTGAGCCCAGCGCTGTGCTGGCCCCGCCAGCGCCACGCCAGCCCCCAGTGCCCTGTCTGGACCCTGGTCTGGACCTGACATTGGGATTCTACGCTCCATGGCCCAGCTCCCCAGGTGCCTCTGACCTCTGAGAATTGCTGCCGTCACACCCAGTGCACCCTGGGTTTCCCAGGTCACGGAGCACGTGAGTGGTGGAGCTGGCATCCTAACCCTGGCCCTTTTGTCTCCACGGTGGGGGGAATGCCCTTTGCTGCCAGGAGGCCTTCTCTCTTGCCTGTCACCTCGAGATCCAGCGCTGCCCCTGCTTGACCCGCCCTCCTTCTGGCTCCTGCCGCCGTCTCTGTCCTCAACCTCCAGTGGTTCTTTCCTGGCCGCCACTGTCTTTTCTGTGTTCATTGCTGTCTCTCTCTGTGTCTCTGTTTTTCCCCATCCTCTCACTGTTCTTTCTCCCTCAGTCCTGTGTCCCTCACTGGCCCCATCTGTCTGATCTCTGTCTCTAAACAAACTCATCCTGAACCTGAGACTGTGGAGTGGACAGTGCCTCAGGGTTAATCCCTGGACTGTGCCTGGTGCCCACCTGGCACATAGCAAGGGCTCAATAAACTACAGCCACAAGGCTGTGCTGGGCGAGACCCGAGAACCCTGGGAGCCTGCCAGGTGTCAGGAAGGCCTGGCTTTCGAGGACTCTCCAGGCTGGACCCCTGCCTTGTCCATCTGTGTGCTTGCCCAGTGCCCCCCATTTCTGCCATGCCCTCCCCGCGTGACTTTGTCTTCCATGCACGTCACATGCCAGCAGACTGCCGTCTCCTCATCTTCAGTCATGCTCTGTCCTCTTCCTCGAATGCCTTTCCCTTTCCAGCCCAAGCTCCCCTTGTCCTTTGGGCTCAAGTCAGGTCTGGTTCCTCCCCAGAGTTACCTGTGACCACCTCTGAGTGGCAGACACCAGCACTGTCTGCATCCCAGGCAACTGGGAGGGACCAGGCAGGCAGGGCCGGGAGTCGTATATCCCCCTCCATCCCCACTCCATCTTGCATCAGTGAGGTGCACTTGTTAAACCAGTGTTGCTACAGTAACTAAAGCCCACAGTTTACATTAGGGTTCACTCCACGTACTTCCTGTGGGTTCCCACAAGTGCACGACGTCCTGTGTCCCTCCTTACAGCATCACACAGGATAGTTCTGCTCCTCTAAGAAAGTGCCCCGTGCTTAACCCGTTCATGTCTGCCTGCCTCTTCCCAGACCCTCAGCAACCACTGATCTTTCTGCTGTCTCCATAAGAGATTCGACTTCTCCTGGATGTTGAGTGCCACATAGGTGAAATCATGGAATGTGTAGCCTTTCCTGATTGAATTATTTCACTTACTTAGTAATATTCATTTATGTATGGGTCTTCCCTACCTTTTTGTGGACTGATAGCTATTTTTTAAATTTTGGCATAAAAATGCTTATAAAACTTACTACTGTAACCATTCTAAGTGTACAGTTCTCATATTAAATATTTTATGTTGTTCTTAAGTTGAAACTCTGCACCCATTGAACAACTTCTCTTTGCCCCCTTCTCCAGCCCCTCATAATCATTTTACTTTCCATACCTAGGAATTTGACTACTTTAAACACCTCGTATAAGTAGAATCATACACTGTTTGTCTTCCTATAACTGACTTACTTTATTTAGCATAATGTCCCTCAGGAGCGTCAGTCGCTCAGTCGTGTCTGACTCTTTGTGACCCCATGGACTATAGACCACCAGGCTCCTCTGTCCATGGAATTCTTCAGGCAAGAATACTGGAGTGGGTTGCCATTTGCTTCTCCAGGGGATCTTCCTGAACCCAGGTCTCCTGCATTGCAGACCGGTTCTTTACTCTGAGCCACCAGGGAAGCCCATGATGTCCTTAAGCTTCCTCTGTATTATAGCATGTGACGTAATTTCCTTTTTCAGTCTGAATAATGTTTTATTGAATGCGTTTTGTTTATCCATTCATCAGTCAGTGGACCCTTGGATTGCCTCCGGATCTTGGATTTTGTGAATAATGCTGCTGTGAACATGGGTGTGCAAATATTTCTTTGTGACCCTGTTCCCAGTTCTTTTGGGTTTATACACAGAAGTGGAATTGCTGGATCATATGGTAATTCTATTTTTAATTTTTTGAGGAACTGCTTGACTGTTTTCCATATCATCTGTACTGTTTTATATTGCCACAAACAGCGCATAAGGGTTCCAGCTTGCCACATCCTCACCAACACTTGTTATATTCTGTTTTTTTTTTTAATTAATTAATTCATTTATTTTCGGTCACACCCAATGGCATGTGGAACTTCCCCAACTAGGAGTCAAACCCATGCTCCCTGCACCAGAAGGGTAGAGTCTTAAACTCCCAACCACAAGGGAAGTCCTATTCTGGGGGTTTTTGACAGCAACCATTCCGTTGATGTGAGATGCAAAATCTTAACCATGATTTTGATTTGTGTTTCTCTGGGAATTAATCATGCTCAACATCTTTTCACATGCTTTTGGCCATTTGTGTATCTTTGGAGAAGTGTCTGTTGAAGTCCTGTGCCCATTTTTAATTGGGTTATTTGTTTGTTTGTTTGTTTTTTGTAGTGTGAGTTCTTTATATTGTCAAACGCAAGGTCACCGAGGTTTTCTCATATGCTGTCTTCTAGAGGTTTTATTGGAGAAGGCAATGGCACCCCACTCCAGTACTCTTGCCTGGGAAGTCCCATGGACAGAGGAGCCTGGTGGGCTGCAGTCCATGGGGTCGCGAAGAGTCGGACGCGACTGAACGACTTCACTTGCACTTTTCACTTTCATGCATTGGAGAAGGAAATGGCAACCCACTCTAGTGTTCTTGCCTGGAGAATCCCAGGGACGGGGGAGCCTGGTGGGCTCCCGTTTATGGGGTCACACAGAGTCGGACACGACTGAAGCGACTTAGCAGCAGAGGTTTTATAATAAAGGTTTGCATTTTAATGTTTAAGTGTATGATCCATTCTTAGTTGATTTTTGTGAAAGACGTAAAGTGCATGCCCAGATTGATTTCTTTGCATGTGGATACCCAGTTGTTCCTGTGCCATTTGTTGCAAAGACTGTCTTTGCTCCTGTGTTGGAGACCAGCTGGCTGTAGCTAAGGGGGTCTCTCTCCGTGCTGTGTTCCATTCCATTGGTCTGTTTGTCTGTCTTGTGTGGACCCACATTGCCCTGATTCCCAGAGCTTTAGGATATACTCCAGACCAGCAGTCCACCACCTTTGTTCTCCTCCTTTCCTGCTGTGTTGACCATTGTGAGTCTCTTGCCTGTCCACATAAAGTTCAGAATCAGTGGGTTGATAGTCACAAAGTAACATGTCAGGATTTTCATTGGGATCATATTGAATCTGTATGTCAAGTTGGGAAGAACTGATATCTTGACAATACTGAGTGTTCCTAGCTGTGAACATGAATTAGCTCTCCATTTAAGTCTGTGATTTCTTTCATCAGAGTTTGGTAGTGTTCCTTGTGTCCATCTTATATATATTTTGTTAGATGTATAGCTAAATATTTCTGGGGTGTTTTTTTGGGGGGTGCTGATATAAGCAATATTGTTTTACATTTCAAATTCCAATTGTTCATCGCTGGTTGATTGTTTTTTGAAATAAGAAAATATGAACCGTGCTGACTGAAATGAAGGGGAGCCATGCTAAGATGTAAAAAGAAAAAGCTGACCACCTCTCACCTGCCTCAGCCCTGGTTCCCAGTGTTAGCACACGTCCTGTACCTGTCAAGACCGTTCTCCTTACTCAGCACTCTTGCAAAATATACAGGAATGTGGTCAGACAAATAGAATCACACCACCACGAATTACTGGGCATCTTCCCTTTTGCATTTAACAGTTCATCACGGCCAAACCTGTAAATAGTCAGTGGGTATAGATTCTGTCACCCTCCCCCAATTCTTTATGCATGTGTGCTTGTGTACACGTTCACACACTCACACACGCAGAGCGATTATTCCACAGAAATAAAGCTGTTCAAAGCATGGGCATTTTATTTTGTTTTTTGTTTTTTTTTCCTCTTTTTCTATCTGTTCCCATCCCCACCTTTGGGTATTCTGGACCAGTAACTGCATGCTGAGTGATGGAGGATGTGTAAGCTTGCCATCCTCATTAGACACCAGGTTCAGTGCAGAAGTGATGTTGTCCTGTGAGCCCCTCTAGCCTGGACAGGCCCAGACACGTATGGCAGCTGGGAACCTCAAGTTTGGTTCTGGGCTTTGGTTTCTGTGTCTGTGACGGGGTCGTGGGATAGCACAGCTTCGCAAGGTGGTTAGAAAGATGGGGCGAGATCATACATATAGTAGGTGCTCAGGAAATGTGAACCCTTGTCACTGGGTTCTCTGTCGTGGCCGCCTGGGGCTGACAAGGGGGCCTGCCCCTTGCTGTGAGGAGGAGGAACCCGGGCTGGAGAGGGCTTGTCTGGTGGGTGATGCTTGCCCTGTGTACTGCGGGGCAGGACCATCAGAGCCTGGGGTTGGAGGAGGCCGGCATACCGGCCCCCAGAGACCCTCCCTGCCCTAATTGTGCTGTTTTCTCTTCTCGGCTTTTCCAGGACAAGCAGCTGCGGATCTTCGACCCCAGAGCAAAGCCTGAGGCTGCCCAGGTGAGTCGTGTGGGCAGCAGGGCTGGGATGAGGCGGCAGCAGGTGTGGGCAGGGCAGCCAGCCTCTGGCACACAGGTTCTGCCATGCCCGTGCCCTGGCCCAGGCCCGGCAGGCACATGAGGGTCACCTGGGTGGTGGTTCCTGCAGCTCAGGCTGTTTCTGGGAAGCGTGTTGCGCCTTGGGAAGGTCCAGCTTTGACCACAGGGTGGGGCGCAGCCAGGCTGCTCACAGGCCTTCAGTGGAGCCATCCTGTGGCTTCAGGAAGCTAATTTGAGATGCCAAGTTCCTCTTCTTTGAGACCTTCATCCCCTCCCAGCTTTCCTGGTACTGTCAGCGAAGGTTGGCCACAGAGGAGCAAAGAGACCCAACCCCTGCCTTCTGCACCCCTCCGGGTCCCAGGCCCTGAGCGTGTTTGGTCCAGTCTCCCAGCCAGCACTGGGGGGCCTGCCCGACCCATGGGCCCTCAGCCCTGAGCGTGTTTGGTCCGTGTCTGGCTGTGCACAGGTGCGTGTGGCCCCTCAAGTTCCGAGAGAGGCCAGGCCGTGGGTTCATGCTGCAGGCACCGAGCCAGTGGGGACTCGTTCAGTCGTTCGAGGGCAGCCCGCTGCCAGGCACGGAATGTTTCACAGTGAACAACACGGGGCAGTTGCTGGGGGTTTCTCTTGTGGGAGCACTTTGACACTTCCCCGGGGAGCTGGCTCGGGGCAGAGGCTGGGGTGATGCTGCAGACAGCCTGGGGCAGGACAGGCTGGCCCAGGAGCCCAAGCGAGGGGCCTGTCACCTGTGTCGTGGGAGCTGTCAGGGTTATAAGGCAGCAGTGAGGTGGATGGGTTTACATTTTTCAAAGTTTTTCTGGAAGCTGAGGTGCTACTTTCCTAAGGAAGGTGCAGTGCAGTTCAGGGTCCTAGCACCAGCTTTTGGGAGGAGCTCCCCAGCGAGGCCCCAGGCCCAGCACAGATGCCTCAGCTCTGTATCTAGGACCTGTTCCCTGCCCAAGGTCAAGGCTGAACTACCAGTCTAACTCCAAGCAGCAGTAGCCAGGGGGCTGTATTCCCCCTGAGACACACACACACAACACAGAGACACACACACATCCAACAGCCTAAACCCAAGCAGCAGTAACCAGAGGGCTACATTCCCCCAACCCAGTATGTACACACCCACACACAACACACACACACACAGATATACACACACACACATCCACCAGTCTAAACCCAAGTAGCAGTAGCCAGGGGGCGACATTCCCCCGACCCAGTATGTACACACACACATAGAGTCCCCCGAGGCGCGCGCACACACACCCCTTCACACAGCTAGCTGCAGCTCTTTGCCTAGGACAGGGCAGTCAGCTCCACTTCCAACTGGCCAACCACCTAAAGGAGGCCCCATCCTGGCAGATGAGCCAGGCCCAGCAGAAGTGGCTTTGGCCCCACCCTGGCCGTGCTTCCACCCACAAGGCTGGCCCCGGTCTTTCGGCCCCATCGCCCTGTGACCAGTGGGCCAGCCGTTTGAGCCTCAGGGCAGCCTGAACAGCCGGCCTCCCTGCAGCTCTCTGCAGAACGCCTCCAGTGTTTGCCCAGAGAGAAGGACCAGGCTCAGCTCTAGGAGAGAGACCGGGGTGCTGTCCTCTCAGCTTTCTCTGGTCGGTCGCCCTCTGCTCGCCAGGGTCCGTGCAGGCCCCGGCGCCAGGCACCTCCATCCCAGCCCCAGCCAGGCAGCGCCCCTGGCCCGTCCCCCAGCTGAGCGCTTTCCTCCCCTCCGTCCCCCGCAGCGAGGAGGAGGCGGCGACGGCGCTGAGGTGGAGATGCGGTGGCCGCCGTCCAACGGCTGCGAGCTCAGCGAGGCGGGGGGAGCCCCCCTGAAGGGGGTTTCTGGGCCGAGGAGACCTGGGAAGAGCGTGGGTGGCTGCCACCCCCTCACCGCTCCTGGGCCGCTGCCTGTGCTCGGCCCCTCAGCCCGCGGGCGCGGGGGCAGCGGGGCCTGGAATGCCGCCCTCCACCCGGCCCTGCCCCCCGCTTCCGCCGGGGCATCTGGCCCGCACCTGGCTTCCATTAGGAAAACCGCTGCTGGCGGCCGGGTCGGCGTGAGCTGAGGGGCCAGCTTGGGGAAGAAGCCTTCTGGGAGCGCCTCCTCCGGGGACACTCCTCACCCAGAGCGGGCACTGCCCTCCCTCCGGCCTCTGCCCCCGGGCCATTCCCGCGGACTGGGACCTGGGGGCTCCTCCCCCACTGTCTTTTCTGAGCCTGGCCCCTGGCAGCTGGAGCTTGGAGCAGGAGATGCTTAGGCGGCTCCCTCCTGCTCACGCCCCCTGCTTTGTGTTTTGGTTCCACTGATGATGGATTTCTGTGTCCCAGGCCCTTGGCATGCACAACCTCCTTCCACCCTCCTGAGCATCCTGTCAAGTCAGCCCTTTCATCACTTTTGTCCCCAGGGTCACAACAGCTCACAGCGGAGGCAGGTTGGGTCCATCTTACTCCAGAGCCCTGGGGGTCCAGAGCCCCTTCACTGTGCCAGGGCCCCAGGGGCCAGGGAGAGGGGGTGGCCGAGGCCCTGAAGCCACGGCCGTGCCAGGGAAGGTAGCTGCCACGGTGAGGGGTTGCCGAGGGATGGGGAGGCTTGGACCGGCCGGCCTGGGCAGGAGCAGTCAGAGGACCCCCGGTGCAGACAGAGGCAGGCCTAGGGGCCAGCATCATGACTGAGGAGGGGCGCGGGCAGGTGATGGGGGGGTCTCACCGCCAGAGGAGGTCCCCTTGGCCCAGACCAGCTCAGGGCTGGTCTTCCAGCCGCCCTGCCCCTCACAGGAAGCGTTGCCGTGGTGACAGAGAGGGGGTTTGGCGGCACTGCAGCAGCTGGAATGCCGGGTATGCGCCCGAGCTGGGCAGGCGCTGCCTGGCCGCAGCCCTCCTGTTCTCTCCTTGGGGCCAGGTGTGGGGGAGACATGGACGGAGGAGGGGGGACTCCTCCACCTGCAGGACACCCAGCCATCGGTGAGAGGGGAACCCCAGGGCCTGACCCACAGGCTTGGCTCACCGTCAGGGGCTCCCTGTGACAAGGCTGGGTCCACGATGCCGTCTGCCCTCTGCCTCAGGAGGAGGAGAACCTGGGGATCCCGAGGGGAGGCTTCTCCTCCCAAGTCCCACTGAGGTCAGGGGAAACTTGCCAGGATTGAAAACGAAAGTCACTTCAGTCCTCTGGGATAGAGGCCTCTCTTAGTTGCTGGGGCTTCCCGTGGTCCCTGGGCAGACTGAGCCGGGTGTACCCACAGCAGGCGCGCTGGGCCCAGGCTAAGCTCCGACCTGCCCTCCATTTCCTGGGTGCTGTGCCCTCTGAGGCCCGAGGTGGGGATGGAGAGCCATGGGGCGAGCCGGACGGGCCTGTCCACACCGCCCTGCCCGTCGCCACCTGCTTCCCCAGGGTGACAGCTGGACACCCAAGCTGCCTGGTGGGGGTGGCTCCTGGTCTGGGTGCTGCTGCCTCTGGTCGAGCCTGTCCCCTCGCCGGTCCTCCGTCAGCTCTCTCTACTGAGAACAGGAACAACGATGGGCGGGCGACTGCCCTGCTGGGTCACTGAGGCAGATGGCTTCCCCTCTCTGTGCCTTTGGTTTCTCCAGGCCTGGAATAGGAAGATGGGAGACACTGGCCAAGGAACGTTCCATCCAAACGTGTGCCTCTAGCGGGAAAAGGCTCCCCCACTGCCCCGCCCCTGCTCTGTAGGACCTGGGTGCCGCCACTGCCTCCCCCGAAACCCCCTTCCCTGAGACCCCCGTGCCAGCCGTGCTAGCCTACTGAGTCTCTGAGGCCCCAGCCTTCACAGATGCTGGTCCCCACGCTGGCTCGCGCCCGTCGATCTTTCATATTTTAACTTAACTGTTACCTTAAACCCCTTTCCTCAATTATACTTCGTGTGCCCCATGACCATCCTTTTGAAAAGAGCACGTTGCTGTGTGCCGGGCTCACCCCCAAACACTTCTGCAGTAGCAAGTCCGTTACAGCGCTCAGGTCAGGAAACTGAGCCACAAGCTGTTGGCTTTCCCCTAGCCAGTCTGACCCGAAGCTTGCGCCCTAACCTGCTGACATCGTTGCTTCTATTTGATTCACGTGGGCCCTTCAGCCTGCATGTTCCGAGTGTGGGGACCCTTTTCTGTTTCACTGTGTCCCCGGTGCCCAGTGTCACGTGCAGCTCGGATATTCATGTTACAAAAGAACAGATGAGTGAGCAGTCCTGCCTCACCCAGGACATGACCATCCATCTGAGAAGTGTCCAGCCCCACCGCCAGCACCCAGTGCGGTGCCTGGCCAGGGAGAGGGCTGTTGAATGAACGAAGGGTGTGCGAAAGCTGTGCGAGCTGTCTGGCACTCCTTACACGGGATGTTTGCACACCGATGAGAGGGCGAGAGAGCCCAAGTGACACTGATGACTGACCCTGGGGTGCCGGTTCCGGAACTGACCCTCGCCCTGACCCCTCAGCCCGTCTTGCGTGAAGCGAGGGATGTCGGGCCCCAGTTCTCAGGCTCCAGCCTGACTTCCTGTGCCGACTCGAGCCGGGTGGGAAGGGAGCAGTGAGAAAAGCTCCTTGAACGACACGGAGCCATTTCCGACGGGCTCCCACGCCGGGGTCAGCCTCCGCGGGCTGAGGAGGGGGCGCCGGGCCAGCTCCCTTCAGCCACCTCCCTCCCTCATTCATTCCCAAGGAGATCGTGGGAAGCCTGGAGGAAGCTGGCCACAGTTTGGGGTGAGCTATTTTTGGTAACAGGGTCTTTCGTCTCAGGCTCCAGGGGCCAGGGTGACTGGGAGGGAGCTGTTTGCATTTCCTCTGGCCCCCCCCCCCGGCTCCCCCCTACTGCCTGGGCCCCAGGGACAGGGCCGCCTGCCGTGTGAACCCGCCTCCCCTCCCCGGCCCGGGAAGCCTTCCTACTGGCAGCCCCAGCACCACAGGAGGGCCGTGCTCTGCCCCCTCCAGTGACTGTTCCCTGCGCTGGGCACCAGGCCCTCTCCCCGGCCCCCTGGCAGTGTCAGGAGGCAGCAGTAATTCTCGTAATCCCCCGATTTGCACGCTGCTTTGTGGCAGGCCTGTTCCTATCACATGTGGTCTCAGTTGATCCTCGCGACAGCTCTGGGAAGCAGGCGGCTTGGGCCATGAGCCGGGAAAATGAAGTTCTAGGAGGGCACTGGGTCCCAGAGCCCGAGGACGGTGACTGGCAGAGGTCAGTGACCAGCCACCGAGCGCCTCCTCTGGGGCACCCACAGGGATGTGCCACCGTCCCGAGCCCCATGGCCACTTCAAGAGGGGCCTTGGCAGTGCACAGGGCAGCCGGACAGAGACTAAGCCCAAGCTTGGCGGCCAGGTCGGCCCTCTGGGTGCAGAGCTGGCCCCAGCTGGCCGCTCCTGCCGTCTGAGGGGCCCTCGGGCGGGTGGACCCCCCGAGGAGGGCCCTGGGGCTCAATGCCATCTTTTCTTCCCCCAGAGCACGCCGGCCCATGAGAACAGCAGGGATGGCCGACTGGTATGGACAGGCACCCAGGAGCACCTCGTGTCCACTGGCTTCAACCAGGTAGGGTCCCTCATGGCCAAACCGGACATACACACCACGAGGGCGGGACGAACCCCTCTGGGAGGCAGGGGCCACGGCCGGCTCCAGGCCTGTCCATATACGGCCCTGCCCCGCGTGCAGCTGGGTCTCAGAGCCCCAGGGGACCGACGGCTGCTGAGAACGGGCAGATTCCATTTGCAGTAGCTAAGCCTGACCCTGGGAACTGTGGTGGACACCCCCAGGGACCAGAGTCCACGGAGGGCCCCACCCCCTTGTCACCTATGGGTTCTTAAAGGGGCAGGACGTGAAAATCCAAATCCTCCCTCCCTGGCGTGCCTCACCCCCACCCCCCACCCTTGTGACTGCCCTCCAAGCTCTGCTCTGGGGCAAGTGCCCCCGTGCCAGCCCATGTCCTTGTCCCCGGGGTTCCTGCATGGGCCCTTCTGAGCCCCTCTCTGCCCCTCCTTGCAGATGCGAGAGCGTGAAGTCAAGCTCTGGGACACCCGGCTCTTCTCTGCTGCCCTCACCTCGCTCACCCTGGACGCCTCTCCCAGGTAGGAGCGGCCGGAACATTGGGTCTGCTGGCGAGTGTCAAAGGCCCCGTGATGTGTATAAACGTGTGCCGCTGGTCGGGGGCAGGCTTCTGCACGGGGGCTCGTGTGGTGTGTTTTGGCCTTTGGGGAGGAGACTGACTTGGCAGGTGGGGGACAAGGAACGTGGGGATGCACTTGATTTTGCTGTGAGCGCTCTGGTGGGGCTGAGGACTGGGACACCGAGGCTCCGATTGAGAGGTGGACATGGGGTGACTTGGGGTAACATGGGGTCTGGAGGCAGGCCTTGGACCCACAGGCTTGGTGAGACCCCAGCCCAGGCCCCACGCTGTCGCTGGTAGTCCTGGGTGAGTCAGGGGTGCGGGCAGTCACTTCATCCTCCCACCCTCCTGCAGGTGCGTGCAGGAGGGTTTATGGCGGCATCCACAGGGTTCTGGCTGAGCCAGCTCGGTGCCGGGACTGCCGAGGCCTGGGGAGGCCAGCTGAGGGGATCGGGTACAGGGGGCTGGGGGAGGAGGAGGCAGAACCTGGTCCCCAAGCTCTGACTCAGGGTGGCTTGCTGAACCCCCTACCCAGTCAGGGACCCGCAGAGGTCAGAGCTAGGACGGGGCCTTGGTCCTTGGATGTCCATCCAGCCCCTTCCTCTCCCATTTTACAGCTGGGGAAACTGAGTCACAGATGGCGCAGTGCTCTGCCCAAGCTCCAGGAGCAGGGTGGGCCGTGAGGGGACAAGCTGAGTGCCCAAGGAGCTCCTGCCAGGGTGGCCCCGCTGAGAGCCCCAGGGAAGGGGAAACGGTTGCGGGGCAGAGACCCTCGACTCACATCCTCTCTCACGACGCAGGGAGAGGACAGGGAGCTGGAAAGACCCGTCTTGCAGATGAGGGGGGCGAGGGTGAGTGAGGCCCCCCACATTCCTTTTAAGTGCACAGTGGGCATGAGGCCTCTGCCTGCTCTTGGCCATGGGGATCCCAGGGGTACTATTAGGACCCCTTCCCTGCACAGGAGGACTTAGGGCTCTCAGGCCTCCTGGCTTCGTGTCCAGCAGCCCCTTCCCCAGCCCTGGTGCTGCACTGGTATCTCATCCCCCAGGCTTCCCCAGGCCATACACCCCTTTCTCTGCAAGCCCCCCAGCAGAGGGAGGGGACTGGCCCAGCCTGGACAAGGGAGTCCGCGCTGACCATCAAGGGCTCCTCACCCCACCACTTCCTGCCTTCTAGACTCCGCCCCTGATCTGTGCTGGTTACCCACCCCCACCCCGCAGGAACAGCCCCCGCCCAGCCCCAGCATGGCCCCTGGGGGAGTTAACGATGCCCAGACCCCATGGTGCCACTGGCCAAGGCTGACCCTGTAATTATAGCAGTTAAGAATAGCCTCGCAGGGCCAGCGAGGCCTGGAATTTCTCAAATCACTCCCAGATGGGCGGCCAGGCCAGTGTCCCGCCCCCTTCATCCCCCAGTCCTGGCCGCTGCCCCACTGGGCCCACACCCTTGGCAGAGGAGCTGGGACTCTCCAGCCTTCTGCAAAGCCGGTGGACGCCAAGGCTACATGCCAGCCTCCAGGCCGGCCTGAGAGCTGGTGGGCCCTCTACCCCCAGGCTCCCCAGAAGCCAGAACCCCACAGGGGCCCCCTGCTGCGTCGGGGGCTGCTGACTGGGAATTGTGCAGGGTGTCAGCTGCGGGCACCACCTAGGCCTCCACTGCACCCGCTCATTGTCTTTATTTTACCGATTTTCCACCTTCATTTGGGTAGAACAGCAAGAGCTACAGGAGGCCAGGGAGGGGTCAGGCACATGCCCCTCCCTGTGCCCTCCCAGGGGTCTCTGTCTCTGCTCCCAGCTGTGCCCTTCCCTGGGGGCAACAGGTCCTATCCCTAAGGCTGGGCCCAGGCAGACGGCCACCCTGCACTTCCTGTGCAGGGTGGAGGCGGGGATTGCCGTTGGGGCTGACCGAGCAGCTCACACTCCGGCCCTGGAGAGGCAGAAACACTACCTGTCCTGGGTGCCCTGCCCCTGGGCTGGGTGAACAGTCAGCAGTTACCAGCCCTGAGTGAAGGCGAATGGAGGTTTTTCTCCAGATGTTACCAGTGCATAAAAGCTGAAGCCAGAGAAATCGATCCTCTGTTGAGGTCACCCTGGGAATGAGCATAAGGGTGGAGGCTAGGAGCATGCTCTGGCCAGAGGCACCCACCCCACATCCCAGAGTGTTCCCTGGAGGCCTGGAGCTTCTGCAGCCCCTCCCGGCTCCTGGAGGCAGGAGGCTGACTGCCCCTCAAGGGCCAGGGAGCAGGTGTCAGCTCTGCGACTGGGAGCCTCTCCTTAGAGGGATTGAAGGGCACATGTAGCCCCGGGGTCTCGAGGACCCGGTCGGGGGGCTGGTGTTTCCCCACCCACGGTCACCCTTGGGTCGTGGCTGCCTCCTGGCTGTGTGTACCCGACTCGGTCCCCAGTCGCCCCTTCCTCGCCCAGCCCCTACTCTGATGGGAGGCCCAAAGACCTTTCTGGGGAGGCTGGCATGAGTGCCCCACCTGCCTCCTGCAGGCCCTGCCACCCACCCCCCTTGCCGCCCCACTCACCAGGTTTAGCTTTGCAGCGAAAACATTCCCTCAGCAGCCACTGTGCTGAGCAGCAGCCCACAGGCCCACAATGGCCCCTTTGACGGGGCCGCCGGAGGGGAGGGCCGGCCTCGCCAGAGCCGTTCCCCTAATGGGACCCAGGCACAGGAAACCCACCTGGGCCGCCGCCTCAGGGAGGGCCCCACCCCGGTCACTCTGCCCACCGCAGCCCCCCGCCTGCCTCCGCCTTGCTCACGCCAGAACCCTCCGCAGCCGATAATTGAATCCAGAGCCTCGCGTGGCCGGCGCTGACATCAACGCCCAGAGCCGCAGGGCCTGTTCCGCAGGCCTGGCCGGGCCGCCTCCTTCCCGCTAGGGTGAGCCCAGGGGCCAGGGGTCCACGACCTGTGTAGGGCTGTGGGCAGGGGCCTGGGGGGAGCTTGTGCGGGCCTCTGCAGGGCCTCCGTGGCCCCCAGGGCCACCTCCCTTCTCGCCAGAGGGTGACTGGAAAAGGTGGCGGCGGGTGTCTATGTCTGTGTTGGTTCCTCTCCCCAAACTCCTAGCACCTGCTCCAGCCAGGGCTGTGCACAGCCTCCCTGGCCCTGCCCTGCCTTGGCCAGCAGCTTCCAGGAAAACACTCATAGTGCAGGGTTTCTGGGAAGCCTGTGTCCCCCCCAGTGCAGAGAGTAGAGGGGGGTCTTGGGCCAGCAGACCTCCTGCCCGTGGGTGCCGCCTCTCGCAGCCCTGGCTGGGCCTCCGCCTGCTTGCCCACAGGCTTCCTGCCACTCAGGACCTCGCTCCCTCCACCACAGCCCCATCTCTGTGTCTGGAGCAGGCGGCCGGGGTCTCCCTGCCTGAGCCCACGCGGAGGGGCAACGGGGCCATAGGCAGGGCTGACCCCGCCTGGTCCAGGGCCGTTGTGGGCCTGGGGGACACGGCTCAAGGCACCCCTCCCCAGAGGAGGGCGGGTGGTGCACCAGGGGTGTCTTCTGCAAGCCTCTCCCGGGAGCCTGGCAGCTCCTGCTGGGAGAAGACTGGGCCTGGGGAGGGGAAGGCCACCCTCAGTGCTCCCCTGCCCCGAGGCTGAAGTGGCCCCTCACCCCTCCCTGCTCCCACGTGGTCCCCCGTCTCCCCGGGAGGCTAGACCAGGCACCTCAGGTGAGCTGGACAGCCCAGGGCGTGCCGACTGGGGCCTTGGACCTGCTGGGAAGCGGGGTCCCGGCTCCCAGCTCCGCGCTTTAGGCCGACCCTGCGAGCCCTCACCCCGCCTCCGCGCAGGTACCCTGGGGCTATGCCGAGAAACACGCGTGCTTCTTTTTTATCTTTTATTTTTCTTACAAAAGACCTTCATATCATCATTTGTCTTTAAAAAAAAAACGAAAGTCCTTGTCTCTGAGTTTGAAAAACATTTTCCCAGAATAAATGGGAAAGGATCTTTTATAAATACATTTAAAAAAAAAAACAAAAGCGAGACTTGTTCCTAAAGCATCTTTCTTTCCAGTTTCTTTTGCTCCTTCGCTCCCCAGGGCTGAGGCAGGATCACCCGCCCCCATCCCCAGTCCTGCTCTCCCTCTGCTCTTTTCCGGGGGCTTCCTTCACTGGCCCCCCAGAGTCTCCTTAGGGTGGAGGGGCTCGGCAGCCCCAGGCCTGTGTTACCAGCACACCGCAGGGCCAGCCCCACCCCAGGGGCTGCACATTGCAGAGGATGAGGTGACACCATCATCCAGACACTCGGGCAGGGGGGCCCTTAGAGGGTCATCCCTGGGCTCCAGCATCTCACAGAAGAGGAGACCGAGGTCCAGAGATGGGCAGGGGCGTGCCGCAGTCACCCAGCCCATGTCCTGACGTGTCCTCGTTGTCCGAATCTGGGAAGCTCCTTGATGTGGCAGCAGGACCCCCTGGCCGGTCCCAGCGGGGCCGAGGGCCTGGCCGTGGCGGTCCATCCCTCCCAGGCTTAGATGTAGGGCTTGGCTGGGAGGGGCCCCTGTGGGCTGGGCCCCGAGTAGCCCATGAGCGGCACCTCGCACTCCAGCCCGCCTGGCGGGGCTTCCCCACCACCCTCCAGTGCCTTGGGGTCTGGCTCCAGGGGGGCCTTCACCCCCTCCAGCTCCAGGGGCCCGGCCCCAGGTCCCACTTGCCCTTTGCCCTGCGCCACAGCTGCAGCAGCCCGCCCCCGCCGCACACAGAAGGCTGCCCCGACGGCGGCCAGCACGGCCAGGAGCACGGCGGCCAGGGCGGGCGCGATCAGGAGCGGCAGGTTGCCCTCGCGGGCCTGGGTGACCGGGGCGTGGTTGGAGCGGACAGCCGGGGGTGTGCGGGCCTCCCCACAGGCCTCCTCACCCTCAGGCACCCTCCCAGCCCCCAGGGCCCGGACACAGATGGAGTAGGTGGCGTTGGGCCGCAGCTGGGTGACGGTGTACTCGGCGAGTGAGGCAGGCAGCCGCAGCGTCACCGGCCGCTTGTCGGGGCCCGAGAGGTTGCGATAGGTGAGGCGGAGGCTCCTCAGCTGCACGGCGCTGCCCTGCTGGAAGCGCTGGAGCCCCACCCTCAGGGATGTGGGGCTGGCGGGCTCGATGCCCAGGGGCAGGGGCCGCGGCGTGGCTGGGGCGGGGCTGGGCCTGGGTCCCGGTCTCACCCGGCTCTCACAGTACAGCCCCATGAAGCCCTGAGGACACAGGCACTCCAGGTGGCCCCGCGCCCCCAGGTGGCAGGTGCCCCCGTTGAGGCAGATGGACGCCGGGCAGTCCCGGGGTGGAGGCACAGGCCCCGCAGTCGGGGGCGTGGGGGGTGGCCGGCTCGGGGCCTCAGTGGCCAGCTCCGTGGGGCGGAGCTGGGTGGGAGCCGGGCTGGAAGGCAGGAGCGTGGGCTCCCTCACGGGGGCCCTCGTGGTGGGCGCCGTGGCCGTGGTGGTGGTGGCCGGGCAGCCAAAGTCGGCATAATCGAGGTCCAGGAGCAGCCGGCCGGCGTTCTTGGGTGGGAAGTGACAGCGCGTCTCCTCAGGGCTGGCCAAGGTCAGGCGGCTCTCCCGGACCCAGGGGCCGAACCAGCTGAGGGGGCATACGCAGTTGAAGGGGTTGCGGGCGGCTGCCAGGAGCCTTAGGCGGGGGAAGAGGGCGGAGAGCTCGTGCGGCAGGGCCTGCAGGCTCAGGTTGCTTAGGTCCAGTTCCTGCAGGGCCGCTAGCCCGGCCAGGTCCTCCGGCCGCAGCTGGGCAATACGGGTGTTGCCGGCCAGCCGCAGGCGTGTCAGGCCCCGTAGGCCCCGGACGGCAGGGGGCACACGCTCCAGCTGGTTGTCAGCCACGTCCAGGTCGTGGAGGTTGCGGAGGCGGCTGAGGAGCCCCTCGTCCAGGTGCCGCAGCCCCAGGCCAGCCAGCCGCAGCGCCTCCACGTTGGCGGTGTCCAGGATGCCGGGCTCCAGGGCCGGGAGGCCGTTGTGGCTGAGGTCCAGCAGCAGCAGGCGGGGCAGGCGCAGTGGGGGCAGTGCCCGCAACTCGTTATCCTGCAGCTTGAGCTCCAGGAGGTGATCGAGCGCGTCAAAGGCGCCAGGCTGGATGTGGCGGATGCGGTTCTTGCCCAGGTAGAGGCGCTCAAGGCGGCGCAGGCCGCGGAAGGTCTCGTTGGTGATTTCCCGGAGCCTGTTGGCAGTCAGGTCCAGGTTGCTGAGGTTGGCCAGTGGCTGGAAGACGCCCCCAGGCAGGCTGGCGATCTGGTTTTGCGACAGGTCCAGGAGCTGCAGCCCTGGCAGGCCAGCAAAGCTGCCTGCGTCAAGCGTGGTGATGCCGTTCTCAAAGACGTACAGGCCCACAGTGTCGGGCGGCACATCCAGAGGCACGGTGGTCCCCTGGCGGGCAGTGCAGAAGACGGTCCGTGGTTGGTTGCACTGGCAGCCGGGTGGGCAGCCCTGTGCCCCGGGCCCCAGGGCCAGCAGCAGCGGCAGCAGCAGGCGCAGGGGGGCCCTGGAGCGCATCTCTGGTCCCTGGGAGTAGAGAGGGAAACGGGAGACCATGAGTCAGGGGCCCCAGGGGACAGCCACTCCAGGAAGGGTCAGGAGGGGAATTCCCAGCCCCCCTCTGCTCCCCACCCTCAGACCCGACAGCACACAGGAGCTGTGAGTCAGGTCCCCTGAGCCGGGGCCGGGCTCCTGCCGCTGCCCCGTCACTCCCTCGCTATGTGACTCTGAGTAGTCACGTGGCCTCGTCATGGTATCAGTTGCCATTTCCTGCGCTGACACCAGGGTTCGGTGGGCTGACTGACGCACACAGAGGGGGCCCGGCTCCCAAACGCTCAGAGACCACAAACAGCTGGCTTCCCCCTTCCCCTTAGCTCCAGCCCTCCAGCCTCTCTGCAGCTCAGAGGGAATACGTGTTGGTCAAAAAGCATCAGGCTCTGTGCCCTCCCCCGAAACACCGCCCCCCCAAAAAAAATCTCTGCGGAGGCAGATGGCAAAGGAGGGAGAACGCAGGTCCTGGAGCGGCAGCCCCTCCCGCAGCATCCGGGAGAGACGGGCGGGCAGGCGGCCGAGCGCGTAAGTAGAGAAGCTGGCTGCCCCCGGCCACCGCCGCCACGCTCCGCGTCCTGCAAGTGAGGAGAGACCACAGCAGGAAGACCTCATGTGGAAACTATGGGATCGGTGTTTTTCCACTTGTGAAGTCAGACCTGCCCAGGACGCAGCCAGCAGGAGAGTTCCTGGGGAGGGGGAGGCAGGGAACCTTGGCCTCCGGGCACCCCCATCTTTGAGCCATGATGACAGAACTAAAGGTGGGGGGTTCTGGCCTCCCTGGAGTGGCCCAAGGTGCAGGTTGGGGGATACAGTTTGCATGGTGGAGAGAGCACCAAGCCTGGAGATGCTCCAGAGTGGATCCTCCGCCATTTCTCAGGATCCACTCTGGGCCAGGCATGGCACAGGAGGGGCACCTGCCACCCCCACGCGCCAGTGGCACCGAGCGTCACCCAGCAGCTTCTCCAGGTGGGAGCTGTTCTCCGTGCTCCCAGACGACAGAAGAGGGGCTCCTGGAGGCACAGGCACTTGCTGCCTTCATGCTGCCTGGAAATCTGAGCTGGAGCCCAGCTCCTTAACCACGTCCAGGTGCAGCTGGGCCTGCCCTCCTAACGTGGGGCCCAGTCCTGCCCGTGTGGGGGTAGCTCCTCCAGCGGCTCCAGCTCCCACTTGTAGCCGGAACTGCCTGAGACAGGTTAGGGCCACAGCACAGGCCCCCTTCACTTAGGCTTCTGCGGGGAGCCAGGGGCCACCCCAGCAGCAGTCCCCCCGCCCCGTGGGCCCCTAGACCCCCTGAGAGGCCGGCACACGTCCCCTCCAGGTGCCTCCAGCTCACACAAGGGCCTTTTGTGCTGAGGCTCAGCTTCCCCTCCCCCACACTGGCCCGCCTTCCAGCCACGCAGGTAACAGGGCCCCCCAGCTGGTGTGCTGCCCACTGCTGTGCATCGGGCTGCCCTCCCTGGGGTCGTGGGCTCCTGGACCTGAGTCCGGGAGGGGCAGGTGGTGCTCCAGAGGCCGCAATGGTGTCAGGCCAGCTCTGGGTAAAAGCCCGTCACCAGATTGCGCCTGCCTAGAGCTGCTGACCTGCAGGGTCCCCTCTGCCCCTCGGTCATTAACGCTAATGACCGCTCTCCGGAGACCTAACCCCGGCCTGTGCCCCGGCCTTTGCTCTCTAGGTCCTGCAGTCCTCTCCCCGAGGGGTGTCCCCATCGGCTTTTGCTTCCCTGCATCCCAGAGAACATCTCTGCTGAGTGAACTGTGGGGAAGCTCGGCCTGAACCCAGAGGCCCAGCGCACCGCAGCCCCATTGGCACTGTCCCCAGGGGGCTCTGGGCCGCACCCAGCTTCCTCCCCCGCCTGGGCCCGCTCCACCCGTACTGACTCAGAGGGGCGGGTACGGCCTGGCCACCAGATGTGCTGGGAGCGACCCCCACCCCCTCACCGCGTCAGGGGTGAGCCGCCTCCCCTTGAAGTCACCCTCCTGACGGGGCAGGCAGGGTCAGGACGGGAGTAGGCAGGCTTGGGGACGGGGCGGGGGCCTTACCCACGGCCAGCCTGGCCACCTCTACAGCTTCAGCTCCCCTTGGGCCTTACACAAGGTCACGGCTAAAAGCCCCACACTCCAGTCTGGCAGCCCTGGGTCAGGGGCGCTCAAGGTGTGAGGTCACAGACAGCAGGCTCCTCTCGGCACCCCAGTTTCCCCATCTGTCCATCCGGCGTTTCAGAAAGGACACCTCCCAGGGCTAGAGTGCTTGGCACCGAGGGGCCAGGCATGGTCTATGGGGGCCTGAGATGCATATTGGGTGTGTTTCCCATTCTGCATTGAGGAGGGGTCCGGCATGGACTCTGAGCTTCCCTCTATAGTCTGCTGGCCCTTTAATCACTGAAGTCCTCATGGGCAGGGGGAGGCAGGGATGCTGGGGGTCTGGCCGAGCTGGCAGAGGGTAGGGGGTGGCATCCTCTGCCAGGAAGACCCCACAGGCAGTAGCCACCCTGCCTCCCAGCCCTGAGGTGCAGGGCTGAGTGTTTTCACCTGAACCCCACTTCCCCCATCCAGAGAGGGGCTGGCACTGAGGCGTGGGAAGGTGATAGCTCGGGGCCATCAGCTCTGGGGGCTCTGCCACCAGGAACCGATGAGAGGGCCCCAGAGGGTAAAGGCTGACCATGGAGGGGCGGTGGTGGGGCAGCCGAAGGTCAGTTCCACCCCACACACGTTCTGAGCTCCCTCCTCACCTGTGGGCTATGTCTCCCCAGCTCTGCTTCACCTGGACTTGGCTCTGAGCACCCAGGGTTGTGGTTCCATGTCCTCCTGTTTGTTTGAAATGGGGAAGTTCCTTTAACAAGTTCTGGGAGCGATTCCGCCCGTCTGGGCGCGTGCTGGTGTGTGTGTGTGTGCGTTGGGGGCGGGAGCGTCTCCCCGGGGTCACGGCTGCCCTGGCCCTTGCAATTTCAGCAGCTCCGAAGGACCAGGGGCCTGGGCTTTGATATCTGATCTGCTGACTCCAGCAGGGCGGTGGGACCGCTCCCTCTGCAGAGGGCGGGGTGGGGGGTGGGGTGGGGTGCTGGCGACAGCCCTGGGATGGGGCATGGGGGGCAGAGTGTCCAGGGCCTGCCCACCCCTCATGGACTCGCCTTGGCCTGGCCCCACTACGGGGCCCGCCAGGGGACTGAGCCGGGGTGGGGCTTTGGGATCCAACTGCCTGTACTAGCCACCTGGCCCCAGCCCTTCACCTCAGTTCCCATCTGTGAAGCAGGGGGCGTAGGGTGGGTACAGCCCCTGAGTCTCAGGACTGTTTAGTTTGTATTTGGAGAACATTCTGAGTGGTCTCTAAATAAGTGGGTAGGTAAACATGACCTACTGAGGGTGTCACCCATGAAACCTCTGCATGCGTGGGGTTGGGGAGCCACGATGCATACATTTCAGCACAGACAAGGCTCCTGGGCCCAGGGTGGGGCCTCCACACACAGGCTGCCTGCTGTGCTTGGGCATGGAAAAGCGGGAGAAACTGGAGCAAGCAGGCTGGGGCTGTGCTGGGGGCGTCTTTCGTTCTAGAAGGGGTGGGGGGAAATGAGCTGTCCTTTGGCCGGCCCTTCAGCATGTGATGGGGGGTGGGGAACAGGAGGAAGGACTCTGTGAGTAAGAACGTGGTCATCTCAGCTCTCGGGGACCCAGAGTGTCCCCACCCACCCCTTAGCATGGGACACACCTGCAGGCACCTACTCACACATAGGCCCTGGGTCAGGCAGGGACTGGCGAGTGGGCGGGACCCAGGCTCCAGACCTGAGGCTGGAGCGTCTCCTGTGCCTATTCAGTGGGCAGGGGTGGGTACAGGCAGACAGCAGCGGGCACACGCTCCTTCCTGCACCCGACGCTGCAGAGTGGGTACCAGGGTCTGGGCTGCGGCTCTGACCCCGCAGCTCCCAGCGCCGGCCAGCCAGGCCTGGCAGTAGCCCAGCCCAGGAGTCTGCCAACCCCCCAGGCAGGCGGGACTGTGCCGGCAGCCAGGACGGCTGGCTCCGGTTTCGCTGACGTGTCTGAGGAGGCTCCGGGTCTGGGTCCGGTCCACCCGCCTCCCCATCCCTAGCAGGCAGCAGCCCCTGGCCCAGCAGGCGGGGATCTCAATCCTGGGCCCTGGTGGAAGGAGCCAAGGGGACTGAGCCTCAGGTTCCCCAGAGATAGCCCTCAGGCTGAGGGTGGGGGGGGTCCTCGCCCTGCCCTGTGATTAAGCCGGCGGTGGAGGTCGGGGGGAGGCCCCACCACTCTTGGTGTCACCACCTCCAGCCGGTTCTGTTCTTGCTGTGGATAGAGCCCGACACACCACGCCACGACTTCTCCTGGTCCCTTCCCTTCCTTTCCCTTCCATCTCCCACTTACAGGGCTTCTCAACTCCAGCTGCACATTGAAAATCACCAGGAAGCTTTAGAAAAGTTCTAGTGCTCGGACCCCGCCCTCCCCCAGGCAATTTAGTAAGACTCTCTGGGGTGAGAACCGGGCAGAGTTGTGTTTCAGAGAAGCTCTTTGGGTGGGTGGGTCTCCTTGCCTAGCCCGGCCTCACAGATCCTCGGGCAGAGGGTCGCCGAGGCAGGCAGTCTGTATGGCAGTCTGTCTCCCAGTCCCCGGAAGCCTTGATTCCTGAGCTGGAAGAGCCGGGCCGGGCCCCCTCCCCACCCCACTCCACAGCGGGAGCTGCTGGCTCCGCGTGGGTGCCATCTGGGGCACTGTGGGTGACTTGGGAGCCGCCGGACCTGTCAGCCCAGGGCAGGGAGACCAGTGACTAAGGCCAGTTGCCAGCTCCAGGAAGCCCTCGGGGCAGCAGGACACGCCTTCTTGGTCAGTGCAGGGGCCACCCCACAGGACACCTGCGGCCCAACTCGGAATGGGCTGGTCCAGATGCCACCGTCGGCACGTGCCAGTGTGATGCCACGAGGGCTGGGCTCAGAGATGGGCCCTCCTCACTGCCCTGTCCCCACCCAGGGCCAAGACACCCATCAGGTAGGGCCCTAACCCTGCAATTAACCCTGAATTTGCCAGAGGAAGACCTTAGTCACCAAGGGAGGCCACCAGCCCCAAGCGAGCTGGGCCCAGGCTGTCTGCAACCTAGACGGGGTGTGAGAAGGAGGCAGAAGCCCCTCCCCCAGAGGGGTGCTTGCTCTTCTGATGCCCTCATGCCTGGGGCTCTCGGTCACCCTGCCACAGAGGAGGCCCTCTGCAGGGTCTGTGGGCTGATCGGTGGGCAAGTGACGTCGGTTGGGGGTCGGGCCACGACCCTGCCTCTCACCTCTCACTGCTGCCCCTGCGGGCCCCAGGGCCACCCCAGCCTCTTCTCAGCGCAGGCCAGCTCCCTCCTTCCTCCTTAATTAAATCTCTCAGGCAGCCTCCAAGGAATGTCAGAGCCTTATTGCATTCCCTGGGAGGAGACTGGTGGGGGCTGTCCCCCACCTTAGAAAAAAAATGGCCCCTCGCCTGCCCCCACTTCCAGTCCTAAGGTGGCCTGGTGCATGTGTGGGGGCGCCCGCTCCAGCCTCCTCATACCCGGGGAGGCTGGAATGAGGAAACGTGGGGGAGGCCCACGGGCCTGGCCGCCTGGCCGGCCAGGCGGCCTAGCCAGCTGAGAGAAAGCAGTCCGGCTGCCTCTGGAATGTGGAAACCGATAAAAGGAAGGAGGCCGAGCCCCCGCCCCGCCTCAGGGCACCCCTGCCTGCCCCTAAACACAGCCGTGCTCCGGTCACGCGCGCGCGCAGACACATGCCCACGCCAGACACACGCCCACTGGGCTGTGCTTTGAGACACACACACACGCCCTCCTGCTTCTCCAAGAACTCTCAAATTCCACAGCAGTGAGGGGAGCTGGTTTTCTTGGCAGAGCCTTGGGCTCCCTGGCCCAGGGAGGGGACTTGGAGGGGGGCTCCGGGGGAGGGACCCTTAACCCCGTGAAGTGGCGCTGCTGTCCCTCCCATGAGCTCAGGGCCTGCCATTGTCAGGGTTGCTTCTGTGGGCAGAGGGCTCACCCAGCCTTCTCTCCCGTCACTTAGGAGAACTGGCCAGCTGGCCTGCTGAGGTGGGAGCTGCCTCCAAGGCCCAGCTGAGACCCTGCCCCCCTGATCCCAGGAGCTTCCCGGGCCAGGGGTGGCGTCCACTTAAAAGTCCCCACAAGGACTCAGCTCTCTACCTGGGACTTGTCCTAGCTCCTCACCAGTGGAGGTGGTCAGGACCCCTCTCCTGCCCAGGGCATCTGCCTGGGGCAAGCACAGGCGTGGGCACTGTCTTAGGGACTTTCTCGTGTTGAACCCCTCCTCCTCCACATCCAGGGTTTGGAGAGCGTGGTGCCATACCAGCAAGTGCCCTGGGCCACCCACCCAAGCTGACCCTCTGGACCCTCAGGTCACAGTCTGCAGCTTCAGGAGGCTGGGGGAGGTAGGGACAGTCAGTGCCCAGGCCCCCAGCCTGGCACGCGTGTGCTCATCCTCCCCGGGCCAGGGGGTGGGGGGGCAGATAATGGTCTGGAGGGAATCCAGCTGGGCTGCTCATTACCAGAGCCCTCTTCCTGCCTCTGACACTCTGTTTACAGAAGCTCTGGGGGCTAATTCCCTTGGGAGAAGACCGCAAACTCAAGGGACGGCTCTCCCATCCCCCTGCGCCCACTTGGCTCAGCCCTCTTGGGCCTTGCCAACAGCTGGGCCCATACTGGACGTCATGGCCCGCTGAACCTGCTGACCCCACTCGGAGGTCACCTGCCCAGCCACCCCTCTGCGTCCCCAATGTCCAAAGTCTAGCCTAGTGGGATGGGACCTCAAGATTTAGTTGACTCACGACCCCACCCCACCCCACCCCCCCCGCCCGGGGAGAGGGCCCGGGCCTGGAGGGGGGGCCCTCTGGGTCTTGATGCCACACTCCATCCGGGGCCTCACCTGCCCTTGGTGCAGAAGGTGAGCAGAGTGACCCTCAGGGCCACTTCCTCCTTCCCACCTTTCACACTCCACCCCTGAGCCCCAACGGGAGGGGTAGTCAGCGACCCTGGTGTGGTAATCGTTAACGAACGGGGGTGAGGCAGAATGCTTGGCACCAATCAGCTGGCCTGCCAGTGACCACAGGGGACCTCGAAGCCTTCAGGCCCCAGGGCTGCCAGCCCAGGGACACAATAGATTAGGCTGGCTCCAGGCCACTGGGTTCTCAGCCTAAGTAAAGCCCCTTCCCTAGAAGAGGCAGAGACGGGGCAGCCTAATACCTGGAGTACGACCCCAGCCGGCCAGGCAAGGTCCATACCCGGCTCCAATGGGGCTGCGTGCCTGTGGCCCCCATGCTCTGCCCTGAGTGACATGGGCCCTCAGGGCCGAGCCCAGGCCGTGGATCTGCACAGGGGGGCGGGGATCGGGGTTGGGGTGACCAGAACCAGACTGTGTCACTCCAGGAGGTAGAAGTAACCTAAGACTGCCCTAGCCATCCCCTCAAAGGGGTTTGATTCATAAAACTGGTCATGCCGGAGGGCCCAGCCGTAGGAGGAGGAAGCGAGGGAGGGGGTGTTTATTTTGTTTGCTCGCAGCCCCGCAGGCCGGTGAGCCGCGTACGCGCGCGCGCGCGCGCGCCCTCACCCGGGGCCGTGGAGCTGTCGGCGCCCGAGGACTACCAGATAGGCGGGTAGTCCCAGGTGATCTTGCAAGGATTGGGGGCCCACGTGCCCGCCCTGAGTGCGTGTGCGCGCGGCGGACGGGGGTGGTGGTGGGGGGAGGTCCGTGCGCGTGATCGGCGCGTGTGCACAGCCCGCCCGGGGCGCCCTCCGTTCCCACCCCGCAGCCCTCAAGCCCGGCAGACACTCACCGGGCGGCAGCGGCGGCGGCGGGAGCCGGGCGGGACGCGCCGCGGCCCCAGTGCTTCCCAGCCCGGCTGCCGGGGTCCCGAATCGCGAGGTCCCGAGGCAGTCGGCGTCCGTCTCTCCCTGCCCCGGGCTCGGGCTGCGGAGTCGCCTGGCCGGAGGCGGGTCCCACCTTAAGAGCCGGGGGGCGGGGCGGGCGGGGGCGGGGTCACCCCCCATTGGCCGGGGCGGAGCCGGCGGAGACCCGCCTCCTCTCTTGGCCGAAAGGGTCTTTTGGCCGGGCAGGCTGGTCCTTGCCCGGCCGCCCTCCCGAACAGGCGACCGAGAGAGAGTCGTAGGAGTCCCTCGGTTTAGCCCGATCCAGTTTGCCGACGCCTGTGTTTTGTGAAAAAAAGAGCGAATATCGAATGAGACCAAGCGTCCCAAACCTAGAAGGGGCAGGTGATTTAAACTCAAGGAATGCCCCCCACCCCCCAGAACCTCTGGAGACCTAGGGAGGGCAGCCCCGATGACCTGTCCCAGCCTGCCATAACTTGCGATTTTTCAGGGAAACTAGAAATCTGCATTTTTTAGGTGAAATCTCTTTTAAGTGTGCTGTTCTTGGTTGCTAATTCCAGTTTCAAGAACTTCTGGTAGGCCACACACACAGCCCTTCTGCAAGCCTCATAGGCACAACCTCGATATGCCAAATCTGAATCCTGGGGTCCTTTTGCCCGACCTTTGCTCTGGGCCACTTTCCCCCTGTGTTAGATGGAGGGACTGAGACACAGGAAGGGGATGTGACAGACCAGCCACAGTTACCAGCAGCATCAAGGCCAGATGTGCTGGGGGATGCTGGGCTGAAGGGCCAGGTTGGGCCTCACTGTCAGTAGGTGGGGCCTGAGTGCCGCTGACAGTGGCCCTTTGATGGGGCAGAAGGGGAGGGTGCCAGGGGCTGGACTAGTCCAGAAAAATCCCCTGCCTTGGAGGCTTCCAGGAAAACACTCTGCTCTGCCCTCCCCCCCACCCCACCCCCTCTGTGCTTGTGGTCAGAATTGTGCCTCGGAGCCTTTGGGGACCAGCTCAGCTCCTGACTTGCCGCCAGGATCCAGGACACCCACCACCCCATCCAGCCCAGCCTGCAGCCAAAGCCTTTGGCTGGGCCAGTTCAAATCTCAGGGGGCCTGATGGCTTATCCCAGCAGACTGCCATACCAGTTCGGGACGGGGGCAGTTTGAGTGGGCTTTGAAGAACTTGATGGCCCCAAGAAGGCAGGATGGCCTCCATGTCCAGTCTCTAGCAGGGCTAAGCGGGGTTCAGCCGCAACAGTGACCTCCCAGACTTTCCTTTTCAGCTCTGCTCCTCCTCAGGACCTCTCCCCCGACAGGGCTGCCTTCCAGGATGGGCAGGGGTCTGCACCCCTCGTTTTTGTTGTTTTATGTGGATGTGGGGGATGCCGTGCAAACCTCTATAAATGTCCACTCCTAGGTCAGTGTGCAGGCCCACAGGTGTATTTCATTTGACTCACGCAGGACTTTTTCAAAGTTTGAAGCTACTGGCAATGCTGAAAAGTCCGATGTTTTCACATTAGAACTTCCCGGCTTGCCTTGAGCGGAAACTCTCAGCCGAGGCTGGGTGGCCGTTGCTCCCTGTGATCAAGGCCCAGACTCACAGGTTGCCCCGCCCTAGACTGCTGCACTCCCCCTACTCCCTGCAGAGTTTGAGTCTGCGGTCGGTACCGTGTAGCTCTGCTCAGACTGTCCCTGTGCCTCTGCCCTTGGGCCCCATGTCCCCCCTAAGGCTCTCAGGGAAGTTTAGCCTGATGCTCCTAAAGGAACAGGACTAGCTGACAGGTCCGGGGCTTCTCGGCTCTGTGACCTGTTCTTGCTAGTAGTGAGATACCGCCTGCTTAAAGCGTCCAGCATCCCCCCCGATCCCGAGCCTAGGCTCACACTGGCCATGCTCCCATCCACCCAGAAATTGAAGGGAAGTTCCAGGAGACGCCACCCCCCCCCCCAGTTTGTCCATCCTGTCCTCTTTCGGTGTCAAGGCACTACCCTTAAGTACTGTCTTAGGACCTAAGTTCTAAGGGAGCAAGAGAGTAGGGGTGGGGGTCAGGGCTTGATTCAGGCAAACCCCAGTGGCCAGCCTGGGTGATAAGAATAGAACTGAGTGAGCTGGACTGCTTTGGACCAGTGGCAGTGCCTGGATGTCTAGGTGGTGGGTCTGAGTAGAGTGATGGGCTAGCGGAGAGAACTAGGGGAGAGTTCTTGAAGCTGCTTTTCCTGGCAGGCTCCCTGCGGTCCTTCCTGTGTTATTTGCAGTAGTGTTGGGAAAGCCGGTGGGATTATCAGGGGCCGACCCCTCCCGACTCAATGGATGTTTGAGCAAGTTCCCGGAGATGGTGAAGGACGGGAAGCCTGGAGTGCTGCAGTCCATGGGGTCACAAAGACTGGGACAGGACTTTGCGAGTGAACAACAAGCCCTCCCCCACAGGACCCACTTGACACCACCCTTGTTCTCCCATCTTTTGGGACCTGGGTTCAGGCTTTAGACTTTCCATGGCTTTGAGTCCAGAGCAGACCCCCAGACCCAGGTCAAAGCCATTCCTAGTGGCAGCCCTTCCCCCAGTGCCACGGCAGCAGGAGAGATGCCCTCGCCAGTGCTCATGCCCTCTGGCCCTGTGCCAGGCTGGGGCTTGGTTCTGCATTCCAGATCCAGACCTGGCTTGGCTGTCTTTATAAGGCCTGGGGTCAGGCCCGTGCCAGCTGTTGGCCAACCCTCGGGGCCGGGGGCCGTGACCCCATTTCCTGGCTTGTGCGACAGCAAGGGCAGGATGCTCCTGCCTGGTGGAGCTGCTCAGGTAGCTCCGCCCGAGGTGAGGAAGACTGGCCTGACCTGTCAGAGAAGCCAGCCCTGCCCTCCATGACTTCCTGCCCCCGCGCCCCTAGCACCTGAGTCAGTGGGCCAGCCAGCCAGGGCCGATGGGGCCGGGGTAGGGGGGTGGGGTGCCAGGTCGAGCCTTTTCAGGAGGTTGGTTTAGAGCACCAGTGAGCCACCAATGCCAGGGTGGAACTGGCAGGCCGCTCCCCCATTTCTTGCCATGGCAGCAGCAGGATGGCAAGAGTCCCTGCCCAGCCCACTTGCTCTCAGACTCTTGTTTTTCATTCCTCCTGCCTGTCTCTACATTGATCTCTGCTCCGCACAAATCTAATCGTACCTTTCTCGAGAAGTGTCATTTGCTTCTTTATTGCTCACCTGGCGGGAGGAGGCTGAACTGCCTTCCTGATGCCCCAGGCCTTGCTGTAGGTGGCCTCTGCCACCCCACTCTTGGCCTCAGACCCTCTCTCACTGCCCAGGCCACCAGCCAGGTCGTCCTACTTCCTGTTCCTCAAACAAGGCCATGCACCTGCCTGCCACAGGGCCTTTGCATGTGCTGCTCTTTCTGCCTGGAACTCCTTCCTTAACCTTTGGGTCATATGGAACGCCCCCTGCTCTGTGGCCAGCCAGAGTCAGGCCCTTCTGCCCTCTTGCCATGTGTCCTCAGAAAACTCTTCCTTCAAGTGTTTGCTTTTGGAATTGTATCTGCCTGTCACCCAGGCTGTGAGCTTTTGAGGACAGAGGTGGGGGCCTGTTACACTCACTTTCGGTCCCAGTTGACAGCCCAGCTAAGGTCTGGGCACCGACCAGCTCAACCAGGAATGAATGATGTGAGTGAAAGTCCAGTTAGAGCCGCCAAAGGGACCCACATCTGCCCCCACTGGATCCAGTGTTAGGGCAGGGGACGTCCAAGATCACACGACCACTTTGTTCCCCTGCTCCCCCCTCCCCCTCACAGCGGGCAGTGGTCAGATCAGGCCAGAAAGGGCAGTTCTGAGCCCAGTTCACCCTGCGGAGCCCGAGGTAATTAGAGGCAGTGTTGCTCACAGGTGACAGGCCCCGGGCACTCAAGGAAGCTGTTGGAGACACCCAGGGCCCCACCCAGCTTCCTAGTCCTCCCTGGCTCCCTTCCAGTGAGGGCGGGGGCAGGTGGGCAGCTAGCTGGCAGGGAAGCAGGTGGGCTGGGCCCTTTGTTGCCTAGGTGAGGGCAGAGGCAGCTGCTACAGCTGGGCAACCTCTGACCACGGGGACCACCGCGAGGGTGGCGGGGTTCCATCTGAGTATGAGTGTGTCCGTGTCAAGGTGGGGGCTCAGGCCCGTGGGTCCCCAGGGACGTGACACCAGACCAGGAGCGGGAACCAGATGAAGCCGCCTGCCCGAGTGCTCCTGGGTGTCTCCCCACCTTCCTTCCCCCTCCTCAGGGCCTGGAAGGCGGCACTCACAGGGCTGGTGGGCTGCCGGGGGCCCTGCAGGGTCCAGGAGAGAAAGGGGAGTAAACCCCTGGGCAGACAGGCCATTGGCCGAGAGCGGCAGGGACACCGGGGGCTTCAAGCCTGGCCCCTCTGCCCTGCCCTAGGGCCCACCTGGGGAATGGGGGGATGGAGAACACGGAGGCCAGAAAACAGGGCAGGAAGGAGCCCTTGCCCTCGGCCCCTGGCTCAGGCTCGGGCACGGGCTCAGAAGTGCTCCTGAGGGGGGTGCCGGGCCTCTACGAGGCCATCGAGGCCCAGCAGCCAGGTGATCGAGGCGACAGCCCCAAGCCCTAGTGCAGTCTGGGAGCACCCAGCTGACTGTGCTGGGTAGGGATGGAGGGGATCCTTGGTTCCGACCACCCCCCTACCTTCCCCAGCCTGGTGTCTAGGCTGTTGGAGTGAGACCACAGACAAAACCTACATCGGGGGTTGGTGGAGGAGTTTTCCTGGCGCTACTGAGCTTGGGAGGAGATCAGGGCTGAGGTGCAGAAAGTGGGGGAAGCTCTCTTGTGCCCAGGGCCTGCAACAGTCCTGGGGGGAAGCAGCTGGGCAGATGGAAATAGTATTAGTCACTCAGTAACGTCCGACTCCGTGACCCCGTGGACTGCAGCCCACCAGGCTCATCTGCCCATGGGATTCTCCAGCCAAGAATGCTGGAGTAGGTTGCCATTTCCTTCCCACTCAGGGATCGAACTCAGGTCTCCTGCCTTGCAGATAGGTTCTTTACTGAGCCACCAGGGAAGCCCTGGGCAGATGGACCCCAGGAAAGAAAGGCTGGGAAGCGGGGGCATGTTGGGAGCACGGAGAGAGTGGGTGGGTGGAGGGTCTCCAGGCACCAGCGTGGATGCTGCTGCACCCCTCCTGGCCACGGTCGAGTTTGGCCTGAGCCCTTGTCTAGGGGTGCGACACTGTCAGCCCTGCTGCCGCCCCTCGGTCACGGAGACTTGGCTGTATTCCCATGACCGGCCGTCTCTCTCCCCCAGGTCTCTGATGCCCCTGCTGGACCCAGACTCGGGGCTCCTGGTCCTGGCAGGAAAGGTGAGGAGAACCCACCCACGTTGGACCAGAGCTGGTCCTGACTGGCAAAGTAGAGTGTGTAGGATGCTCACCGCCCCCACACAGAGGGGGAGCTGGGACAGTACTGCCTGGGCTCCAGCCCCTGCCAGGGGCTCCGGGCACACAGTCAGGGTCACAGCCTAGAGCGTGAGCTGCCTGAGGACGAGGCTGGGAATGGAGCAAACGAGCACCCAGCAGGCACTTGTTATACTGATCGCCAGGGGGCGTCACTCCAGCTCGGCTCAGCGCTTAGTAGGCGTCTGCCATGGTGGTGCTGTGACTCGGTCCTCAGGGAGGGACGGGGCGGCAAGAGTGGAGCCAGGCAGCCCAGACCACCAGCACAGTCAGCATGCGCTCAGGTGGGCTTTGTTGCAGGGAGAGAACCAGCTCTACTGCTATGAGGTGGCCCCCCAGCAGCCAGCACTGAGCCCGGGTAAGCCCTGCCCGCCTCCCCCGCCCTGCACCATCACCCACTTCCCCAGGCCACCCTGACGGTCCTCCACCCACTGTGTCCCTGCCAGTGACCCAGTGCCTCCTGGAGAGTGCGCTGCGGGGGGCGGCACTCGTGCCCCGGCGGGCACTGGCCGTCATGGGTTGCGAGGTGCTGCGAGTGCTGCAGCTGAGCGACACAGCCATCGTGCCCATCAGCTACCACGTACCCCGCAAGGTGAGGGGTCCTGCGGGAGGGGCTGGGAGGGCCTGGGGTGGGGGACCCTGAGCTAACCAGCCTGCCCCTGTCTGCCGCCAGACCATGGAGTTCCACGAAGACCTGTTCCCGGACACCGCAGGCTGTGTGCCCGCCTCCGACCCCCACGCCTGGTGGGCGGGGAGCGGCCAGCAGGTAAGGCCGGGGCCTGGCTGACAGCCCCTCTGGCCGTGGCTGGCACTCAGTGGCCCGGTGTCCCCCCCCCCGGGCCCCCACCTCTCCTGCCTCCACTGTGGACCTCTCCCCACAGGTGCAGAGGGTCAGCCTGCACCCTGCCCGCCGGGCCCACCCCAGCTTCACTTCCTGCCTGGCACCCCCTGCAGAGCCCACTCCTGCCACAGCCCGGCCCGCGGGGACACCTGTGGGTGACGCAGACCCCAGCGTGAGTATCAGCAGGGGGCGTGGGTCTGGGTAGGCCACAGCGTGTGGCCTGCCCCATGGGTGTCAGAAACTCGAGAAGCAGAAGTGAAGAACCCTAGTGTTTTCAAAATCGTGTAAAATGCCTAGGAAGTGAGACTTTCACACACACACACAAAAATCTAGATTTCTAGCCTCTCTTGAACAATCCGGATCACTCCAGGCCCGCCTTCCCACAGTCAGGAGCCAGCAGCTGCCACCCGCTGCCCCGTGCGCTAAAGCTCGGCTCACCCATGTCACCTCCTGCCCCGTCAGTGACTGCATCCCCAACCCCACATCCCGCAGTGGGGATTCTCGCCCACCCTGGTGTCCCAGGGTGATGACCCCAGACCCTGGCGGACCACCCACCCACAAGGGGCCTCTGGCTGACCGGGTGCTTCTCCCCCAGGAGGGCTTTTCCTCCCCACCCAGCTCGCTGACCTCGCCCTCCACGCCCTCCAGCCTGGGGCCCTCACTCACCAGCACCAGCGGCATCGGCACCAGCCCCAGCCAGCGGTCCCTGCACAGCCTGCTGGGTGAGTGTGAGCCCCTAGCACGGGCGCCCTGGGCCACCCTCCACCCCAGCCACCCTTCTCTACACTCCAGTCCTGGCTCCCCTCCTGTACCAGTCACTTCCTTGTGGGGTGAAGTGAGTCTTGATGGCCTGCACTTTCTGAGATCTGGGTGGTTGTGTTGGCCGGACCGGCAGAAGCTGGGGTCCTTTGCCGAGGGGAGCAGGCAGCCCAGATTCAGGGCTGGCCCAGGTGCCCCTGCAGGACTTCCCAGGGTGGCCAGGCTGGGGACCGTCACCTCATGTGGCTCCATGTCCCTGCTGCCCCCTGTACCCAGGCCCCAGTTCCAAGTTCCGGCATGCTCAGGGCACTGTCCTGCACCGAGACAGCCACATCACCAACCTCAAGGGGCTCAACCTCACGACGCCTGGCGAGAGTGATGGCTTCTGTGCCAACCAGCTGCGTGTGGCTGTGCCCCTGCTCAGCAGCGGGGGGCAAGTGGCCGTGCTGGAGGTGAGGGCCAGCCCCTCCACGCAGTCCCCATGTCCCCCTGCAGGATGCTGAAGGCATCGAGTGCCCACGCCAGCTCACCTTCTCTATGCTCAAACCGTGTGCCAGGCAAACCGCCCAGTATCCCATGCTGGGGGTGCCACTCTTATCCCCGTCTTACAGACGAGAGTGGTGAGGCACAGAGAAGCTAAGTGACCCATGGGGTCACATGACATGTAAGTGTGGAGCTGGGAATCAAACCCAGGCCCCCTGAGCCCTGAGCCTGAGCTCTTCCCACCGCTCCCGCCACCCCCTCACTTCCTGGGGGCCTCATGGTTGGCACTTGGGGCTCAGAGCACAAGGTGACTGAGCAGAGAGCTTGGGCATCACCCGGGGGGGTCATCGGCTGCAGATGGTGAGGCCCAGGCGTGCTGCTTGCCCTGCAGCCACTGGGACCTGGCTCTCTTGCCTGTTACTGATGGGCCTTGGGATGGGGGCACCTCCCACAGCTACGGAAGCCTGGCCGTCTGCCTGACACTGCACTGCCCACGCTGCAGAATGGGGTGGCTGTGACCGATCTGGCCTGGGACCCCTTTGACCCCTACCGCCTCGCCGTGGGTAAGGAGGCTGGGCTGGGCACTCGGCTTGAGGAAGGGTCCCGGGGCCCCAGATGGGATCAAGGGAAGCCTGGGGGCCTTGGGCCAGCAGTGACGAGCCTGCTCACCCTGCAGCCGGGGAGGACGCCAGGATCCGGCTGTGGCGGGTGCCCCCTGAGGGCCTGCAGGAGGTGCTCACTATGCCCGAGGCAGTACTCACAGGTGAGGGGGGCCTGGGTGGGGGATGGGGGATAGGCAGAGGCTCCTGGGGGACTCAGTGTCACCCCACGCCTCAACCCCAGGCCACACGGAGAAGATCTATTCTCTGCGCTTCCACCCATTGGCGGCCGACATACTGGCCTCCTCCTCCTACGACCTCACCGTTCGGATTTGGGACCTCAAGGTCGGAGCCGAGCGGCTGAGGCTGCAGGGCCACCGGGATCAGGTAGGATAGTTCTGGGGGGCAGGTGCCCAGCCATGGGGCAAGAGGCTGCTTCTCACGTTTCCACCTGCCCCCAGATCTTTGGCCTGGCCTGGAGCCCCAACGGGCAGCAGCTGGCCACTGTCTGCAAAGATGGGCGCTTGCGGATCTACGAGCCCCGGGGTAGCCCTGAGCCCCTGCAGGTGAGCAGGATGGGCTGGGGCCAGCCCTCAGACCCGATGGGGGTTCCGGCCGGGCCTCATATGCTGTATTCTAACAGGAAGGCCCAGGGCCCGAGGGGGCCCGTGGAGCCCGCGTTGTGTGGGTGTGTGACGGTCACTATCTCTTGGTGTCAGGCTTTGACAGGTGAGGACTCTGGGATCACCATTCCCATCCCCAGACCTCAGCATCCACTGTGCCCCATCCCCAAGATACACATACACCTGTTAGGTGTGCAGAAGCTGTCCCCACACTCACTTATTGGATGGATAGTTGAGTGGATGGGTGGATGGATGAATGGATGGATGGATGGTGAATGGATGGTTGTGAGGATGAATGGATGGGTGGGTGGGTGGATGGATGGTTGGACAGATGGATGGTTGGGTGGATGAATAGATGGTTGGGTGGAGGGATGGATGGATGGATGGTTGGATAGATGCGTGGTTGGGTGGATAGATAGATGGATGGTTGGATGGATAGGTAGGTCAGTGGATGGAGGGTAGGGTGGATGGATGGTTGGATGGATGGATGGGTAGGTGGATGGATGGATGGTTGGTTGAGTGGATGAATGGGTGGATGGATGGATGGTTGAGTGGATGAATGGGTGGATGGATGGATGGTTGAATGGATAGGTGGGTCAGTGGATGGATGATGGGGTGGATGGATGAATAGATGGATGGGTGAATGGATGGTTGGGAGGATGAATAGATGGTTGGGTGGATGGATGGTTGGAGGATGAATAGATGGTTGGGTGGATGGATGGTTGGGTGGATGGATGGATGTGTAGGTGGATGGATGGATGGTTGAGTGGATGGATGGGTGGATGGACAGATGGATGGTTGGATGGATAGGTGGGTCAGTGGATGGATGGTGGGGTGGATGGATGGGTGAATGGACGGGTGGATGAGAGGGAGAGAGATGGGGAGGAATCAACTGGGGGCCCAGAGGGATGAGATCTGTCCCAGGTGTGAGGAGCCCATTCCTGGTGGGGACCAGATGAAGCACACAAAACAGAACCAAGCCTCCTGGAGAGGTCCAGGGGAAGGGCATTTGGTGCTCTAGGGGGAGGATCGGGGTGGGGGCCCTCCTAAGAGAGCTATCTCTGACCTGGGTCACAAAGGGACTGGTAACCACAGATCTGGAGGAGAGGGCAGTGGACTCTGGTGGAACGGCCCAGAGGGCAACAGCCTGGCTGCAGCAAGGGCCCTAGAGCAGAATGTTGGGGAAAAAAGCCCAGACATGCTGGAGTCTTTGTCATGCCTGCCCCGGGCCCCTCCTGCTCTGAGGACCCACTTCTGTCCCCCTGCAGCCGAAGCGAGCGCCAGCTCCTCCTGTACTCAGCCAAGGCCCTGGCTAGTGGCCCCTCCGCAGTGCTGGGGCTGGATGTGGCTCCCTCGACCCTGCTGCCCAGCTATGACCCGGACACCAGCCTGGTGCTGCTCACGGGCAAGGTGGGCTGGGGAGCACAGGCGGGGGCTTTGGGCAGGTGTCGCGGGGAAGGCACCTGAAGCTAGCCGCTTCACTGCCGCCATCCCCATAGGGCGATACCCGCGTGTTCCTGTACGAGCTGCTCCCCGAGGCCCCCTTCTTCCTGGAGTGCAACAGCTTCACATCGCCCGATCCCCACAAGGTGAGCCGGCGCGCCGACTCTGGGTCTGTCCCCAGGTAGGACCACGGGCTCTCCGCCCTCTAGTGGCCACGTGGGCAAACTGCATGAGCCCATGGGACCTGCGGGTCACCAGGCCCTGGCTGGCAGGGTGTGCCGGGCAGCCTCCGGACCTGGTTGTTAAACTCACCCATTACTGAAAATTAAACTACGTAAGGTTAAGTCTTACAAACCCACAAATAAGTTGCATTAAAGACCAAGGCAATAGATACTTAATTTATCACTTCACAGTTATTTTATTTGACTTCAATGTTATTTGTGCTGTCGAGGTTACTTAATCTGTGGGCACTTGTCTGCCAGAGATCTATCACGAGCTGTTACAGCACTTTTCTTCCTGTGTCTGCATTCCCCCAGTCACATTGCTGGTGTGAAGTTGGCCAGGCGGGCAGTTTTTACACCATGGAACCAGGCAAATGCTACAAACTAGGGCATTTTTCCTCCCAAGAGCTAGTTTTTAAACATCACACCACTGTCCAGGGCTAGGCCTTGCTCCTGGAGGTCCTAAGTGAGAGGTCCTGGGGGTCCGGGTTCCAGCAAACTCTGGATTCTAGCATCAGCTGTGGTTCAGCTGGTAATCAATCTGCCTGCAGTGTGGGAGACCTGGGTTCAATCCCTGGGTTGGGAAGATCCCCTGGAGACGGAAAGGCTACCTACTCCACTATTCTGGCCTGGAGAATTCATGAACTGTACAGTCCACGGGGTCACAAAGAGTCGTTCACGACTGAGCGACTTTCACTTTCTCACACTCCCCTGCCACCCCAGGGATTCATCCTCCTGCCCAAGACAGAGTGTGACGTGCGGGAGGTGGAGTTCGCCCGATGCCTGCGACTTCGCCAGACCTCCCTGGAGCCTGTCGCCTTCCGGCTGCCCCGAGTCAGGGTGAGCTGGGGATGCAGCATGCCAACGCCCAGCCCCCCCACTCCCTGGCCCCTGTCAGGGGCTTTGGGGCCTGGCTGGTCTTGTCACCAGACTGCCCCACCCACTGCTCTGTGGGCATCTGCGCCCCTCACTCTGCTGACATTCTGAGCCCCGTAGAAACCTCAGACTGGGGTCCTGGGTCTCACCATGCCCGCCTGCCCAGTGGAGGCCTGTGTTCCCTGGGCCTCTGCTCAGTGTCTCAGAGCAGCCCCTTCCTCCATCGCCGCAGAAAGAATTCTTCCAGGACGACGTGTTCCCCGACACCACCATGAGCTGGAAGCCGGCGCTCAGCGCTGAGGCCTGGCTGGAAGGTGCTAACGGGACGCCCCAGCTTCTCAGCCTGCAGCCCCCCGGCATGACCCCAGGTAGGATGAGGGCCTGGGCGATGGGGGAGGGGAGGATGGAGGGGAGCAGGTGGGGGCTGGAGAAAGGGGCAAAGGTCCAAGTCTGACCCTCCATCCCTGCTGGCACTCAGGAAGCTCTAGCGTTCCTAGGGACAGGTGGTTGTACTTTGGACTTGGTCTCTGAGCCCCTAGACGGTAGGGCCCAGGGTCTGTGTTTCTATCAGAAGCCCCCCGCCCCAAATATACATGAGCACACGCACACAGCCTGGTGCCGGGGGCAGGCCACGTGAACCGAGGGTCGAGTAGGTGTGAGTGCCACCTTTGGACTCTCTGCCACGGAATCCCCTATGGGCTGGAACCCAGGGGTCGGACCAGGAAGCCTGGTCTCAAGGGGCCTCTCTCCTGCCTGATGCTTGTCCCTGGTCCCACCCCAGTGAGCCAGGCCCCCCGTGAAGCCCCTGCCCGGCGGGCCCCCTCCTCAGTCTACCTGGAGGAGAAGTCAGACCAGCAGAAGAAAGAAGAGGTAGGTGGGGAGAGGGCTGGCCGCAGCGGGGGAAGGGGTCCTGGCTGCACATGGCGCAGCCTTTCAGCTCTCTGGTCCGACCCCAACTGGGCCAAGAGCCAGTGTCACCCATCTGTCAGTTGGACAGCTTTATGGGGAGGTCTTCCAAAATTCTGAAACTGACCGTCGTAAGGTGGTGGGGCTCAGGAAGCCAGGGAAGGGCAGGGAGAGGCCCTTCCCAGGCCTGGCTCGGCCCAACCCAACCAGACCCAAGTGTACTTCGGACCTCCATATACAGAGACCGCCGTTCACTTCCCGCCTCTTGTTCTGTCCACCCCGTCCCAGCTGCTGAGCGCCATGGTGGCAAAGCTAGGGAACCGGGAGGACCCGCTCCCACAGGACTCCTTCGAAGGCGTGGATGAGGACGAGTGGGTGAGTGGACTAGTTGGGGGGCCAGCATCCTGTCCCGTCCCTCCCCGACTCACGCCTGCAGCCTGCTCGCCCACGCCTGCCTCCTGGGCCCTCCCGACTCCCCCCCGCTTCTTGGTTCATCTCCCCAGGACTAGCCTGCACACCAGCCACCTCTAGCCTCACCCTCCACTGCCGCCTCCAGGAAAGCCTGGTGCCCCCACGCACCTCACATCTCTCCCTCAAACTGGAAGCCACCTCCTGGCCCTGGGACACCTCATCCCAGAAGCCCCGGCTTCTTTTGAGTCTTGGGCATTTCCACGGCCTCTGGGCTCTGCTGCAGTCTCCATGGATTGTCCGCATCTCTGCTCTTTCTGGAACTGGGCACTTCTCCTCACTGCCTGCTAGCATGCGGAGCCAGGGGCATAGGGGTGGGGAGGGGTGAGGGCTCAGGGGCATGTCCCTGGGCAGGCTCTGGGCTCCCTGTCCCCCCTTCCTCTGACCTGGGCTGGTCCCAGCTTGGGCTGGCTTTGCTCAGCACCTTCAGTTATTACATGCCATCCCATCTGGCCTGCTGCCCCAGTTCCGGTCAAGGGTCTAGGGGGCTGGCCCCTCCACCTGGCCATTTGGAGCAGCTCCAGCCTCAGGGGCCTGGGACCAGTCACCCTGCTTCCCAAACTTGAAGCCAGGAAAAATGGGTGTCACAGAGCTAATAGCCCAATTAAAGGGGGTGTGAGCCCTACAGGGACTGGCCTGCACGTGTCCTGGATGTTTTCAACAATTAAACTTTTCTAAGCTGGTCACCCTGGCGCCACTGTGGTCTCTTGGCTGGCTGGAAGGGGAAGGGGACAGCGGTAAGGGTGACAGTAGTCTGGCCCTCGGCTCCACCTGGTCCCAGGCCTCACTCTGCTCCTGCTGGGAGTTCATTCATTCTTCCGACACATGGGTACCTGGCCAGGTTCTCTCTGGATGGCAGCTCCGGTCATGAATGGAAGAGACAAGGCTTTTCAAGGCACTTGGCACAGTTTTAGTAGGCAGAGGGGAGCCAGACTATGCTTAAGTTCGCAGATAGTGTGCAGAGAACTGTGAAGTAGATAAACTTCATGAAAGGGAGCCCCTGGGATGCAGGGGGTGACCGTGGTCAGGGTCTGAGAAGTGACGAAGCTAAGAGATAACACCTAAGGGTCACAGAGCCCGGGAGAGAGCCCTGAGAAGAACGTTTCAGATGAAAGGAAGGGCGCTGAGAGAAGACTGCATTTGGAGACTCAGAGGAAAGGAAAGAAAGGTGGTGGTCCAGAACACGGTAGGAGGCAGCCGGACTCTCATTCATTCAACAGGAATGAAGGACTTCCCTGCTGGCCCAGTGGTTAGGAATCCATCTGCCAATGCAGGGGACATGGGTTCGATCCCTGGTCTGAGAAGATTCCATGTGCGGTGGAGCAGCTAAGCCTGTGCATCACAACTGCTGAGCCCACGCTCCAGAGCCCATGCAGGAGAGTAGCTCCGCTCTCCCGAACTAGAGAAAACCTGTGTGCAACAAGAAAGACCCAGTACAGTCGACAATAAACAAAAATTTTTTTAAAAAGCTACTCTTCCAGGTGCTGATGCCCAAGAGTAGAGAAAAAGAGAAAAGAGGTCTTGCCCACCAGGAATCCACATTCTAGTGGGAGGAAACAGATAAATGGTATAATTTGATAGAATGTGATGAGTTTTTGGGGAAAAAAAAAGGGATCAAAAATGGAAGTTTAAACCAGACACATGCGTGTGTGTTGAGTTGCTTCAGTCGTGTCCAACTCTTTGCAACCCTATAGACTGTAGCCCACCAGACTCCTCTGTCCATGGGATTCTCCAGGTAAGAATATTAGAGCAGGTTACCATTTCCTTCTCCAGAGGCTCTTCCCACCCAGGGATCAAAGCTGCCTTGCTTACATCTCCTGCATTGGCAGGTGGGTCCTTTACCACTAGCACCACCTGGGAAACCCATATAGTATGATTCCATTTCTGTGAAACACCCAGAAGAGACCTTCATAGAGGAGGCAGTGAGTGGTCACTAGGGACTAGGGGAGGGGGAAACAGCTAGTGACTGCTCATGAGTGTGGAGCTTTAAGAAGGGAATGAAAATGTTCTGGAACTAGTGGAGATGGTTGCACAACTCTGTGAGTATACTAAAAAGCACTGAATTGTGAATTTTGAAGGGGCGAATTGTATGTGGTGTGAATTATCTCCCAATAAAGCTGGTAGTAGTAGAAAAGCAAAGAGGAACTTTCACTCCACAGTTTACACTGCCAAGGCCATGAGTTCAATCCCTGGTGGGGAACTAAGGTCCCCTGGGCTGTGTGGTGTGACCGAAAATTTTTGAAAAAGTAAAAGAATGGAGTACAAGTTGCAGCCCTGGTGAGGGGTCAAGGTGGCCTCGCTGAGAAAGTGACATTGGAACAAAGACTTGGAGGAGTAAGAAGAGCCCTCCTTCCTAGACAGAAGAAACCTGGAACGAAACAGATTTTTCTTTTTTTTTAGCTACTAGTTTTATATATATATATAATTTATTAATTTATTTATTTGGCTGTGTCAGGTCTTAGTTGCAGCAGGTGGGATTTTTCTCATCATGAGGGCTCAGCAGTTGTTGCCTGGGCCTAGTTGCCCCTGTGGTATGTGGGATCTTAGGTCCTGGACTGGTATGCTGCAAAGTGGTGTCTGCTGCAAAGTGGATTCTTAACCATTGGACCACCAGGGATGTCCCTGAAGCCTTTTTTGAAGTTTTCCTCTCTTCTTAAATATTGGTGAAAATTTAGCATCTTACTCATCACGTTTGTGAAATGTATGTTTATTCTGTGTCTTTTAAGTCCCAAATACTTTGGCAAAATGAAGGGAAATATATACGCCGGATAGAACAGGCCTTATTCTTTGTTCCTAGCACCCCAGGGTAGTCACGGGGTCTACGGTGTCCCGTCCCGTGTCCTAAGCCTCGGGAGGTTTCCCCAGCGCCTGAAGCTTAGGCTGGCCCCGCCCACAGACCTTAGGTCTCCGCCCACGCCCCTGCGCTTCAATGGAGCAATGCGCATGCCCGGCGCATGCGCTCTGCGCAGGCTCCCTTGACCTTTGACCCGCCGGCCGCCCTTGAGCCGGGGCCGCGGGGCCAGGAAGTCGGACCCTTGGACCCCCGAACCTGAGTGGTCGCCATGGTGAGACCCGAGGAGCGGGGAAGAAGCCATTTCGAGTCCGGGGGCGGGGGCCGGGCCGAGGAGCTCCGGCCGAGCTGCAGGCGCCGCTCGCCCCGCTGTATGCCCGGGGGGAAGCCGGGACTAGGCGGGGGTCGCCGCCGGGCGCCCTTCTGCGGGCACTGGCGACCTCAGGGCCCAGGGAGAGCCATCTGGCTGGAGGGCGGGGCGGGCCGGGGAATACCGAGCAGATGCGGTTGCCGCGTGCACCAGCCTTGTGCAGGGGGTCCTTGCTCGATTCCCGAGCTAGTTGATGGTGTCGCCCCATTATTGTTCCCATTTGAAAGCTGGTTAATCGGGCTGCGGGACTTTTCACGAGCAAGTGGCAGAAGTGGGACTTGACCCTGCGACACCGATAATTGAGCGTATCTGCGGTATCATCCCGAGCCAGCCCACAGATCTGGGCCACCTTGGCAGAGTCAGGTCACCTGGGGACCTTTAACAGTGCAGAGTCCTGAGGTCTATCCCCGATAGAGGATTGTTCCCCAAGTTATTGAGGCAGTGGGTTTGACGAACCACTTCTTAACTGATCGTGATAAGGTGAGAGCTTTCAAGTGCCAGGCCCGGAGCCCTGGGGCTTATGTAGGTTCTCATTTAATTCTTAAGCAGATGCCCTCATTGTCTCCATCTTATAGGTAAACAGCCTGGAGCTCCGAGAATCTGACTTCTCTGGGGTCTCTCGTCCTGGTTTTAACTGATACTACACTCATAGTGGTTGTTCTTGTCTTAATAATAGTCACTCCCATTTTCTGAGGACCACCCCCCACTACCCCCCCAAACTGGGTCCCTCACAGATGTTCCTGCATGTGACTCAGTCAGCCTTGAGGGACCAAGTAAAAGGTGGCCCCCAAGGAGTTTGTACCTTAAAGGAGAAAGGCAGCGAATCCATAAAATAGGACAATATGTTGATCGGAAAAGAAAGACAGTGCAGAATGGGTTGGTAGAAATGGGGGGAGCCTGGGAAGGTTTCACTCCAGGAAATAGGGGTGATGTGAGCTTTGTCTTTATTTTTGGTGGTGGCACTTGGGATCTCATTTCCCTGACCAGGGACTGAACCTGTAACCCCCTGCATTGGAAGCATGGTGTCTTAACCACTGGACAGCCAGCTGTGTCCAAGCCAAATCTTGAAGGATGTTGAGGTTTGACAATACTGGTATAGGAAGGAGGGTATTCAGTGGGTTACTAGGTATGGTGTTTGTTGGGGGTGGGGTCATGAAAACGCTATGTGCAGCTCAGTGAAGATCCTACTTGAGAAGAGTGACCCGAGATGTGTGAATTCAGAGCTACAGAGACTATGGAGTAAAGAAGTAAGGGAACTGATCTTGGAGTCAGGGAGTAAAGGGTCTGTCTGTAGTGCGTGGGGTGGAGAGTGGTGAGGGAAGATAAAACCAGAACAGTTCTTTGTAACCAGACAGAGCTGGGGGGTGGACTGTATTGGCTGCAGCGGCAACAGAAATGGGGAATTGTGTGTGTGCGTGTTTGTCTGTTGTGGAACGGCCAGAGCCCTCCTTCAGCAGAGGGAGTGGAAGGCATTGGGAAGCCCTGTCAAGTGTCGCATTCATTCACATATGTATTGGGTACCCACTGGTGCCCGCCACAGCCCATACCCTGGATGTGCCTTGGCAGATGTGACAGTCCTGGTCCTGACCTCCTCCTGCGTGGTTGTGATGTGAGCAGCTGTTTGCAGGCGCCCTGGGCAAAGACAGCCTCCTTTCTATCCCAGGGTGTCCTTGATAAGAGGGTGGGTCCATGCTGGTTTGGCTCACCGGCCCAAGGAACTGTGCCGTGAAGGGAGCTTCGCACGTCAGTCTGTCCAGGTCCAGGTTCGCTTCTTGATGCACTTGACATGGGACAAAGCACATTCCCGAGTGCTCCCCAGACCTCCACACCACCTGCGGTCCTTGGCCAGCTGCAGGGCTCTGGTCCCACACTGGGCTGTGTTGTTCCCCAGACAGGGCAGTGCAGACATGTGGAGATGCAGGCTCTCAAGTGTGGCAGCAGGAGGGGAGGTCCGAGGCCTGATGGGAGTTCCTGGCCAAGGGAATCCTCGGAACCACTGGCAGGCTTGTCAGCCTCTCTGTCCCTCAGGCAGGACCAGCTGTCCATCTCAGAGCCTCCTGCCCCACGTGGGAGAGGCTTCAGGCAAGCCAGGGTCGGGGGAAGCCAGGTGAGACTCTCCCACCGGAAGTGCATCCTCCTGGGCCTTTTCACCTCAGCACCTGCAGCCTTGCCCCTCCTCTGACCCCTGGCGAGTCTTCACAGAGCTTTGCCTTCTGCTGTGAAATATGGGGCTTGTGAAATCCAAACTGACTTCTCCTTTGGCCTGGAACCACACCCACCTCGCCCATCAGGGAGGCCCAGCAAGGCCAGTTCTGGAGTCCGGGTTCCGCTGGGATCTGACAAGCCGTCTTCGGCCTCTGCGTTGGGTCCTGCCCTTCTGTTGTTCGGTCGCCCTCCCTGCCGACCCTACGTGAGGTGGGCAGCCTGGGGACACCACAGCTGAGAGCACGGGCTGTGGGTTTTCTGCCCATCTTCCTCCTGGGTGCCAGTGGTGTGTCCTCAGGTTGGTCACTAAACTTCTCTGTGTTTCCGTGTCTCGAGCTGTCAGGATCAGATGGCACAATAGATAGAATGTGTCCGTCACAGTGCCTGGCTAAGTTCTTGCTGGACACCAACACTTGGAGGCGCCACGTCATCCGTGGTGACCCTCACTGAGCACTCGCCAGTATCCATGCGCACCTGTGTACCATTTCACACGCATGCGCTGTCTGTTATCCCTAGTCATAGCAAGGTCTGTGTTTCCCGTCTCAGCCATGCTACTCGTCTTGCCTCACAGGTCCCCCTGGCTACTCCCAGGCGTCCCCTACACTCTCCTAGTCTGGGCTTCCCCTGGTCCCTCTGCCTGAAAAAACCCCCGTGTTACCATCATGATCCTACTTGCCCAGGAGAAGTGCCCTCACCCCCCCAGAGTCCCCACATCCTTCCTGAGGGCTCCCCTCCCTCCGTTGACCGTGCCCACCTCTGGTCCTGCTTGATGCCCCACTTGCCTCCGTGGGGCACTGGACCACGTGGTCTCAGAGTGGAAGCCTCCCACTCTGCATGGCAGTGGGGATTCCCGCAGGGCTGGGTCCTGTGTGTCTGACGCCCTGGCGCTGACTCTCAGGCGGGGTTTGAGTGAAGCAGTGAGCCAGTGGAGGAACGGGGGCCGAGGGTGGAGGGCATTTTGCTCTCTTGTTGTGTCGAATGGAATGGACTTGAATAATATGAGGAGAATCAGAATGGCCCTGCATCTCACCACCAGCAGATGAAGGCTGGACCCGCCAAGCTCAGATGCAGAGCTGGCGGTGAGTCCAGGACCGACCCCGAGTTCTGGCTCCCAGGCCACGTTGCGTTGGCTCCTGTCCGCCTTGTCCGAAGGCTGAGAGAGAGTCCCATCTCCCTCTGGAGGACTCTTTCGGGTACCTGCCCCCCAAAACTCAAGACTGCTCTCCTGTGAGCCTCCAATGCCTCCCAGTGCAGAAGCTTGTATCAGGTGCCAGGAGGAAGTGGCCTGTGGCTGCCGTGCTGGGTTCCCTTGCCTCAGCCTTCCAGCAGCCTTGCCACTCGGCCAGCACCTCCAGGACTCATCTCTGGGGCCCTGAGAATGCAGCCACTAACAGGTGCCTTCTTTGCCCACAGGCCAAGTACCTGGCCCAGATCATTGTGATGGGCGCTCAGGTGGTGGGCAGGGCCTTTGCCCGGGCCCTGCGGCAGGAGTTTGCAGGTAAGCTTGGGTTCCTGTCTCCCTGGGCTGGGAAATCCTGCTTGGGTGAGATTTTCACTGTAGCTGTGGGCCCCTCCCTCACGCTGGGCCACCTGTGAATGCAGGGACCCCTTGTGGGCTGGGTTTTGGCAGCTTGGGTAGTCTGGGACACTTCCTGTAGGGGACAGTGCTTGATCTTGGGACATTCCCAGAGAAGGGAGACCTGATTGACGCGAGCATCCAGCCAGGAGTGGGCACACTGGCCTGCCTGCCTGCCTGTTTTTGCAAATAAAGTTTTATTGGAACAGTCAGCCAGTGTCCAGTAATTGCAACACAGATTAACTGACCTGCAGAATCTGAAATATATTCTCTGACCCTTTAAGGAAAAGTGTACTGGCTCCTGAATCAAGAGGTCACCCAAGGCGGCCTGCTTCAGTCGCCTCGGTGACCACAGGGCAGCCGGGTCTCATCTGGGCTGCCACCCCTGCCCGCAGCTTCACTCTGCTACCCTAGCAGCCTAAGCTCCCCGACTTGTTGCGTGCCCCGGATGAGAGGGTGGGGAAGATGAGGGACAGGGTCATCTCCTGGTCTAGTCTGGAGACCTGATGCCAGGTTTGACCAGCCCCTGCCCTGTGCTCTGGTGGGGAAAACCTGTCCTCACTTACCTACCCACCCCTGACCCCCCAAAATCCACTCCTGGAGGAGATCCCCACCGGCCCTGCCCATCTCCTCCCACACCCCCTGGTGGGGATGAGCTGCTCCCTGGGAAGGCCCAGTGTCGGGCGCTGAACCGCATATTCACACAGCCAGCCGAGCAGCGGCAGACGCCCGGGGACGTGCCGGACACCAGTCTGCGGCTGCCTCCAACCTCTCGGGCCTCAGCCTCCAGGAGGCACAGCAGATTCTCAATGTCTCCAAGCTGAGCCCCGAGGAGATCCAGAAGGTAAGGCATCCCCAGCCGGTTTGGAGATAAGCCGACCACAAGTGGGGAGAGGGTGGCAGGCTGCCAGCTGGTGGGGGGAGGGAAGGGGGCAGGAGTGGGGGCCCTGAGCGCGGCCAGCTGGGACGCGAGGAGGCCACCGTCGTTTGTTGCTGTGCAGGCCGCAGAGGCGGAGGCACAGGCCTTGTCTCATGGGTGCCTGTCCGCTTTTCCACCCCTTAGCGGCTCCCAGCGTTGGAGCGTGCTGAGGGGCGAGCCCTTTCGCTTTCCTTCTTTGTCATCTCCTAGCTTCCCCCGCTTCTGTAACCAGGGACTCACCGTCTCCCCTCCTCTGCAGAACTACGAACACCTATTCAAGGTGAACGATAAATCCGTGGGTGGCTCCTTCTACCTGCAGTCAAAGGTGAGCACGGGGGGTGGGCAGGCCGGGGCGTCCCTCACTTCTGGGCGGTTCAGAGCTTGGCAGGAGAAGGGTGCCCAGGGCTCAGGGGGCCCCCTGAACTGCCAGTCCCTCAGGGTTGCCAGTGGGGCTCTGTCGACCTGGGCCCTGTGTCACCCTGGATGGTGGCCCCCCAGCAGCCATGGCCTTGAAGAGCCAGGACTGCTAGCTGGCGGGCTGCTGGAACCAGCTCCCTGACCTGCCCACGGCCCTCCAGGAAGCCAGAGCAGGACCTAGGGAGGGAGAGGGTGCCCAGCCTAACTGTTTGTGACCCCCTCCCCAGGTGGTCCGAGCGAAGGAGCGTCTTGAGGAGGAGCTCAGAATCCAGGCCCAGGAGGACAGGGAGAGACAGCAGCCACCTAAAACGTGACCGCTTGGTTCCTCCCGCCCACCCGCCCGCCTCTAATTTATAGCTCAGTAATAAATGTCTTTTCCGCATTTCTTGAGTATGCATGTCCAGATTCCAGAGGCAGGCCGCTCTTCCTGCCAGCTGTGGGGCTGTGCAGGGAGGAGAGGCGGTGGTGTTCGCCCGCCCATGGTCTGGCCTCTGACACTCGGCGGGGCCAGGGCAGGCAACCAGCGGTCATGCCGTCATGCACCAGACGGATGGGCCACTCCCACACCGCCCTCAGGTTGGCCCTGCTCGCCCCGCTATGGACAGGGCCCCAGCTCTGCCACAGGCCTCCCTTTCCTGAGCTGGGTTGGGTGGTAGCCCCTCAGTAATCTGGGGAGTCAGCTCCAGGATACAGCTGAGGAAGAGGAGCCTTTGCCAGCCTGATGGCCCCGAGGAGGCCAGGGAGTCCGGCACCTCCCAGAGCCAAGATGCTCGTGGCGGGTGCAGCTGAACCCACGACATGTGGTCCAGAACCTTCCATCTCAGCACCGCCTGTCCCATCCAGCTCCCAGCAGCAGACAGAGAGCTTGTGGCACCCACAGGGTTGGGAGGAAGCCCCGGAACAGGGCCTTGGCCTGGGTGGGGGACCCCAGAGCCAGGCATGGGCGGCTGGAGGTGGTCTCCCCTGCGAGTCCCAGCTCCTGGCACATCTAAGACAAAGCATGTTTGTAACTCACTTTTATTTCATTTCTTTATAAACTTCCTCTCACATGGAGGAATATATTGTTATAGTCATTAGCTTATCTCTCTTTTCTTTTTTTAAACTCTATGCTAACAGCAATGGAGCCAAGAGGAGGAAAAACAAGCTACGATAGAAAGGCACTTAGAACCTGTTAGAATACTGATATCCTGGAATGTGCAACAGACCGACAACAACGACACGTACACCGGCCCCCTCGGGCCTGGTCTATCACCGAGACACATGCTGAGCTAATGTCGCCTTCCTATGCCCTGTTCCTCTGCTCCTGGGGCTTGAGTCCAACCCCTCGCCCCAAAGGGGACTTAAGGCCTGGGGCCCTTGTTGGGGTGAGGGGCCTGGGTCCGGGGTGGGGCACGAGGGAAGGAGACCAGCTCCCTCCTGCTCTGCTTGTGGCCCCTTCAAGGGGCAGAGCCAGCGCTGCGGGCCCGTCAGCGGGCCGGGTCAGGGTGACCCCTCTGGTATAGAAGGGCGGTCCAGGAAAGGGCAGGTGAGCAGAGAAGCAGCAGGGAGACCTCGGAGCTGCACGGGGGCCAAGGGTCCCCCTGCGGCCCCGCAGCTCCCCCGTCCTGCAGCTGGGACGTGGAGAGTGCAGCCTAGGGCAGGGCCAAGGCCAGGACCCCCTGGACTGAAGCTGGGCCCCCCGACGGGAGGAAGCACGAGGGCCCAGGGTGGGGCACGAGACGAGCTGCTGCCCCGTCAGGGCCTGGTGGGGAAAGCCTGGCCCCTGGGCTGGGGAGGAGCATGGGCTGCAGGGGCACATGGAGCCCCCGCACCCTGGGCTCCCCTGGTCCCTGGAGGGCAGGGGCTCAGTTCAGAGAAGCCAAAGAAGCAGGCCACAGGGCCAGCTCTCCCCTCTGGCTTCCCCTGCCCCCACAGCCTCCGTGGCTGCCTCACTGCCCCTCATCCCTTGTCGAGCCCAGGTCCTTCATCATCTGTCCGTAGCCACTGGGACACTCCCATGCCCAGCACCGGCCTGGAGCCCCCTCCCCTGCACCGGCTCTGCCGTGGCGCCCCCAGAACAGAAGCCATGTCTTGGCCTGGGGTTGTCCCTATCCAGCCTCCCCACTCTAACTGCCCTGCAGGCCTCCCCCGTCCCCGGGTGCAGGGTCCCAGGCCAGGCCCAGCCCCGCCTGTTCCCTGAGCTGGGCACCTCTCCCGACTCAGGGCTCCCTGAAAGCAGAGGGATGCAGGGGCAGACGAGTGGCCAGCCAGACCAGAGCAGGGACCCTCGCCTTGGGCAGCGTGTTGGCCACTGCAGACGGCAGGCAGCTGGGGCAGCTGGTCAAGCGGGCCTCCCTCCCTCAGCCGGGAGGCACCTTGTCATGGGAGGAGGTGGCTTCTTGCTGTGGCTTAGCCGCGGCCTGCGTCTGTCTTGCTCTCCCTCTGGAGGGTGGACCAGAGGGAGAGGGGTCAGGAGCCTCCAGAGCAGGGGCCCAGTGAGTAAGCAGGATGGGGTGGGACCTTGATCCTAGGGGGCTCCTCCCAGCTCACCACTGAAGGGGGTGGGAGGGAGCCTGGTGCCAGCGGGGAGAGCCGAAGCCACCCCCAGCCCCACCCCCACTGCTGGGTCAAGGCTGGCAAGTGGGCAAGGGAGAGAGGGTGACCTGCCCAGCTGGCCACGGGATGAGGGAGACAACCAGAGTGGGTGGGGGGCGGGCTGGCGTGGGCCAAAGGTGAGCCAGGTCTCAGCTCCCAGGGGCACGGCTCTCCACTAGCTGGCAGACTTGTTTCCCCTCCTCAGGAGCCCGGGTGCCCACCATGCCCTTCTAGCACCATCCTTGCTGCCCAGGGTCACCCCCAGGGCAGGAGGACATTATTGCTATTTCGCAGAAGAGTTTCTGTTCGTCGTCAGGGGCAGGCAGGCAGGCGGGGCTGGGAGCTGCCGACTGGGCTGCAGGTGGTCAGCGTCCACTAAGCAGGTTCAGTTCACCACGGCTGGTTTGAGCAGCACAGAGCCTGGCGGGATGACCACCCAGCCAGGGGCCAGAGCCTCTGGGCTGCTGGCGGCCGAGTTGACGCCCGTGGACAGGTCCAGCACAGTACCCGGCAGCAAGGGCAGGCCGTCGGGGCTTGGCCGGGAGCGGCTGCCCTCAGTCCTCTCGAGGGGGGTCTTGCGGCCCTCCAAGCTCAGGGCCCTGGCCGGCACAGCCCCACGCCCCTTCTCCCCCTCAGCCTTGCCGCCAGCGGAGCCAGCGAGGAGGGAGACCACGGGCAGGCCCAGTCCGCCGGCCCCAAAGGGCGAGGGCAGCAGCGGGTTCTTGGCCAGGTTGAGGGGCAGGACGGGGCCGGGCAGCCCAGGGCCCATGCCCCCCGCACCCCCGGCGCCCCCGCCGTTGCCACAGGCCAGGGCGCTGAGGTCCAGGGGGCCGGGGGCCAGGGGCAGGGGCAGGCCGGGCAAGCCAGGGCCACCGAAGAGGGCGGCGGGGTTGGGGATGATGATCTGCGCCCCGCTGACATAGGGGCTGCCGTCGGGGGCGGGCAGTGGGGGCTTGGTGGGCGGGCGGAGCTGCAGGAGCTCGTGCTGCTCGTGGGACACAAAGTGGCCGTGGGCCTTGATGTGCTTGCGCAGCGAGCTGGGGTCCGTGTAGCGCTTGTGGCAGCCGGGCATCTTGCAGTAGTAGGGTTTGTCCACGTAGTGGGTGCGCGTGTGCTTGAAGCGGTCGCTGGAGTTGGAGTAGCGCTTGTTGCAGCCCTCGTAGGGGCACACATACGGCTTCTCGCCTGCGGGGCGGGGCGGGGCCTGCATGAGGGTCTTCCACAGGCCCAGGCCAGCCCCACCCACCCACTCACCCAGACAGAGACCTCCCCGAGACCACAGGCTGTTTGATTCGGGGCGGCCGTGTCCCCAGCACCTACGCAAGTTCTGACTCCAGTGGCCTGGCTGTATGTACCCTCGGCCTTGGGCCTATGCTTCAGGCTGTGATGACAGTGACCCCTTTCACAAGTAATGACACACAGACCCTGCTGGTGCCTGGCTCACAGTGAGCGCACAAGGGTGCCCTTGACCCTGACTTGGCAGTGGCTCCAGGCTTACACCAGTGCTTCCCTGGTGGTTCAGACAAAAAAGAATCCGCCTGCAATGCAGGAGACCAGGGGTTCAATCCCTGGGTCAGGAAGATCCCCCAGAGAAGGGCATGGCAACCCACTCCAGTATTCTTGTCTGGAAAAATCCCATGGACAGAGGAGCCTGGTGGGCTACAGTCCCTCAGTCCCCATGGGGGTCCCAGAGTTGGCCACGACTGAGTGACTAACACCTTCACTTCACTCTCACCAGTAGCTCCAGATTTACTAAAGGGCTGTCCCCGCTGACCAGAGCTGGCCAGAACCCCACAAGGCTGTGAGCTTTTGAAAGTACCTCGAGTATAAAATATACACCAGAGGGACTTCCCTGGTGGTTCAGTGGTTAAGAACCAACCTTGCTATGCAGGGGACGTGGTTTCGATCCCTGGTCAGAGAACTAAGATTCCTACATGCCTCAGAGCAACTAAGCCTGTGTGCCACGACTAGAGTCTGTGCGCCAGCAACGAACGATCTCTCACGATGCAACCAAGACCCAAGGCAGTCAAACAAATAAATAAAATACACCCTGGAGTCCGCAGACTTTGTGGGAAAAGAAGAATTTCAGTGTCCCATTGATGTTTTAATATTAAAATGATTGCATTTTGAATATACTGAGCTCAAGAAAATGTATCATTGTATTAATAATTCATCTCACCATGTATTTCTTTGTACTTTTTTTTTTTTCCGATGAGGGTGATTAAGAAATTTAAAATTAGGCGTGTGGCTCTGCCGGCCAGTGCTGGCCCTACTGTGTGTGCTGGGGTCCGTGAGGGGCGAGCGGACACGCTACAGTCAGAGGGGGAACGAGTCGACAACCACACGAACACAGTGCCGAGTGCGACGCAGGAAGACGCGTCTGTGCCCCAAGAGCGGGTGGGGCGGGTCTCCCCCCAGCAGGACAGGACACCCCCCAGCATGTGGTGCTTGGGAAGGGATGGCCACACAGTGGGGTGTGCGCCCGTCCCCTGGCTGCCGGGGGCCCTCACCTGTGTGTGACCGGTTGTGGATCTTCAGGTTCTCCAGGCGGGAGAAGCTCTTGCTGCAGGTGGGGCAGCGGTGCGGCTTCTCGTTGGTGTGGGTGCGAATGTGGATAAGCATCTTGTACCTGCTCCGGGGGGGAGGTGGGGGAGAAGGGGGGTGGGGAGCACGGCTCAGCCGCTGGACACTCGGGCCCCCCTTCCCACCCCCTCGCCGACCCCCTCACCTGGCGTTGAAGCCGCGGCCGTGGCGGGCGCAGCCCTCCCAGTGGCAGCAGTAGCCCGCGTCCTTCTCGGGCTTCACATGGTAGTCGTTGACGTGGTCTACCAGGTCTTGGAGGAGCTCGAAGGGCTGGTTACACTGCAAGGCCAGGAGCGTGCTGAGCCCGCGAGGGGGCCGCCCGCCCCGGACCCTGCCCCGCCCAGCTCCCCCGCTCACCTTGGCCCAGCGACACACCAGCTGCTTGGGCAGGGGCAGCTCTGGCGAGAGGCACTTGTCCTTGGGGGCGGTGAGGAAGGAGGAAGCAGGCAGATGCAGGGCCCCCCCAGAGCCCAGCGGCAGGAAGAACTGGAAGGAGCTGGGGACACCGTCCAGGTAGCGCAGAGGCTGGAGGTCCTGGGGGAGGTGGGGGGCAGAGTGGGTCAGCAGCTGCCCATGGGCCCGCTGGCCCAGACCCCTGCCCACCTGGCCCATCTCCCTCTGTCCAGGGGCTGAGCAGTGCCCCACACAGGACATGTCTCAGCCACAACTTCTGGTACCTGTGCACAGGACCTCTGTGGAAAGAGTCTGTGCAGATGTAAGTTTAGAGGTCAGCCTGGTTGGGGACCCTAAACCCAGCGACCAGTGTCTCCACAAGAGAAAGAGGGAGATTTGGAGACACACACAGAGGACAGGCCATGACAGAGGCAGAGAGACTGGAGTGGCACGGCCACAAGGCAAGGGGCGCCTGGAGCTGCCAGAAGCCAGCAGCGGCCAGGGAAGAGCCCTCCAGAGCCTTGGGAGGGCACACAGCCCCATCAGCACAGTGATTCTGGACTTCAGCTTGCAGAATACACTTCTGCCACTTTAAACCACACAGTTTGTGGTCCTTTGTAACAGTGGCCTCAGGAGGTAAGTGCACCGTCTCAAGAACGCGCATCTCCCCCTTACCGGGCCGGTGGGTGCTGTGGGCAGGTCCCCGTTGCCCTGGCGCTCGGGGGACAGCGAGCTGCTGCCGTTGGGGGAGTCCAGCCCAGACGGCGGCGACAAGCTGAGGTCTACCAGGGGGGCTGCCGAAAAGCGTCCCTCCACCTTCTCGGGGAACTTGGGGTTCAGCAGGAAGCCTAGAGCAAAGGCAGGATTTGGGGGTACTGGAGCCAGGAGTCCCGGTGGGCCAGGCCTTCCCACCCATGACTCCTCCACTGTGACTTGGAGCAGACGCCAGCCATGGCACCCCCATCCCCGGCCACCCCAGAACCCAGGAATCGGAGCCTCCACAGCCGACAGGTGTGATGATTGCCAAGGTGGGAGCCTGGCCATCGGTTAAGACAGGAAGTACTCATTCTTCAGATGGGGGTGGGTTGGCACACAGGGTAAGTAACTGAACAGGAACTTGAATCCACGGCGCCTGGCTCCCATCACAATGTCAGGTAAGGACTTTACTCACTTTCCCCCCAGTCCTTTTCTGCCTCGGTGCCCCCTTCTGTAACATGAAAGGTTTGGGCTGGGTGGTCCAGCTCAGATATGGTAGATCCAGTTTTCAGGGTCCACATTCAGAAATGGAGTGGAAGACCTGAGCTTCAAGTAACCCCCCCAACCAGAGAAGCAACCGCTGGGCTTGACCCCCCGTCTGCCTGGTTGGCCGACCACACCACCTCAGAGCCCAGACACAGGCCCACAAGGCCTGTTACTACCTGTGCGTGCCTTGCTGCCCCTTAGAGCTCCCCCAAATCCACCCAGAGGCCTGTCTGTACTAGATCTGCTGAGCCGGCTTCAGGAGCTGGGCTGGCCAGTCCCCTCCTCCCAGGGACAGTGATGAACACGCAGAGATGAACTGCTGGGACGGTGGGTAGACAGTGTCGGGGCGGGGGGCACCCTAAGTGAGGCTGTGAGGGGCTGTGGCTGCGTCCAGGTGAGCCCATCAGGGGACGTTTTTCCTATCGCCCAGGGCTCCGAGATCGCTGCTCTGCCCCGGGCGTGCAGTACCTGACGGCGGGGAGCCTGGGGAGCCGGGCGTGGGGCTGTCGTCTGCCAGACCGAGTTCCCTGTGCAGGGCTCGGTGCCGGGCTGCGCTCAGCGTCCTCTCCCGCTTCTCTCTCGCCGCCCGGAGCTTGGTGATGCTCAGCTTCAGGTCGAGCGGCTCGTCCAAGGAGTGCATGGTGGTGGGGGCTGGGAGGTGGAAGTGGCGGCGGCAGGCAGCGAGGGGTTCTGGAGCTGGTATTCAGGCAGGAACCTGAGAGCGAGCAGGAGCCGTGCTGTGACACTGGGACCCCAGACTCATCCTCAGGCAGCACTCACTAAAGCCCAAAGGAGCGGAGAGGCAGTGTGCGCGGGGCAGTGTGAAGGCTGTTTCCCGGGCACAGAGACCCTCTCGGTGGCCCCGGACAGCAGGTATATCAGAGAGAGACAACCACCAACCCGGATCTAACGCATTCATCTCCCATGAGGCTTTCTGGGAAGCAAAGCTCACAGGGTCCACGCCTGCCATGAACCGAGCTTTAGTGACGGCCTCAAGCTGCAGAGCTAGGCAGTTGCACAGCCTTCAGATTCAAGGCCAGATCTTCTCCTTGGAACTGGCCAGGCAAGTCCCAAAGGTCATTTCTGACTGGGTGGTGGGTGATGCCTGGGACACATGCCTGATTTGAGCCAGAAGGCCCAGAACCAGGCCAGAAGGGCAATGAGTGTCCTCCCAGATAGCCCTCAAAGGGCCTAGCTACTGACCACTGGGCCAACCCCTCTAGGCAGCCCCCTAGGAAACTCCAAGAGAATGAGGCCCAGAGCCTGTCCCAGGCAAGCCTTGCAAAGCACAGCCTGGTCCCTAGGGTTGGGCGGACAGACGGGTGGCCTTGCGTTCCAGGGCGGAGGGCCCCACCAGCTGGGGAGCCAGAGGCTCTGGGCTACCACCAGGGGGCAGCTGGGGACTATGGCCCAGCCATGGCCAGGCTAGGGAAAAGTGATCAGCTGTCTAGTGGTTAGTAAAACACATACATACATAATTTTTTTAATAGTGATGATACTCTTATTTTGATTGGTACATTTTCACCACTTTCTTAGAATTTCTCAACGGCATAACATTCTTCACATGTAAAAAAAAACCCAAGAGCAAGGTCAACTCTTCATTCCAAATTCCAACATCATTTTTCACGGCAGCAAACTTCACGTGCTGGGAAATGCTGTTTCCTTGTGTTTGTTCATTGAGATGATTGCATCCTGACAATCTATCTGCCAAAGAAGATAATCCCTGCCATTCACCAACTCCAGCTCTTCACAATTTTATACAGAACATTCCCAAGACCACCACGTGGTAAAAGACTTTGTATATTTCACTAGTATGTGTGCTTGCTGAGCTGCCTGGAGCTTTCCACGGAGCAGGATGGGTACCCATGTTCCCAGTCATCTTCTCCAGGACAAGCCCTGAGGCAACGCTAAACCAGCCTTGCCCCAGCTCCAAGCCTCCTCTCATCCATCGCCCAGACAAGACCCTGTGTGCACACAGGTCACAAAGTCCTCACTTAGGGCCATCTGCTTCTGAGGACACATCCCAAGACCCCAGCACATGGCAAAACAAAGCTGGAGTCTGAGCCTGGGGAGGGAGCTGCATTATCACAATATTGGTGGTTGCACTTGGCCTTGGGACCGAAATCTGTGACTTGACTTGTTCCTCCATCAGGTGGGAGCTGGCAGATCTGTCTGGATGAACCCACATGCAGGGCATGCATAGGTCAGGAGTTCTCAGTGACACCGGGGGCTGGGACCACACTGCCACCTTGTCCCCTTAGGAGCTCCAGTCCTAGACAGGCAGGTGGATGGGTGACAGTGATCAATGGACCTGGGTCCCTCCACTCTTCCTCTGTCTGGGCAGGGAGCTGCCCTCTGCCTGACCCACGCGCCAGTGATGTCTGTCTGTCTGTGTGTCTGCCTGTCCCTCCACCTGTTTATTTTTAGACACAGGCCCAGTCCAACCTCCCTGAAGCTCCTCTGTGCTGGGAGCCTGGAAAGGGAGGAAGGAAGTAAATATTTATGCTGATTAAGAATTCAGGAGCCAGGAAGGGCTGGTGGCCTGGTCCTTCAGCTGGCCTAGGGCCACAGGCCTCCCCACAGCCTGTCCCCCGTCCCCCACCCGATCTCTTGGAGGAGACCACAAGGGCAGGATGGTTTGGGAACTGGGAATTTAGACTGACACTGACTCTCAGCGGCAACACTGCTCAACTAACATCCTTTGGCACGTGCCTACTGCACCCCACCCCACCCTAGGTCCCTGCCAGAGGGGAACCAGGCAGACACCATGGGTCACCTCATTTTGGAGACTTGCAGGAGACACGGCCTCAGCTCAGAAAGAGGGAGGACCCCAAAAGGAATTAGTCTCCCAGGGTGAGGCTGGCACTCCAGCACCAACTGTATCAGCAGACCCAGTCCCCAGAGACCCCACCCTAAGCCCCCTACTTCCTGCTACTGGTCCTGCCCTGGGAACAGGGGTTCATTCTGATGGAGCCAGAGCAAAGCCAGGAGACCAAAACTGGTCACTCCTAGAAAAGGAAGAAGGATCAGCCCCCAGAACCCACAGCTCCCAGCACTCCCCTACCCCAGGCTGTCCCCATCCATCCAGGGGTAAGACGCCTGTGACCCTCAACCTGAAGTGTCCCCTTTCACCCCCCACAGGCAGGGGGGTGGCCAGTTCTGGGCTCGGGCTCTGCTCTTTGTTCCCGGGTTGGATGAAGGGGGGTAGGCGAGAGCTAGTGTCACCTCTCTTGGGCCTCAGAGGCCCTGAGCGGGACATACCCGCGCCAGAACCCCGGGACTGGCGCGGCAATCACCCCCCTGGAGGCCGGCTAGCCAGCCATCACCGGATTGATTTTCGGGGGTGGGCGGGTGGACATTCGGTGTTCGTTTTCCGGATAAGGGCAGGGACCCGCCTCGCCGAGAGCAGAGGCAAGTTTCTTAGGCAGCGCGGAGCCCAGAGAGGGCCGGTGCCCAGCGGGTGCCACGCGGAGCCTGGCTGCAGAAGCCCCGGCCCAGTTTCCCGCTAGTCGCGAGGTGACCCCACGAGCGCCCTGCTACTGCGGGGTTGTGCGATTGCCTGATCGCTGGAGGGGGCGGTTAGGGAGGCGGCGCCGAGGTGGCCGCGCGGCCGGGCGCCGCCGCTCCAGCTGCGAAAGGAACTAATTAGGGCGGAGGGAGCGGGAGGAAGCGGCGCGGGGCGGGAGAGCGCGGGGACCACCGGGGCGGCGGGGGCGGGGCGGGGTCACCCCGAGGGTGGGCCGCGCTGGCCCTCGGGGGGCCGGCCCCCGCCCCGCCGCGCCCGCCGGCCTGGCGCAGACAATGGCCGCTATTGTGCGCCCGCCTGCCGCGCGCAGACGGCCCCCAGCTGCAGCTCCCGCAGCGGCCGGCCGGCCCTACCTGGCGGCGCGGCCGGCCCCCGGCGGAGGGGCGGGGCGAGAGCGCGGCGGGGCCGGCCCCCGGGGAAACTGAGACCCGGAGGAGGGCCTGCCCCCGGCGGAGGGGCGGAGCGCGGACCCTAAAGAGGGTGGGGGGGCGGTGTCTTTATCTACCACGTTCCCACCATGTGCCGGGAGCCATCTGTGTGCCCCGACCCCTCTAAAGCCGCTTCTGCTGAGCACAGATGAGGAAACTGAGGCTCAAGGTCACCAGGCTAATAAGAACCGCTGGCAGGAATCTGTCCTGGAGAAAGCCCCTCGTAACTGCTTGGGAGAGGCCCGCTGGCTGCCCCCTAGCCGGGAGAAGTGCGGGTGTGGATGGAGGCGTTGAGCTTGGCACACCCCACTGAGAGGCACTCGGGGTCTCCTTGCCAAAAAGAGGATAGGGCCCGCTATAAGATGGCCCCCACCGTCCCGCCCACCCCACAGCTGCGAGAAGCCAGGTGAGTGGAAGCCAAGATGGCAGTGTTGTCAGGCAACAAGAGGCACACCCCTTATTCCCAGATGATGGGGGTGTAGGGTGTGGGGGCGCAGTCCTGACTCTGCCCTTTGGTCAGCCATGACCTGTCCAACCTAGGACTTGGGGACAAGGGCCCAGGAGGCAGTTCTCAAAAGTCCACATGGCTTTCTTGCTATGGAATGAAAGCAGAAGCAAGTCCCTGGCTTCCCCTGTGCCCATCAGCTCCCACCTGCTCAGAGGATGCCCCTTGTGTCTGGTACAGGGACCAAAACCATCAGTACATGGGTCCTATGGGGGGAAGCTGAGGGCCAGGAAGGGACACCGCTTGCCCACATTGCACAAGTGGGTGGCAAGCCTGGGACTGGAAGCCGAGGACAAATATCACCACCATCCCCCAGCTGTTGATAGTCGGGCAATGTACCAGCACCTGTTTAAGTCAGGTGCTGTTTCATCCCCATTTTACAGATGCAAAAACTGAAGCTCAGGGAAATGAACTGTCCCGGGTCACACAGCTTGTCTCTAGCAGAGCCGAGTTTCAAGCCCAGGTGAACCCAGAAGCCATGTTCACCCATCAGTACCCCAGGGGACCCTGGATGTGGGAAGGGGCAGGCAAAGGAGCTCTGGCTTCCCACCCCCGCCCTGCCCATGGGTTTGTGGGAGCTGTGTGCCGAACCCCAGAGGGGCAGCAGGCAGTGAGTGGGCGCTGGAGGGGTTGACTGTTGGGGGGCCCACAGGAAGGCTTGGAGAGCTGAGGGCAGACGTGCTGCCAAAGCAAACGGCCCCACAGCCCCGCATTCCTGGGAACTGCTGCTGCACCCTGCTCTGGCCAAGGGCTCCGCCCTCCTCAGATGCCCAGCGGCGGGAGCCGAAGGCAGGGGCAGGCCTCATCTCCTCAGACCCACTTCCTGAGCAGGCTGCAGAGCAGGGCTCCAGTATGGGTCAGACCACCTGGTCTCCAATTTGGCTATGCCATGTCCTGCCCACGTGAGTCAGGGCAAGTCACCTCCCAGTCTGGGTCTCATTGTCCTTATCTCTAAATTAAGATGACAATAATACTGCAGGGGATGGCACCCCACTCCAGTATTCCTGCCTGGGAAATCCCATGGATAGAGGAGCCTAGTGTGCCACATACAGTCCGTGGGGGTTGCAAAGAGTCAAACATGACTGAGCGACTAAACACACACACAATAGTGTAAGACACCCCCCTCCGCTGGATTTTGGGGAGAAATCAATGATGCCCATCCAATGATTACTTTAGTGTTTCCCCCTGTTATATAATGTTCAGCACCTAGAACAGTGCTGGGCGCATAGTAGGTGCATAATTAAACTTGTAAATAAACTGTCACCAGCACTTGAGTCCCCCAAGTCTTTGGCCAGTTGGAGGGCTGTGAGGACAAGAGGGGACCGGCCCTCCTGCTGTACCCACAGACCTAGAGTCTCGCCCTCACCTGGGAGTACCCCTGCTTCAGCTGAGGACACAACTAAACAAGCTTGCGCCCTGGAGAGGGAGGGCCGCAGGCCCTGCTGTCCCACAGGGTGGCCCCAGCTGTCCCCAGTGTGCTTCCAGAACCTGACTGCATCAAAGAGAGAGCGCTGGGAGGTCCCGGACAGTCTCTGAGCAGCCTGGAAGAAACAGGCCTCCTCCCAGGACCCAGGGAGGGGCTTATCCTGAGGGCTTGCCCATGCACGTCCCAGGAGAGGGCCCAGTGTGGGTCAGACAGTACTTCCCAGAAGAGTGTGGGGTTTCGCCTTTCCCGGGAACTCCAGATGGGAAAGCAGACCCTGCCCTCACCCCAAGATGGGTGCTCAGCCAGCACACAGATTGGGGGGGGGGCAGCTTCTCCAGGTCCCCTGCAGGCTAGACTCTGCCCAGGTGGGAACCAATGGCCCCCAAGTGACACAGCCAGGGCCAAGCTCCCTGCTTAGCCATAAAGTCCTCAGGAAAGCTCCCAGCTGGGCAGCACCTGAGCAGGGGTGCAGGCTGGCAGCCCCCACTTGGGAATGTACCCAGAGTCACCTGGAACAGGCAGGGCAAACCACTCCAGTTCCTACCTGGAGAATTCCATGGACAGAGGAGCCTAGCAGGTTACTGTCCATGGGGTCGCAGAGTTGGACACATACACGCCCTTGCATGCCCTTGTGGCTCTTGCTAGTGGCTTATGGACCTTAGGGACCCAGAGTCTGGTTATCAGGTCCCAGTCTCCCAGCCACCCCTCTGCAACTTGGTTTCCTCATCAGGAACACAGGCACCATGGATAAGGTGCCAGCTCACAGGGCAAGCTTGCCTGGCACCTGGCACATAGGCGGTGCCAGCAACTGGTAGCCCTGAGGATTCTTGTTCCCAACCCTGGGCTGGGTTGGGGGGCCCCCACAGAGTAACTCCAGGGTCACCCCGATGGGTCAGGCAGCACTGCTGCTGGAAGGCCAGCAGCTGGCTCACCCACGCCCCTCCCCAGCTCCAGCTCCCTAGGATCCACACTTCCCTCCCCAACGCCAGCAGGGTGACACCAGAATGGGGTGGGGGTGCAGCTCAAACACAGACACACACACCCGTCCAGCTCCAGGGCCCAGCCTGGCAGAGGCCTCCCCTGGCCGGGTGGCTCCAGGCCCATCAAGGCGGGCCCCCGCCCCCTGCTGCCTGCCCGCCTGTAGCCACCTTTGCACAACTATGTCTGGTATTTTCCTGTCTGCCCAGCTTGGGGGGGAGGTGGTGCGTGGGGCTGTGAGCACTGCCCGCACCTGGGCCTGGGCCAGAGGGGAGCCCGCCAAGCAGCCCCCACGCCCGGGGCCGGGGGGGTGAGGGGGGGCGCGGGTGGAGAGGGAAGGGCTGGGCCTTGGGCCGCCCAGATCCCGGGGAGGGTCCAGCAGCAGGGGAGCCAGACGGAGGCACACACCCGGAGGCAAGGCTCAGGCAAGGCCCTGGACCCTGCCAGGCAGGGCCGCTCACAGTAGGCGGGCAGCACTGGGCGCTCGGCCAGTGCTCTCAAGGGCCTGCAGAGGCATTGGCCAGCGTCCCACGGGACATGGATGGGCACCCCTAGACATAGAGGTACACACATATGTGTCACACCTGTGCACGCGGGACACGGCAGGTAACCAGCGTCAGGGTCCTGGACTCTGGGGCTTGTGGGTGGGAGCAGGGGTGAGGCCCAGTCCCCACCAAAGAGGAAACACTGCGCTTCCCACACCGACCCTGGCTGTAGAACTAGAACGAGCCCAGGAGTGCCTCCTGTGTCCCCACCCTCCCCCACAGCCCAGGGGTAGGGATCAGCCCACTGGGAACAGCACCCGCCAACTCACAGGGCAGGAGGCAGTCAGCAGGTTCTGGACTTTGCCCCTTCCCTGCGCCTCATTTACCAACTACTCAGTTATGCATTCCAACACCAGGCCCTCCACTTGGTCCTGGGGGCCCACAGATGAATGAGAATGAAGGTCACCCAGCCTGCACAGAGGTGAACAGTGTCAGGAGTGGGCTGCTAAGATCCATGTCGGCCACACGGACAGGGGCCACCAGGCTGGGGGCCTCAGGCGTTCGGCAGGCCAAGAATGGCCAGCGTGCCTCCTGTGCACCGTCTTTGTCCATCCTCAGGACCCTGGGAGTTAGGTGGTATCCTCTCCACTTTCCAGATGGGGAGACCAAGGCTCAGTGGTTCCACTATCTGCCAAAATTACAGAGCTTATCAATAGCACAGCTGGGATTCACCTCCAGGCTCCAAAGCCCACAGTCTGCACCCAACACGGCAGAGACCTGGAGGTGTGGCCCCAACTGACCCACAGCAAGTCTCCCTGTCATTCAGCAAAGGAGGAAGCCCAAGAGAAAGGCCAGGCCAGTGGGCAGTGACCTGGAGGGCACTGGGGAGCCACGGAGTACTCTATCCAAAAGCCTGATGTCTTCCTTTCCAGCCCATCTTCTATCCCCAGACTCTCCCCTTCAGCACCTCCTTTCTCAGGATTCCGTGCCTCTTGCCAGCCTGATGCTCCCCCCTTGGGTGCTAGCTCCTGCCCCACAACTTTCCACACTTCCATATTCTCCTCCAGCTGCTACCCTCCTCTGACCTCCTCCAGCAAGTCTCCCCAGATTCATCCTCCCTGATCTTTGCCTTCTGCAGCCACACGTGGGCTGTTCTTCCAGGTGCCTCAGAGTTAAGCAAGAGGGGGGGGGGTCTGCCTCTGTCCCCACAATGCTGAGGGCAGTCTCCCTAGCCTGCAGTGCCTTGTGCTGCCTGACATAGGTGCCCTGGTCCAAGTCCTCACTAACAACACTCCTTCAACCAGAGGGAACTGGGCAGCAGTTGAAGTGCTGCTGGGGACTCAGACCCAGAGAACCAGGCCTGCTCCCAATTTGATGTGGACAGGGCTCTGGGCTTCTGTTCTCCCATCAGTGAAAGGAGGGGGCCGGCCGAGAGTAGGACCAGAGCTTGAACTTCCAAACCATCCCTCTAAGGGCACCATCATACCTGCCCTTCACTTTTCTCGAATGCCTGGTACTGAGAGTTTGCTGAGGGGATGAATCCATTGGTGGCACCTACCAGCCGGATGAAGTGTGGAAGGGCTTAAGGCCCAAAAAGGGAAGTGGCTTGCCCACAGAGGTTTGGGGCGAGAGACCCAGGAGCAGATCTGGGTGGTGAGGGTGAGGCATAACCCTGATGGGTTAAGATGACCAGAGGGTCCAGTTCCCCCAGCTTCATCTCCTACCACCCCCCCGCCCCCCCGCCCATCCTCGCAGCCTTGGCACAGAGCCTCCCCAGAACAGCTGGCTTAGACCAGGCCCAGCAGGGGCTCCAGCATGAACTCTGGACTCCACCCCCACGCCCTCTTCCCAGCCACCCTGCCACGCCCCTGCTCCCACTCTGGGCAGGAAAGCAAGTCCAGAAGCCAGGGGCTGTCTCTAAACCCAAAGGAAACACCCACTGGGTGGGGCCATGCCAGGCCTGGCCTGTTTCAGGCTCTTGGGGCCCAGGGCCCACGGAATCACTCAGGGTGTCCACTAGGTGTCCTGAACCAGGGATTTGGGGGGCTCGGCCTGGAGGAGCACTGGAGTGGGGAGCATTTTGGAGCAGGGCAGACAGTGGGGGGCCCCACAGCCATGTAGGGAGGGGAACATCACAGCTCTGGGTCAGTCAGCTTAGGAGTGTGGCGATAGGGGTTGGGTGGGGGGTGGGGGGTCCTGGACACAGGAAGGAGTGGCCCTGGGGAGAACTGGCTCAGGCAGGCTGGGACTTGCCAGGCAGACCCAGGTGGACTGGGCGGGGAAGGGAGAGAGGCTTCCTCCAGACACAGCTGCCCCCACACTGTGCAGAGGACGGGGGGCAGCAGAGAAGCAGGAGGGGCTCTGGACTGAACTGACATTTCAGGGGCCAGGGCCACACAATCCGAGGCTCTGGCTCCCCTCTGGCCCTCTCTGACCCCAAGTGACCTTGGGCCAGGCCCTCAAATCTCCAAGCCTCAGTGTCCGCCTCCCACCTCCTTGCTGCCAGAGTCCCAGTGGAATGCTAGCCTGTGACCCTCAGTCAGCCAGGCAGGAACGTCTTCCTGGAGGCTCCCAGGGCTGAGTCAGGCAGCTCAGCAGTCTCCTGGGGCCTCCGCAGGTTCCCACCCGCCCTTGGCCGAGACTGGAGGAGGGGGGCCAGGGGCAGGGGGCCCAGGCTGAGCCCTTCTGCAGACAGCCATCTGCCCGGACTGGAGTTCCGTGGACACACGCAGGTCACACACCAGGCCCGCCCTGTTTAGAGGACTACCTGGCTGTCTAGCAGGAAGACAAAGGACCTTCGGAAGCTCCAGCCAACCGCACCCCCCGCCACAACGGTTATGTCCCTGGAAGAGTCTCAGCTCCCACCACCCATCCCCCACCAGGGGCACGTGGAACAGATGGAAGCCCTCCCGCATTAGAATCACCTCCCATCTCTGTGCCCTGGAGGCCCCTCCCCACCTGGCTACCAGTTAACCAGACCCTCCATCCATCAGAAGGGGGAGGGGGGGCGGAGAGCCAGAGCTCCCTGCCCCTCAAGGTGCCCAGAGCCAGGGCCTCTACTCAGCCCAGCCTGAGGAAGTTTGAAGAGACATGTCCTAGGCAGAAGGCAGGTCAGACCCCAGGGAGGGGGGCTGCCGGGAGCTCCCTGGGAGGGGTCCCACAGCCCCAGAGCTGGAATGGGAAAGAGGACCAGGATCCTCTGCAGCCCTGGGCCCGGGCCTCGGCTCCCCCATGGAGAAGTCTGGAGCTAAGGCCAGGAGGATCAGTGCCAGGGAAAGGATGGAGGCGTGGGGCCCGGTGCACACAGCTGCTAGGGCCAGCTCGGGCTCCTCTCTTGTGCCAGGCTGGGAAAGTGGCCACCAGACCCCACCGCCACCTTCCAGAGCCATGGCAGACCCAGGAACTCAGGCCCAGATGCCCATCAGCCCTCCTCCATCCTGTGCCTCAGTTTCTACCAAATAGGGATCAGTGAGTCTCTCTCAAGAAGTTCATGTAGCAATTTCAGGTGACAGGTGTCAATGCCTGTAATGGCCACTGGCAGGCATCCTGCGGATTTTCTCAGGGAGCTGTTTGAGGCGTCCCCCACTGCTACTTACTCTATCGTCTGACACACCTCACCTCCCCATCTTCACCCCCACCCCCACCCCCGGGACCTTACGCTGGTATTTTTACTAGTTGTTGGAGAGACAGCAGGGGTTTGTAGGGCCAAGTTGGAGCCTGGAGAGAAATCTGGGTCTACTCTAGACTGTGCCACTACATAAGACACCCCCCGACCCAAGTAAGTCCTTTCCTGTCCAGGTGTCAGGGTCACCCCAACCGTGGCTGATGAGCAAAGCTCAAGCGGTCCTGGTTGAAAGTGCAGGTCCCTGCCCCCAGAGTGGGGCTGAGGCAGCCACCTAGGAAACCTCGGGGGCAGCTGTGTCTCAAGGGCCTTGCAAAAGCTGTGATCTCTCCCACCCAGGGCTGGCCCTGGCATTCTCAGAGAGCTCAGCCCCCAGACTCATGTCTGGGCTGCGGCCCATCTCTAGGACCCTTTCACAAGCCCAGAGAGGGGAGGCAATTTGGGTTGGGAGAGATCAGCATCTTTTGGCTGGCCCCAGAGACCCCCCCTCACCAGCCCTGGACACCTCCCATCTCTGAAAAGGGTGCTTATCGAGATGAAGGGAGGACCAGCCAGCATCTTCCAGGGGTCACCCCTCTGGCCTCACTGTGAAATGTAAAATAACAATAACCCCAACAGAGGAAGACCCAGCCCCATTGCGCCCAGCTCAGGGTCTCTCCACTGTAATCTGAATTTCCCACTTGGGTAAGGGGCCTCCTCCGCCTGGGACATGGAACATGGGGAGGCGTAGGGCACTAGAGACAGCCCCCACCACCAGCGTGCCTCTCAGCGCCAGGGTGCGGGGACCCACCCCATATGCCTCCCAGAGAGCTCAGCTGCACGCCCCCAGGCCCACATCTGGTCCCCCCGGCCACAGCTGTCACCAACCTCACCCATCCTGGGATTGCCCCAAACTCTGCACCCATCCCCGCCCTCTCGCCCAAGTGGGAAACTCAGATGCCAGGCGAGCCGAGCCTGGGTAGATGGAAATGCACATGGGAAAACGTTGTCAGGAAAAACACATTCTTCCTTCTGTACCGCAGCTCAGACCCTGGGAGGATTAGGTGGTCGTAGACACTCCCACCACCTGGGCCAAGGCCAGGCCAAGAAAGGAGGGAAGAGGGATCCACAGGGTGGGGCTGAGAGGGGTCCAGGCCCTCTGACACGCCCCAGGGAGGGGCCCTGGCAGAGCTCTGTCTTCCCCAGGCCAGGGTGCACTGTCGCCGTCACCCTCGGCGGGCGGGCGCTCCCAGCAAGGCGGGGAGCCCAGGCAGGAGAAGACATCGCTGTGGCTACCCATTTGCAGTTGGGCTTTTCAGAAACAACAAAAGCCTTGCGGGGGGGGGGGGGGGGGGGGGGGGCGCGGGACTCAGTTCACACGATTGTTTAAAATGAGGTTTCTGGATGTCTGTGGCATTCAGTTATTCATCCTGGCTCCACCCACGGATAATTGAGAGTTGGCTTTTGTTGGCCTTAGCCCCCCTCTCGGCACCCCCCCACCCCCAGGTCTTCTCGTGGATTCTGCAGTTCCGGAAGATCACCTGTACAACCCTTTGGTTTTACAGATGAGGAAACTGAGACCCAGAAAGGGGAAGAGCCTGGCTTGGCCAAGGACCCCTGGGAGTTGGTAGCGCAGCCAGAAGTCAAATCCAGGACGTGAGACTCCCAGGCCAGGGGCTTTTCCCACTCACCCTCCTGGCTGTGGCCCAGTTCCAGTGAATCCCCCAAGCCACTGACCCCAAAAGCAGTGGTGCCTGGAACTGGGGTGACTCACTGTCTGGCTTCCTGGGGCACCTCCTCCCCACCAGTAAGGGAGACACTGGCAGGTGTCCCTGTGTAGAGAGCCAGGAGCAGGGAGAGGGCCCCCCTACCCCAGAGGTCCTACACCAGGGTCACTCAGGGGCCAAAGAGCCCCAGCTGGAGGGATTTAACATCAAAGGTCAAAGGTCACAGACAGGGAAGGGTGGGCAGGCATAGGGGTCGGAGGGTCAGCGCTAATGGCAGCTCCGGAAAGGAGGGGGAAGGGAAGTAGCTAAGGAAAACAGGGCCGTTCCCAAGGGGTCCTCAACTCCCATACATGGTGCCCAAGCCCCTGGCACTGTCTCCAGCTCAGATGACAGCAGACAAGCTGGGCTGGAGCTCAGAGAGGAGTGTCCCTGGGAGGAGGGTCCCCAGGTGCAGCCCTTCCCCCAGTGCGGGCCAGAGCCAGCTGGGAGGCCCAGCCTGGGCCCAGAGGGGAGAAGAAGGAGCAAAGGGGAGGCAGAGGTCGTGGAGAGGATGTGTGAGTGGGGCTGGAACAGATGTGGCGGGTGGGCACATTGAATCCCCTTCCCCGAGCTTCTTCCAAAGCTGCCCGTGAAGCCCCACTCTCCCTCCTGGATGCCAGAACCAGGCATGCTGGATCTTCACATGGCCGCCTTCAAGGACCACAGCTCAGGCCCTGTCCCTGGCCCAGACCAAGAACCATGGGAGCCCAGGCCTTGGCCAGGTCCCCAGCTGGCCTGGCTGCCCCCTCAGTGTCAAGCGCTCCCTCCAGAGCCAAGATCCTGGGCTGTGATGGCTAGGGGCCCAGGGCTCCTCCCAGGATCCCTTCCCGCTTCCCAGGCCCCAGGGTAGGGCTGGGCAGCTCCCTGCAACCATCCCTGCCCAGGGTGGCCAGCCAGGCAGGCCCTCCTGGACAGGCCTACGGGCAGCAAGCTGCCCTGCTGTGGCCTGAGTACCCGGCTGGGCAGGGCAATGTGCCAAGGCCTCCAGGTGCCAGCCTGGATTCCAGCCCCATCCCAGGGGGCCTGCGGGGAAGCAGGACGCAGGCATCTCCCTCCTTCGAGATGCACCTGCCTCGCCCCCTTCTCCCGCCCCCTCCGGACCCTCCCTCAGGCGGGCTGGAAACCCCTGCCCTCCCTACTGAGCCCGGCCCTCCTGCGTGCACGCGGACAGCAGTGGGGAACAAGTGCTGGACAGGACGCCAGCTCCCAGTCTTGACCCCCGGCCCGAGGGAGGCCAGAGCGAGCCAGGGGCAGCAGGGGGAGGCTTCCCTAGACCCGGGAGGAGACACCTCTCAGCTCCCGTCCTAGAAACAGCCCCGCCGTGGGAAGGGGCGGCTGCCCGGCTGCCCCAGACAACTTCGTGCCCGGCCTTGGGGTGGGGGGGCCCTCTCACCCCGCAGCGCGCCCCCCGCCGCGGCCGCCCAACTTCCCTGCCGAAGTTTGCTCCCTCCTGGGGCCGGGCCGCGGCTCTGCCCAGCCTCCGGACGGACGGAGGTAAGGAGGGAGGAGAGAGCGCGACGGAGGGACGCGGCCGGGGGAGCCGGCGAGGGAGGGAGCACGCGAGCCAGCGAGCGAGGGAGCGAGCGCTGGGGCCCCGGCGAGGGCTCACAATGGCCCGGGGCGAGGCGCGGACTCGCGGGGGAGGCAACCCCTGGGTCCCGCAGCCCCCGCCGACAGGCCAGCCCCTCCCGCCGGTCCCCTTCCACAAGGCGC
>NW_024070186.1:160661681-160676248 GCF_014754425.2 Oryx dammah | reverse complement strand
GGGGGCCGGGGCGCGAGGCTCACGGGGTGCGGGCTCCCCTGGCACGGCCGCCCGGCGCCCGGCCGCTCCGCCACATCTGCAGCTCCGGCAGGGAAGGTGGCCGCGGCGGCCGGGCCGTGCGGGGATGTCTTAGAGAGGGAGGGAGGAGGGAGCCGGGAGGAGGGACCGGCGGGCCGCGGAGGAGGGGGAGGAGGAGGGGCGCGGGGGGCGGCCTCCCCCCCGCCTCCCTCCCCCGCTGCTTCCCTCCCAGCAAACCCCTCTCGCCGCCGCGGCCCCAGGCCCGGGGCGCCAGCTGCCAGGCGGGGCGTGCGCGTCGGGGGGAGGGGGCGGCCGGGAGCCGGCGCTGGGCCGGGGGAGGGGCGGAGGGGAGGAAGGGAGGGTGGCGCGGCCCCGGGGAGCGGGAACCGGGAGGGAGGGGGCGCCGGGCCGCGGCCGGGCCGCGCGCGCGTCCTCTTCTGCCCCATCCTCGGGTCCCCCCCCGCGGCCCCGCCCCCGGCCCGAGGGCAGCGCTAGGACACGGCCTGGGAGGTGGCCTGGGGGTGGCGGGCGGGCAGGCGGGGTGGTTGGCGGGGAGGGACGTCCCGCCCTCGGGGAAGCCCGGAGAGGGGGCGGCGCGCGGAGGAGGACCGGCGGGAGGGCGTGTGGGCCCAGAGGAAAAGACCCAAAGACCGGGAAGATGGAGGAGGTCGCGGCGCCCGAGGGGGCGGGGGCCCCTAGTCTGCCTCCCGCGGGGTCACCTTGGCCAGGCCCCCAGCGGCCCGGGGCGGCGGGGAGGGCGGCGGCAGTGCCTCTCCGCGGGCCCTGATTTCTCCGCCCAGCCCAGTTCCAGGAACGCGCGGGCAGCGCCTGGCGGGCAGAGGCCGGGGCTCCGGATTTGGGGCGGCGCAAGCGAGGGTTCGAGGCTGGTCTCAGCCCCTCCTTCCCGTCCGACGTCGGGCTGCTGGTCCTCGCCTTGTCCTCGGCCTCAGTTTCCTTCTCGCTGGAATAGGAAGGAGTCCCCACCGCGGTCTTGGTGCCAGCAATTGGGGACAACCTGCATCATCAGCGCGAGCGCCTGCGAGGGTCGTTGATCGCGCCTGAACTCTCAGCGCCCAGCGCGATGTGGGCTGTTAGGAAGTGCAAGTAGTGAGAAATCAGCTGCAGCAGGCTAAGTTGATTTCCACCTCCTGAGATTGAATTCCAGACTCGAATTCTTTAAGTGTGTTTTGTTTGGGTCAACCCGGAGACCCCGCCCAATTATCTTCTTGCTGTCAGGTGGCAAATCTTGGTTCAAAAACAAACCCTCCTGGTGTTGGCCAGCGCTGCCAGTTGGCCTTGAGGAGTCCGAGAGAGGAAAACCATACACTCTAAGCGAGGCGTCTTGATTCTGGGTGTAATTTTGCCTTCATTCGTGCACTTGGTGCCCGGCCACAACCTGAGAGGAGCAGATCTTCATCACTCAGCGTCCTCAGTGCCTGGCACCATGCTCCCGCACATAGTAGGTGCTCAGGATATGTTTCTCGGATGGACACAGAGCAGGTGCTCATTCCATCTTAAGTGGTCAGGTAGGTATAGTAGTGCTCACGACTGTTGGGTGAATGGGCACATAATTGGTGCTGTGAGCTGTTATGTGGGCAGGTAGTAAATGCTCATTACATTTCCAGCAAACGGATACATAATAGGTTGCATAAATGGACAAGTAATAGGTACTCATGACTGTTGCATGAACAGACAAGACGCTGTTGGGTGGTACATGAAAGGCCAGTAGGCCCGCACCATTTCGAGGTGACCTCCCCTGTTCCCACCCCACCCCAGTTTCCCTGTGTGAATAATGTGGAATGAGGCCGGGTTAAACATTAGCTGGCAGATGGTCCGGAGGGAAGGCCAGCTTCGGGACCTAGCACCTGCTAGGAGGGGGCTGTTAAGGGCCGTCGCTCTGGGTTCTGGGTCCTCTGACCAGCCAGTGCATGGGGAGGGGGAGGGGCCAAGGGCCACAGAGCGCCCGGTCCTGCCTCCCAGATTTGGCCCTCAGGGAGCCCTGCAGCCTGGGGCCTCACTTTGTTCCAGTTGGCCCTGCAGGCTCCAGCTGCAAGGGAATGCAGGTGTATCCTAAAAGGTACACAAGGGGCTAGTTTTAAATCTGTTAAAACTGCTTATGGAATGTTTACAGGATGCCAGCGACAGTGGGGACAGATAGTGAACAATCCCAGCCATCCTTGCCCTTCTGGGTCTCACAGTTCAGCTGCAACTGATTCAAGTGAAATCCACAGGTCTCCACACTATGAGGGGACCTGACCACAAGAAACGTTAACCCGTGAGGACCTTTCTCATTTGTTTTTCTGCTCCCCTGTGTTTTCATGGACAAGCACATTGCTCCCAGTGAGAAATCTGACTTAGGATTCCCACATTTGGATGGTAAATAATAGTATCTCCTTTCTGAGGTTGTTATGGAAATTAAATGAGGTATATTCTCAATACACATTAGCAATTACTACTAGGAATCAAGAGGCTTCCCAGATGGCGTTAGTAGTAAAGGACTTGCCTACCAATGCAGGAGACATAAGAGACACGGGTTTGATCCCTGGGTCAGGAAGATCCCCGGGAGGGGAGCGTGAGGGAACAGCAACCCACTCCAGTATTCATGCCTGGAGAATCCCAAGGACAGAGCCCTGGCAGGCTACAGTCTATAGGGTCACAGAAGTCCGACATGACCGAAGCAACTTGGCACATATGTACACCCACAGCAGGTAGCATTAATCCTGACCCACTGCTTTTCAATTCCAGGACCCAGTTGGTGTCCCCTTAGCTGCAAACAAACCCCTAAATTTGGCACCTGCAAACGCAACAAGAATGAGGAACTCTGTATATAATGTTGGTGGAGTTGACCCAACCAGAAACTCTCAATTCTCAGCCAGACCAGTTCTTTTTCTGAATGAGACGGTTTACTTTCATTATATTCACAATAACCCTGAGGGTGGGTCCTATGGTTATTCCCATTTTGCTGAGAAAGAAACTGAGGCAGAGATTAAGTGACATGGCCAAGGTCTTAGAAGATAGAAGGAGGCATAGACCAAGTTGTGGTCTCAATCAATCTGAGTCCAAAGCATTTGTTATAATTGCTGCCTCCCTGGGGCATCAACTGAGTGGTGGGATGGAGTGTGGGACATTTCAGAGGGCCAGTCTCAGGGTTTTTCATGGTATGCTTTTCTGGGAGGCAGCATTTGTTATGGCAGTCAGGCCAAGCATGGCTTCTTCCTTCTAAGTGCAAGGTGGGTGAACAGGGACGTCTTCTTTCCCTAGTATGACACTAGATTCCCTCCCTCCAGGAGCCCTTATTCTGAGTACCCAACCTTTGTCACCTGCTCCCCTCCCATGTGTTTTGTACTGTCTCTTCTATTAGAGCCTAAATTTCCCAAGAAGTAGAAGAGGGGACAGTATCTGTTTTGTCACCCTCCCTACAGGGTCCTGCCCAGGGCCTGGCATCATCATAAATATTGCTGTTAGAGACTGAAAGTTTGTGTCCTCCTCTGTATTCATATACTGAAGCTCTACTCCCAACCCTGAGGTGATAATATTTGCACACGGGGCCCTTAGGAGGTAATTAGGTTTAAATAAGTTCATGCAGTCCCCATGATGTGATCGGTGCCCTTATAAGAAGAGGAAGAAAGTTGGAGCTCTCTCTTTCCCTCCCTTTCTTCCTCTCATGTGAGGACACAGCAAGAAGGTGGCTGTCTGCAAGCAAGGATATGAGCCCTCACCAGGAAATGAGTCTGTGAGCACTTTGATCATGGACTTCCAGCCTTCAGAAGTGTGAGAAATAATGGTTGATTAAGCCACCCAGCCTGTGTATTTTGTTATAGCCACTGGAACTAAGATAATTGCTAATATATTTGGGGGCTGAATATTGTCTCTTAATCCTTCATCAGTGAACTTTTTTTTTTTCCCCATGCTGCATGGCTTGCAAGATCTTAGTTCCCCAATGAGGAAATCAAACCGAGGCCACCCTACCCCCACCCCCGCCCCAGCAGTGAAAGCACCAAGCTCTAACCACTGGACCACCAGGGAATTCCCAATAAACATTTATTGAACATCTCCTAGGTTCCCGTTCATTTAACAGATGCCTATTAAACTGTTATCACGTGTTCATTCAACAACATTTATTGAGGGTCTGCTGCATGCTGGGCTAGCAAACTCATCCAGGTTTCCAAGGGGATCGCTCAGTCTAGGGTGGGCTCCTTACCTGTCAGTACCCAGAAGGGACATGGCTCACTCATTCACACACATGTACCTGCCCACTTAGTACATGGCTCTTTGGTTAACAAATGATGAGTTTCAGTACAGGAGTAACTCAGCTGTATAAATATGGTTCTTCTCTTTCCAGAGCCTTTAATCTATTCAAGGGACTGGAATTGAATAATACAAGACAACATGTGAGCCTGAAGACTTGTTTCAGATGTAGGAGAGGTAATAGGAACCAGGATAGATGAATGGTATCTATCAAACCCCAAACTCTAGCCCTTAACCTCAGCCAAGTCACCAACTCTCTCCTAGTTTCCCTGTCTGGGAAACGGTGATCCTCATGCCTGCTACGGGGCTATATGAGGCTCTACTAAGAGGGAACACAAAGGGCTGGAAGGGAGAAACAGCGCAGCAAATGGTAGCTGCGCTATTATTATTAATGAAGCCTGCAACCCACTGTGAGTGGGGCCCAGGCACAAGGATGGAGCTGTGGCAAGAAGTGAGATCAGGGTGACTTATTAACCTTGAGCAGTCAGCCTGGAGAGCTCTCTCCCCGTTGGCGCTGGCTTGCCATGGCTGCAAGGCTGGGGCTGACTATGGGTGGGGTGTTTATTCTGGGAATCAGCCCTGACTGTTCCTCACTCTCAGCTCCAGAGAGAAAGAAGGGCTTTGAGTCAGAACCGAGGGCCCTGCTGGGCCCAGCATGTATGACCCAGCCCACCTGCCAGCAGGGCCCCTGACTGAGAACGCCCGGGAGGCACAGCCCCCAGGGCCAGCAGGGTCTTTTGGGTTTGACACACACTCTCCCACTGGAGACACACCTGACCCCTAGAGGGCCTGAAGCGCTCAGCTTTTGGAGTTTTGGAGGCTGAGCTCTAGACATCAGCCTGGAGTGAGGCTCCTGGGCAGGGAGGGACAGACACTGGAGGTGGGGGTGTCCATGCTGGCTTTTCCGCCCCTATAAGTGGCCCCAGTTTCCTTCATCAGGGCTCCATGGACATTCACCTGTTCAGTCGCACAAACCTAACACTTATCAGGGCTCATCCACCACCAAGGGTGATTTGGGGCTTCCCTGGTAGATTAGTTGGTGAAGAATCTGCCTGCACTGCAGGAGACTCCGGGTTCAATCCCTGGGTCGGGAAGATCCCCTGGAGAAGGAAATGGCAACCCGCTCCAGTATTCTTACCTGGAAAATCCTAGGGACAGAAGAATCTTGCAGGCTACAGTCCACGGGGTCGCAAGAGTCGAACACGACTTGGCAACTAAACCACCACCATACTTCACTGAATGTTCTGCCTTCACCATCTTGGGATTATTAATCATTTTGAACAGACCCAGTGCGTTTTCATTTTTGCACTGGATCGGGTCCATTGTGCAGCCTTTCCTGCCCCCCTGCTTTGTTTCCCCCCCCCCCAGTCTTCCTCAAGTGGAGGAGGTTTTCAGATCCACCCCTCAGCCACACCCAGCCAGCCTGGAGTGCCTTAAGTAATAAGCCCATTTCTTGAAAGGGGCGGGGGTGAGCACCTGCCACTTCAGCCTAACGGTACCAACCTTTCCGGAAAAAGGCCCAAGGAGTGGGGCTGTGCGGTGGTGGGTAAGTCACTCAACTTTCTGATCTTCTGATTATTGAGACAATGTTTTATTTAGCTGAGTTGGACTATTGGGAGGATTAAAGAGGTAGTTCATATAACACACAGTGCCTGGTGGAGTAAGCGCTCAATCCATTAGAACTATTATCAAGATCGTTTTTAAAAAGGAGGATTCCTACAGGCGCTAACTTGGAAAGAGGGAGGGAAGGGTCAGCCCCATCCCTACGGACCTGCCCCGGGAAGGAGGAGCCGCCCCTCCCCCGACCCCGCCCCGTTGTCTTCCGAGGGAGGAGACCCCACCGTGGTAGGGACGAGGGGGCGGAGGAGCGGGAGCGACACATTTTTGAGTCGTGACCAAGTGGAAACTCCCTCCCAGAGGCGGAAGCCGGGGGCGCCCCACTGGGGCCAGAGACTCCGCCGAGGCGAGATCCGCGGCCTGGGGACGGGGCGGGGCGCCGTTGGGTGGGGGTGGGGGACCCGGGACCCGCCCCTCGCCTCATGAATATAAACGAGCCGGCGGAGGAGAGCGGAAGTGCGAGGCAGCCCTGCCCCTTCTGGCCACGCCTTCGCCGCGGGCCCGCGGCCGGAGGGGCGTGGCCTTGCAGCAGACGCCCCGCCCCTCCCGCCCCGCGCGCGCGGGGCCTGCTTCCGGCCGGCGCGCCCCGGGCGTGACCTCGCGCGCGCGCGCGCGCGCCGGAGCCGCCCTGGGGGAGGTACCCGCGCCCCTCGCCCAGGTAGGGCCGCCCTTTGTCTCTGGCATCGGCCCCCGGGGCCTGGGTTTCCACCACCCGCCCGGCCAGAGGCCCCAGTGCTCGCTGCTCCTCTAGCTCCGACCCGGCCCGGCGGCCCCCAGGGCGCGATCTGGCCCCTGAGTCAGGCTCGCAGTCGCGCCCGCAACCCGGGAGGCGCGACAGGAACCCATTCACTCCAGTGCCGGCTCCCCGGGTGCAGAAGGCTGCAAAAGCCCTGCATCTCACGAGGCTTGTGCTCCAGAGCGAGAGGGGCCAGCGGGTGCATCAGTAGAACGTCCAGTATGTCGGATGAGTGTCAGGGTGAGAACAAAAGCACGGGATGGGCACCACCCAGGCCGCTGAGGGGGGCCTGGAGAAGGTGACTTTTGAGCGAAGACCCGGGGGAAGCGAGGACGGTGCCTGGGGGTGTCGGGGGCAGCCGGGCATTGAGGATGGTGTGGCTGGAATGGAGACAGGCAGAAGGAAAGGATGGAATCATCATCATAATGGCTCAGTGTTGAGCAGGTGCCCTGCAAACTGCTAGGTGCTCTATGTATATTATTTTTTTTAAGCCTCAGGACAGCCCGGACCTGGGCGCTAGCATTATCTGAGAGGAAATCAGTCTCAGGCAGGCTAAATAACTTGCCCAAGGTCACACAGCATTGGAGCCCAAGGAGACTGGCGTCATTGCCTGATACACCCAGGAGACCCAGAATAAGGTGAACTTGACCGAGTCAGGTTCTTCTGCTGCACCTCAATTTCCTCCCAAAGTGCTGGAGGAAGAGGGTGTGACTGACCCCCTGAAGGGAAGAATGGTTGGGCAGGGCCCTTTAACTAACAATCTTCCCCAAAGCCAGCTTGCTGTAATTCATACCCAGCCCTGAAATCCAGCCTGAAATCTACACAGAATGAGGATGTAGCAGGAGTCTTCAAGGATGTCTGCCTATCTAGGAGAGGCTTCTATTGCCTGGGAGGCACTTGTCACCCCTCCAGGCTCTGGAGCAGGTACAAGTGGGCTTGGGAAGGGAGGACAGAAGGCCCAGAGGCTGGAAGAGGCTGCTTGGATCGGGGCGGGGTTGGGGGGGGTGGGGGTGGGGTAGGGTGGGGGGTGGAGGGGGGGCGGGGAGGAAGAGCCCTGTGAGCCTCAGTGCTCCAGAACAGTAATAAAGGCGGAGTCAACCAGACAGGCAGGCTCTGTGTGTGTGCAACCAGCAAGTGCAGAACAAGCAGAATCCCCGAAACATCCCTGTGAGCCTGGAGAAATTAACACACACACACACACACACACACGAAACAAAACCCACCCATGTCTGCACCTGCAGCACATTTCTAAGGGCCTCAGTGCTTCCTATTTGGGTTTGGCTGGCCATGCTGACCGCTCTCTGCTGTTGGAAGGGACAATCTCCTGTGAAGATTTGCTTATGCACTTAAGGTGGCTTGGATGGTAAAGCCTCTGTCTACAATGCGGGAGGCCTGGGTTCTATCCCTGGGTTGGGAAGATCCCCTGGAGAAGGAAATGGCAATCCACTCCAGGACTATTGCCTGGAAAATCCCATGGACAGAGGAGCCTGGTAGGCTACAGCCCATGGGGTCGCAAAGAGTCGGACACGACTTAGCCACTTCAATTCACTTCACTTCACTTCTGATCCTGAGAGTTTCTAACAGGGCAAGGGTGGTGAGTCTTCAGCTTTGCTCCTTCTCTAACCTGGCACAGACTCCAGCCTCGGCCTCTGGGCCATGGTGTGAAATGTGGCACTGGGAGGATTAGTCATGTGCCGCATTCCTCTGTGTTGGAGCACAGTCCTGATGGTACAGGACCACAGTGGAATTTACCATCAGGCCCATTTGGTAGATGCTCAGAGAGGTTAAGTGGTTGGCCTGAGTGTGCACAGCTGTCAAGGAGCAGAGGGGACTTCCTTGGTGGTCTAGTGGCCAAGACGCCTGGCTCCCAATCCAGGGCCCCCGGTTTGATCCCCAGTCAGGAAACTAGATGCCACATACTGCAACTAAGAGTTCAAATGCCACAACCAAAGATCTCGCATGCTGCAAAGAAGATTGAGGATCCCATGTGCCCCAACTAAGACCCAGTGTAGCCAAATAAATTTTTTTTTTTTAAAGGACCAGAGGTGGGACCCTAGTCCAAATCATTTGACTCCAGAGCCCTGACCCTCAGGGAACTGATTCACCCTGTAGAGGAGATATATTTCGTGTTTGGCCTGGAGACAACCCCCAACCCCTGCTGCCCACCCCCCCACACACATATACTCTGTGGGGTTGTAGGGGTGGCAGAGGGGACAATGACCAAAGGGGATGGAGACACTTTCTGCTCTTCTTTCTTAGCCACACAGTCTCCAGGCTTTTTCGTCTGGGTCAGATAGGTCAGTCCCTTCTCAGGGTGGGAGTGCTGCAGGTGGGGCCAGAGGCACCTTGGGGGCACCTGGCAGGCAGGGGGCTTCCCTGGGAGAATAACTCATTCTACCTGTGCTCCTGGGACCTTCCGTAAACCCTGGCCTTGAACTGAGGGGGCGGCTGGAGCTCTGGCTGCTGACCAGGTAGGCTGAGAGTGTGGGAGTGTCCCGGTGGAGGGGGCGAGGTCTGAGGTGTCACATTTGAGTCACAGGGATGAACCTGGAGAGAATGCCCGAATAAGCTGATAGCTGGTCCCCTCAGATCAGTCTCCCTGTGTTGTCTGTCGCCTACTGAACTGGAGAGCTTCTGAGCCTTACAGCCACAGTGGTTCTCAAACTGAGAGACTTACGGAGGGCGGGGCCCAGGGGTACACATTTCTAACAAGCTCCCAAGCAGTTAAGATGCAATCTGGTCCTCTGACTAAACCTGGAAAACCACTGTCCTGGACCTCCCAGCCAGGCAGCCATGAGAAACGCCTTCTGGAGCCTTCTAGCAGATCCAGAGCCTGGTGTGTGTGTAAATGTTTTCCACGACTGGATTTAAGTGCATTCCACTCTCCGTTGGGGTGCTGTCATCAGCTGAGCTTCTTCCCTGTTTAAAATAAATGATGGGAGTCTCAAGTGATAGCTCTGCCTCGATCCATCCCCGGCCATTTCCCCCAAAGAGCAGGCTGCCCCATCACCCGCTTACCGCTGAGCCGCTTACCGCTGAGCTGTCCTGAGCCTTCCCCCTGGGCAGACCTCCTTCCAGCTGTCCTTCCCGAAGCCTTCCGGGGTCTGCACCGCCTGCCTGCCTGTGGGCCCCTAAAACTGGGTATTCCCTAGGATTCCCTCCTTGGTCCTTTTCTGTTTGATGCCTTTCCTCAGTTGAAGAGGCAAAAGTGAGGGGGAGGGATTTCCCTGGTTGTTCAGCGGCTAAGACTCTGTGCTCCCAGTTAAAGGGGTCCAGGTTCAATCCCTGGTTGGGGAACTAAGTCCCACATGCTGTGACTGAAAGATCCTATATGCCGTAAGGAAGATCTCTCTTGCTGCAACTAAGACCCAGTGCAGCCAAGTAAATAAATGGATTTTTCTTAAAGTGAGAGAGGAACCTCATCTCTATTCGGGAGAGTCCCTTCAATGCTACCCAGCTTATGCGGTGCATCAGCCCGACATTTTCAGGGGTGAGCGTGATATCTCCCCTCGGCTAACCCCGTGGAGTTCTTCGATATAGGCTCTGACTTGAGGGGGGTCTGGCCACACCTATCACCCTGAGGGGGGTCCACCCACCGTGCGTTCCTCGATGCTCCTTCCAAGCTGTACCCCTGACAGGAAAGAGGGCCCATCCCAGTAGCCAGGCTTCCTGCTGGAAACTTCTGACTTCTTTCTGCTTTCCCTGTTAAAAGTCATAGTGCCCTCTCACCTTCCAGACCCCTGAGTGCACACACACCCCCACCCACCACACAGGTGTCTGCCCTGGTGTCCCAGGCTGGGGGTCTCTTTGCATTAATACCTTTTTTATTACCACCCCCCGCCCCCCGTCATACATCTCTTGAGTCCCTTCAACTGGCCACTGCAGTTAGGGGCCTTTGAACTCCCCAGTGCCCCCTCACTTTCTGAGAACTTGACTCAGCCCAGAGGCGTCAGCTGAACTGGACTACTTGGAGGCTGCCTGGCTTTTCCCCGTCTGTGTCAGGGGCCACGTGGCACTGAGTCAGTGCTCCTGCCTTGAGTCGGGGTCTTCGTTCAGATCCTGGCTTTGCCCTTCCCGTCCTTTAGCCTGGACAGATTCCTTGAGCCCCCCAAATTCCGATTTCCTTGTCTATAATGGCAAAGCAGGTATTAATGACAACAGTCTTATCTCACAAAGCACTTGTGAGGATTGATGATATGTAACCTTGTCTCTAGAATTCCTTGGCACATAAATTTAAACACTGCTTGGCACATTTAATCCTCAAAACCATGCTGTCAGAGACTTCGTTGCTAGTCCAGTGGTTAACAGTCCACCTGCCAATGCAGGGGACTCAGGTTCGATCCTTGGTCTGGGAAGATCCCACGTCCCGCAGGGCAGCTAAGCCCGTGTGCCACGACTGCTGAGCCCAAGTGCACCTGGAACCCGTACTCCGCAATGAGAGGAGCCGCCGCACTGAGACACCCGCACATGGCACAGCTGGAGAGTAGCCAAGCCTGTGCTGCAGCAAAGCCCCATGCAGTCAAAACTAAAAATAAAAAATAAATCTTAAAAAAATTCTGTCAGGTAGAAAGTCACTGTCAGGCCCAATTTGTAGATGGCGAGGGAGGCTCAGAGAAGCCAAGAAGTTGGGCATGCAGCTGTAAAGTAGCAGAGGTGGGCTTCAGTGGAAACCAGTTCACCCCAGAGCCTGAGATTCTAATCCCCAATCCCGACTCTGGGTTCTCTTCACCTTCTGTTCATTCATTCACCCATTCGGCAGTTATTTATGGTGTGCCTACTATCGAGGGCCGTGGCGTGAAGGAACAGGTGAAACCCCACTCTGTGAAGGTGCAGAGAGAAAGGCCTCAGTTCCTACAGGAACTCCTGGGGGCTATTGCCCAGGCTCCTGTTCCACACTCGCTTCCTTGGAGGCACAGACCAGGATGCCCATCTCTCCTCTCCACTGCTCCTCATGCCTGAAGGTCTCCAGGCGCTGGACTGGATTAGGGTTTGATCCTTGTGAAGGAGGAGGTGGATCACAGCAGGACCTGTTGTAGGGCTTGGAAGCATTGGAATCCTCAGGGAGTGGGACAGTGCAGTCACGAAAGGAATGGGGGTGCAGCTCGGTACCCCAGTGAGGTACCACTTCACCCAGCAGATGGCGGTCACAAAAAAGGAGGGGCAACAACAAGTGTTGAGGAAGAGAGGGAGGAATTGGAATGTTCTCCCACTGCTAGTGGGCATGTTGGGCATATCAGGTGGTGCGGCCACTGGCAGTTCCTCAGGATAGAGTCATCATTTGACCTGGCGACTTCACTCCCAGGTGTGCACCCAAAAGAAAACACGGGTCCACGAAAAACCTGTACACAGACATGCACAGCAGTGTTATTCATAACGGTAAAAAGGTAGAAACAGCCCGAAGGTCCATCAATGGATGAATGGATAAACAAACTGGAATATTACTTAGCCAGGAGAAAGACTGAAGTACTGACACAGGCTACCATGTGGATGAATGACATCACTTCTTTCAGCAAAAGAAGCCAGACACAAAAGACCACATACTGTATGATTCCTTTGCTCTGAAATGTTCAGAATAGGCCAATCCATAGATAGTAAATAGGTGAGTGGTTGCCAGAGGCTTGGGGCAGGGGCTGGGGTGGGGTGGGTAACTGGTAAGCAGTGCAGGGTTTCTTTGAGGGTGATGAAAATATTCTAAAATTGATTGTGTTGAGGGTTGCACCACATTGAAATACTGAAAAATCACTGAATTGTATACATTAAAATGGTAAGTTATATACTATGTGACTTATATTGCAATAAAGCTTTTATTAAAAAAAAAAAAAAAAAAAAAAAACTACTAGCCGGGAGCCTTCGCTGGGGGCACAGTGGTTAACACTCTGCGTTTCCAGTGCCGGGGACTCAGGTTTGCTCCCTGGTTGGGAAGCTAAGATCCCACATGCCACACAACATGGTCAAAAAAAAAATAAGAATAGCCAGACTTCCCTGCATCAGTGCTGACAGAAGGCACGAACACAAGAACTCAACAACTTTCTGAGGAATCGAGAGACATTCTTTGGGGTTGCTTTGCTGTAGTTCTCGGGACACAGAGAAGTGACTGTAGATAAGGTTTCCGTTCATCCTTCAGGCCTCAGCTTACGCGTGACTCCCAAGAGAGACCCTTCCTTTGTCACTTGTCCTCTGTCTCAGCCTCTTCTTTCTTTCCTTAAGAGTTCTTCCTGCACTTGGAATTATCGTCTGTCTGTGGAGCTGATTCTGACTCTCTGGGTCTGGTTCCGGGCAGTCAGGGGCTTGCCTCTCTCTTGCTTGCCCCATAGTAGGCGCTCAGTAAATTCCCGCAGCGTGAATGAACAGCAAGTACTGATAACAGCCGGGGCGCCGGGCTGGGGTCCACATTCCCTGCAGGGGAGAGAGCCAGCAGGGCGGGTCGGGGTGCCTCCCAGCCCCAGTGGCTTTCTTTTTCTCTGTTCCAGTTCCAGGAGAATGTCTCTGGAAAGGAAGCCCAAAGCCCGGTTTGGCTGGGAAGAGGCGGGCAGGGAGGGGAGCAGGGGCCGGGGCGGGCTTGGGGAGGAAGTCTGCAGCCCCAGGCTGCCGAGGGCGCGGCGTCTGTGTTCGCACCTTTGGAATGTGGCTGATTCACTCTGGGGGGAGGCAGGCAGCCACTGGCTGCCGCCGGCCGCCGACTCCGATCCGACATCTGGAGGCTGGATTCCAGGAGGAGAGATGGAGTCTTGCAGGCAGATGTCAGCTTTGAAGGTCAAAGCGAGCAAGGGAGCCAAGGAGGAAGAGGCTGCCAGGGTCCCACGCTTCCCCACCCAAGATTCTGGGAGAAAGGTGAGGCCCCGTCCCCATCCCAGCCCTTCAGCCACCAGAGCCCTTAAGGGGGCAGGACAGCCTGGGGCCCTCCTTCAAAGACCAGTTGCTTAAGAGCTCATGTAACTGCAAAGGCTGAGGGCCTAGCTGGTCCTGAGCTGTCACTGGCCGTGGGACGCGGGCTTGCATCTCCCGGCCCAGTGTCTGGTGTGGCTTCACTCAGGCCATTGCTCCCCAAGGCCTGCGAACTCCCAGCTTGCCTCTCCCTGGGGGTCCAGTGAGACACTCGGCTTGCCCCTCGTTGGCTCATCTGGGACCCAGCTCATGTTGGACACTTGGATGGGACAGGTCCGGGTCAGGAGCTCGCCCCAGTGCATGGCTCACAACCCCAGGCTGTCCTGGGGATTTGGGGGTGGTCCCCCAAAGGAGCCAGTGCCAGGGGATGGGCAGAACCCACACGCTGTGAGCTGCCCTCACAGGACTGGCATCTGGCACTTCTGCCAGGCAGTGCACTCGGCCTTATGACCCTTACCTACTGGGGTGTCCCACTGGCTACCTTCCCTAAGCTCTCACAAGCTCATTTTCTTCATCTATGAAATCTCATGGGATTCTTTTTGGGATTGACGGAGACTATGCCTGCAGATCCTCTGGCACCTGCCTGGCCCGGAGAAGACACAGAGCTAAGTGACTTTGGTACCTTTCTCTGTCCTGAATCTAGGTGCTCTGTGGTCTGCCCTGTGGGCTGAAAGGATGGTGTGTGCATGTATGTATGTGTGTATGTGTGTGTGTATGTGGGAGTGAGCATGCAGGCTCCTTTCTGTTCTCCAAGGAATTTTGTACTGTCTGGCTTCTCCCTGGGTTAGGGACTACAGCAGGCAGAGGGTGGAGGCAGGAGGGACAGGAAAGGGCTGGGGGGAAAAATGGGTGGGTGTCACCTGCGGGCCTGCAGGCTCAGGCCTGCCCCTGGGAGTCGCCTCGCTGTGCCCTCAGCTCCACCAGGGCTGGAGGAGGGGCCCAGGCTCACTCCTGGGAGTGACGGTCCGTCCCTCCCTGCGCAGAATAAGCCTGCCTGGTCATTTGACTGGGGTGGGGTGTGTGTGTGTGTGTGTGTGTGTGTGTGTGTGTGTGTGTGTGTGTG
>NW_024070186.1:160543131-160661671 GCF_014754425.2 Oryx dammah | reverse complement strand
GTGTGTGTGTGTGTGTGTGTGTGTGTGTGTGTGTGTGTGTGTGTGTGAAGGGCGGGACCCAGGCTCACCCGTCTCCTATCCTGTCTCTCCTGGATCCTGGGGACCTGTAGCGGGGGGTGGCTCAGAAAGGGAACCCAGGCCCGGGGCTCCTCAGAAGAGGAAACCCGGTGCCCAGAGTGGTCGGAACCTCTTGGAGCCTTCAAGAGAAACTTGGAGGTTCTGGGAGGGCAGAGGGCCGGCCTCCTGTAAGCTTTTTGCAGCTATTTGTGAAGTGCAGCCCCTCCCAGAATCTGCTGGGGCACAATACATGCTCCACAGAGTATGCCTCCACCCCACCCCACCCTGGGTTCAGCACCCTCCACTCCTGCCAGCCCTGCCTCCCAGCATCCCTCTCGGACGCAACACATCTGGGCATCTGCTCATCCCCACCAAACCACCCACATCCTCACACTTAAGGACTTGAGTCCAAATGCTACCTCCTCAGATCCCTGCCAGCCTCCCGCACTCACGGTTATTCTCCTCTGGACATTGTGGGCTTGGTACTCCTGTGTGGAGCTCATCACCACATCAGCCCCCTCGGCCGTGGAGGGGCTCCTGCATCTGTCCCTTGTCCATGTCCTACGTGCCCTGAGCCTGACTCTAGGATAGGCGACCCAGACTGCTGGGACCAGGCTGCCTGGCTCTCTTCTCTAAGATTTTTCAATGTGTTCATCTGTGTCTTTCATTAGACAACGGACTCTCTGAAGTTGAAGGACGTATAACGAGAGCTACATTTTCTGAGCTCTTACTAAGTGCTTTTTAAAAAACTGAGGTATAATTCACATACCTTAAAAGTCACCCCTTTAAGATGGACAATCCAGGACTTCCCTGGTGGCATGGTGGATAAAGAGTCCAGCTGCTAATGTGGGGGACACAGATTCCACATGCCATGGAGCAACTGGGCCCCTGGACCTCAACTACTGAAGCCCTCGTTCCCTAAGAGCCAGCAAGTTGCAGCTACTGAGCCCGTGTGCACCTAGAGCCTGTGCTCCGCAACTAGAGAAGCCACTGCCATGAGAAGCCCGCACGCTGCAGTCAGAGAGTAGCCCACCCCCTGTAACTACGGAAAAGCCTGCACAGCAACAAAACCCAGCACAGCCAAAAATAAACAAATAAAGCAGATTGTACACGTAAAAATATTTACAATCCAGTGGATTTTAATGTATTCACAGAGTTGTGTACCCATCTTCAGCATCTAATTCCAGAACATTTTTATCATCCCCCCAAAGGAAGCCCAGCAGATTCATCAACTGTAAGATATGTACCATTCGTGTGGGGATTGATCATGGGGGAGGCTGTACACATGTCGGGGCAGGGGGTAGGTGGAAAGTCTCTGAATCTTGGCTCAATACGGCTGTGAACTTAAAACTAGTTTTTTTGTTTTTTAAAATTGATTTTGGGAATTTTCTCGTGGTCCAATGACTGGGGCTCTGTGCTTTCCCTGCACAGAGCCTGGGGTCAGTCTCTGGTTTGGGAACTAAAATCCTGCTAGCTGCATGGCACAACCCGCCCCTACATTGATTTAAAACAAAACAGAACCCTGAATGCATTAGCAGTCACTCCCCATTCCTCTCCTTCCCCACCCCCAACCACTGGCAATCATTAGTCTGCTTTCTGACTCTACAGATTTGCCTGTTTTGGACATTTCATATAAGCAGAGTCCTATAATATGTGGTCCTTTGTATCTAGCTTCTTTCACTGAGCACCATGTTTTCAAGGTTCATCCACCTCAGTCCTTTTTTATGGGTGACTAATATTCCACTGTCTGAATGGATCAGCATTGGTTTATCCCTCTATCCATCAGAGGACATTCAAGTTGTTTCCACTTTTTGTAAATAATGCTGCTAGGAACATGCATGTACAAGTATTTGTAAAGATGAAGTTTTTCCAGTCTAAGTGTTTTTTTTTTTTTGACAAACACCTCATTTAATCCTCAAAGCAGCCCTCTGTTTCAGTGCTGACACGATCCCCCTCCTGCAGGTGAGGAAGCCAAGGCTCAGAGAGGTGAGCCAAGGTCACGTCACAGCTGGAAGCTATGGAGCAAGGACCCTCCTGCCTCCTGGTCAACAGACCCTGGTGTTTCTGCCTGTATTTAGCAGAGCTTTGCCCACTGTTACTGCACAGTAGATGTTGCTGACTCTTCAAACAAGGGCCATGCACACCTGCAGTCCCAGAAGTCCTCTGTGATCTGTCAAGCTGAATGGGTCACCTGCTCGGTGATAATCCAGTGGCTCCAAGGGACGGGCTTTAGGGGGTTACAGGAGGTCCCTTTGGCCTCGTCACCCATGGATCCAGGCTGGACCAGACCCGGCCCTGCTCCCTCCAGATGCCGTCTGCACCACCTCGTGGAGTATAAGCCCCAAACATTGCTGCCCCTTTCATTCACTTGCAGCCTCTTCGCTGGGGTTCCTGGGCTGCCTTACATCTCTTGCTTTCTTGGATTTGCCATGCAGCCCTGGGTCACCTTCTGGTGGACTTTGTTCCTTTCTCCTTGCCAGGAGCATGGCATGGCATATCTGCTGTCAGATAGCCCAGGTTCGAGTCAGCTCTGCTACTCTGGCTATGTGGCTTTGGGCACGCTCCTGAGCTTCTCTGAGCTTCCATCTGCTCCTCTGTGACGGGGGTCACAATAATAGACCCGCTGAAACTCTGTGGGACTGACTAAGAGCAGGGAGATGAGCAGCTCACGCTGTGCCCAGCACCTCACACATACTTGGGAAGAACTCGAGGTCGGTCCTCAGGGCAGAGGCAGGCTGGCAGTGGGCCAGGGAGGGGGCGGGGAGCTTCATGTGTCTCCCATGACTCAGTCCTGTGCAAGGAGCGGGGAGTCAAGGCCAGGCCTCTGAGGTCCGGCGCCTAGGGACCTCCCGTCCTCCTCCTCCCCACTCTGCCCTCGGCCTGCTCCCCACCCAGCGCTTCCGGCAGCGCCGGGCAGGGCCTCAGGCATTCTCCGCTGGCCGCCTGGGCACGCCCTCCATCCTTCCCCAGATCCGCAGCTCCGTGGCCCAAGGGCTCAGACACTGGCCCATCGTGGATCACCTTGAGCTGGCGCCACAGCCCGCAGCCTAAGGCAGAGGGGCGGTGATGCAGAGAGGGGATGGAGGCGGAGGGAGGGTCTTTTCTGGCCGCTGGAGCGGAGCTGCAGCTCCTGCCAGGGAAACCCTCTCGCCTCTCTGCCGCCGAGCCTTTCCCAGCCCTGCCCCTCTCCCCTCTGCTTCTCAAATTTCAGCTTCTGCATTACTGGCATCACAGCCTGCCGCTGTGGTCACTGCACCAGACAGACATTAACCCCCAGTGTGCTGGCGGGAGCAACGTGGCTGCATGTGGGCGCAGGTCCGGAGAGGCCGAGGGAGGAGACCGCCACCCGGAAGCCTTCCTTCGCTCCAGCCAGCTTCCCCTCCAGGGAGCTTGCTCGCTCTCTTTCTCCCTGTCCGCCCAGACTTGAAGCCAAAGCCCTCCCTGACCCTTAGGAGTTGCTCCTTCCCTTGGCTGTCTGGGCCCTGACTCTCATCCACAGCACGTGGGTTCTGTATCACCGTGAACCTGGCCTTGTCGTTTTAGCAGATGGGGTTCTCGCCCTCCACATCCCTCAGCTCCCCTCTTGCACCTGGCCTTGCCTGGGCAGGTCCGGAACCCTGGGACCAGGTGAGTGAGTTCTCAGCCTGAAGGCTGTTCTGGGGACGATCACAGCAAGGTCATTGAGAGGAGCCTGAAGGGAGCCAGGCACTGGTGCAGACTGGCCGAGTGACCCTGGCAAGTTCCCGGGGAATAACAGGATTGGGGGTCCATAGTGAGGATGAAACGGGGGATGCAGGTAAAGCCACCAGAGCAGCAGGTGTCAGGCACATGCGCGGCCCAGACTTCTCATGCCCATATACACAGGGGCCTCCTGGCATGCCGAGCCCCGCTCCCCAGGGAGAGCTCCTCCCATTTCCCATCAGCTTCCCACCTCGAGGCCCACCCAGGTCTGCTTTCTCATCAGAGCAGGCGTCCGTCCCTCCCCTGGCCTGGCCGGTCCCATCCTCAGATAGGGTTGGACGTCCTGCCTTCTCTCCCCATCCCTGTCTCCTTCAGAGGAGAGCCTGCAGTCCAGAGGGAGACTGGATAGCCTCTTGAGCTCAGCAGCACCCCTCTAGTCATCCTCCCTGATTCTCCTGCTTCCTGCTTTCCTTCTGAACCCCAAATGCTCCCTCGCGGTTTCCTGTGGCACCTCTGCTGACCCTTTGTCCCCTCCGGCCACGGTTCCCTTGGTGCCTTGACCGACTCAGCCTCCTTTATATTGACCAGAGGCCCAGAGGCCCCATCCTTCCCTCCCCTGCACCCCTGGTCCCCCTTTCCTGCTATGCTGAGACCCAGGCTCCTGGTAGGATTGTTGTAGCTGCCCTGACAGCTTACAACCAACTGAGGAAGTAGTCAGCCAGCCATTGCTGTCTAAAATGGAAAGTCCAGCCAGAATGGCCATTCACTGAGTTTTTATAATGGGGATGCACCCAATCAAAGCAGATGACCTGGCTCCTCCTAGTTGACATGTTGCAAAGCAGCAGAGGAACATTTCCCAGGGTTGGGGGGTATGGGGGGCCTGGACAGGGCGAGTTGGTCGAGGAAGAGAAGAGAAGGCAGGAGGCTCCCCACCATGGGCTACAGTGTCAGGCCTGGAAACACGGAGTGGGAGGGTGAGACCAGAGAGAGGGGACAGGGGACACGTCACAGGTGGGCTCCCTTGTCAAGGGCTCACTTGTGAGCAAAGTGAATCAGATCAGCCTGTTAGAAGGAAGCGGGCATCTGGTGATCGGGGCCTGGTGGCTGGGGATTTGGGGCCCTGGGGTTGTGGGAAGCTGAGTGGTCAGAGCTTCTACCCTAGTATGTGCAGTTGGGTTTCCCAGATGTGCTCAGGGGGAGCCTGGACAAAAAACATTGTATGTGCTGGTCGCCCCCTAGTGGTTGGGGAACCCCAGTCTTGTTGGCCCAGAACTCCCTGTGGATAGGGTAGGAAAGGGGACCAGGGCATTGGCGGGTATTGCAGTTTGCTCCAAACCCCAACAGAGGCGTCTGACCCCCGTTCTGCCTTCCTGGGTGCATTTATGATCATCTCCCAGGCAAGGGCTTTATGCTTCTATGGGGCCTCATCCCTGCTCCTATAGCTGGTATCCACACCCCTCAACCCCAAGAAGGCCGGGATTCCCTGTGTGCACGTGAGCATGCTGGGGCCTGAAATGTCAGCCGGAGCCTGAAAGGTCATCTTGTCCATCCACCTGCTGCTCCTGTCACGTTTGTGTAGAGGATAAAGCTTCAGATTAGGGTTGGGGCCCCCGTTTCTGCTTCAGGCTCCATCTCCAATTCTCCGTACTTCCTGAGGGAAGTTCCTTAACTTTCTCTGTACCTCCTTCATGGTCTCCCTTCTGTGACAGCAGAATTCTCCTATGACCCCCCAGTGACCTTTGCTCTCGTGAACTCCCTACATTGGGTGTGGGTGGAACCTGTGACCCTGGCATCACTCCCGTGATTAGGTTATAAGTTGCCTAAGAGATAGGTTATCCAAGTGGGCCTGACCTAATCACTCAAAGCCATTAAAAAAAATAGTTTTCTCCAGCTGCTTGTGGAAGATGAGATTAGAGAGATTCAAAGCCAGAGAGGGAATCGATGTGTGGGACGCTCTCTGTTCCTCAGAAGGAGGGGCCACAGGATAAGGGCCTGAGGATGGTCTACAGGAGCCGACAACCCACAAGACGACGGGACCTCAGTCCTACAGCTGCAGGAATTGAATCCTGCTGACAACCAGTGAGTTTGCAGCCCCACCAACACTTCAGTTTCACCCAGCAGGACTTTGAGCTGAGAGCCCGGCCATGCCACGTCTGGCGATGATAAATGGTACTGTTTCAAGCCAATGCTGCTGCTGCTGCTGCTGCTGCTGCTGCTAAGTTGCTTCAGTTGTGTCCAACTATGTGCAACCCCGTAGACAGCAGCCCACCAGGCTCCTCCGTTCCTGGGATTCTCCAGGCAAGAACACTGGCGTGGGTTGCCATTTCCTTCTCCAATGCATGAAAGTGAAAACTGAAAGTGAAGTCGCTCAGTCATGTCCGACTCTTCGAGGCCCCATGGACTGCAGCCTACCAGGCTCCTCCATCCATGGGATTTTCCAGGCAAGAGTACTAGAGTGGGTTGCCATTGCCTTCTCCGTTTCAAGCCAATACATTGATGGAAATCTGTTATGCGGCAACAGGGAATAAGTACATCGTCATTCCAAAGAGAAGAACAATATTCTAAATGCACAGGTAGGATAAAAGTTTAAAACTGAGAAAAACCCATCCCTTGCCCCTTGGGCGCTGTGTAGAGTGGAAACCTGCCGCAGCCTCTGTGCTGATGGTCCCCCCTCCCGCCCTCCCGGCTGCAGGTTAAATCCGTGGTCTTAGGGCTCACATCTCTCACCTGAGCTTCCAACCACCCTCAGAGGAGGGCAAGTGTGTTCTGAGAAGGGTAGCACTGATGGCACTTTGAGGGCAGCCAGATCCCACTTTGGCTAAAGAAAGATGCTCTGGAACCCTTTGCTTTAGGGGATCCTTGAGGTTTCTGGGGCTCCTGGGACTTCTGGAAATCTTCAGGGTCAACAAAGCTATTTTTTAAAAGAAATAAAGCTGTTTAATATAATAGCTTTATTATATATAATTCAACCATCTAAAGTGTACAATTAAGTGGTTTTTTTTATATACAACCAGTTTCATAACCATCACCAGAATCAACTGAGAAGATTTTATCACTCCCCCCAAAGAAACTCTGTACCCACTAGCATTCACTCTCCATTTCCCCGACTCCCCCTCATTCCCTTCAGCTCAGTTCAGTTGCTCAGTCATGTCTGACTCTTTGCGACCCGTGGACTGCAGCACACCAGGCCGCCCTGTCCATCACCAACTCTCAGAGTTTATTCAGATTCATGTTTGAGTCGGTGATACCATCGAACCCATCTCATCCTCTGTCATCCCCTTCCCTCTCGCCTTCAATCTTTCCCATCATCAGGGTCTTTTCAAATGAGTCAGTTCTTCACATCAGGTGGCCAAAGTTTGGGAGTTTTAGCTTCAACATCAGTCCTTCCTATGGATATTCAGGACTGATTTCCTTTAGGATGGACTGGTTGGATCTCCTTGCAGTCCAAGGGACCGTCAAGAGTCTTCTCCAACACCACCGTTCAAAAACATCAATTCTTTGGCACTCAGCTTTCTTTATAGTCCAACTCTCACATCCATACATGACTACCAGAAAAACCATAGCCTTGACTACACAGATCTTTGTTGGCAAAGTAATGTCTCTGCCTCATTCCCTGGCAACCACTAATCCACTTTCTACCTCTGTGGATGTGCTTATTCTGGACACTTGATAGAAATGGAATCATACATTATGCGGCCTTTTATGTCTGGCTTCTCTCACTGATCGTCACATTGTCAACGTTCATCCACTTTGTGCCATGTATCAGTACTTCATCCCTTTACATGCTGAGCAGTTCTTCATTAGGTAATAGACCATGGCTTCTGTATCCAGTCATCAATAGAGCCTGTTGCTCATCACTCTTCCCACCAGGAATCTGGGGGTGGGGCTGAGGGAAAGGCAGCAAAGGGGAATGGGGGGAAGTGGGCTGATTGGGCTTGAGTTTGACAACATAGAGAAAGGAGGGCGGTGTCCCAGGCCACACTGTGGCCCCTGGCTCTTTCCCCTGGGCTGAGTCAGTCTGCTCCCTTCACCTGTTCTCCAAAGCATTGTCTGTCCCGGGTCTCCAGCTCCAGAACCCTGCTGCAGGTGGGCCGGCTGTCTGTCAGCTCTGTAATCTGCATTTCTGATCATCTGCATTTCTAACACCGATTGTCCACTGGCAGTCTTCACAGAGACTTGATGACAGTCTTCACAGAGACTTCCTTTTTAAAGGGCAAACTGTCTGCAGGCCAGTTTTCACACCAGATCCTACCTGTGAGTGTCTTTACTATAAAGCAGGTGAGCACCACATTCAGCAGAAAAGAAACCTGCAACATGCTTGCTTCCTTTCACTGTGACAATTTTTTTTTTTGCTGTGCCACGAAGCATATGGGGTCTTAGTTCCCCAACCAGGGATTGAGTCTGTACCCCCTACACTGAAAGTGCAGAGTTTTAACCACTGAACAGCCAGGGAAGTTTCATCACCATGACAAGTTTGAGCAGGGGAAGGGGAAAGCTGGGCCCCTCCTCTGTCCCTCCCCTGTTCTCCTGGGCCAGCTAAGCTACCTCTGGCCGCTGTCACCCATGGCAACCCAGTGATACCAGGAAATACCACTTATTAATGCTATGACAAGCCAGGTGTGCCGGTGACTTCTTGTGACAGTCAGCCTGCAAGCTAGGTACTATATGGCCTCTGTTTTACAGACCAGGAAGCTGATTTAGGTTAAGAAACTTGACTGCGGTCACCCTGATAACACCAGGAGCTGGGGTTGGGGCAGAACCTCCTGGATTCTGAATCACACTGCATGGCCTCGAGTCCTTTCTGGAAACTCTGTGGTCCAAAGAGTGGGGAGTATGTGTAGACAGAGATGAGGTCTGAAGACTATGGTCCCGGGATATCTCAGATGCCAAGCAGAAAAGAACTTCAAGAAGGTCATTTAGGGACTTCCCTGGTGGTTCAATGGTTAGGATTCCTTGCTTCCATTGCAGGGGGCCCGGGTTCGATCCCTGAACAGGGCAACTGAAAAAAAAAAAAAGTCAGATACAGTGAAGACATGAAACAGAGCTCCTTGGAGTCACCAGTGAGAGCAGTTTTCATGGAGTTCTGGCTCCGGATGGAGTGAGCAGGATGAGAAAGTGAGCATAGACAGCCACTTCAGGGAGTTTTGCAGTCAAGAGTGTAGCTTGGGAAGGGAATGTATGATTGTCTGATTTTCTTTTTGGCCGAGCTACGGTGCTGATGGGATCTTAGTTCCCTGATTAGGGAACCCAGCCCCAGGGCAGTGAAAGCACGGAGTCTTAACCACTGGACCACCAGGGACTCTGCCATTTTAAAATGGGAATAAAGATGGCTTGTTTTCCACGTGGGAATGAGCCAGTAGCGGGCAGAAGGGAAGGATGCAGGAGTGGGGGACAGTTGCTGGAGAGACATCTTTGAAGAATACACGTGGAGGGGTTCTCCAGGTACTGACAGAACATGGACTCACATCTAGGTGCTGGCTGGATAGCAGATTTCAGGTACCGGGGGGAGGCAGAGGAGCCTTGGGAAGGGAGAGAGGAGGGACCAGGGCCATAGGAGGGGATGGCCAGCCACACTTGAGGATCTTGGTCCAGCATTTAAAAGTAAGATGGTGGGATTTCCTTTTCCCAGTGCTGTTCAGATCCAGGGGTGGGGGCAGGGGCAGGACAGGTGAAGGGCTGGACTCAGAAGGGAACATGCATGCAAGATGATTAGATTGCTGGGCTGTGAAACCTAAACTGGAGAAGGAGCAAAGGGAGAAGACAAGGGGCTTGCGGCAACCCCCCTCCCTTCATCTATGGAGTCAGGCAAACTATAGCCCACGAGTCAAATCCAGACCACTGACCTTTTTTATTTTTTTTGTTAACTTTTTAAAAAACTGTGGTAAAATACATATAACATAAAATTTACCATTTAAAAAATTTTGTGTGTTCACCTGAATGGTAACTTTGCTGTTTTAAATTGCACGATTCAGTCCCATTAATTACATTTATGATGTTGCGCAAACACCACCACTATTTCCAAAAGTTTCCATCACCCGAAACAGAAACCCCATACCCCTTATTAAGCAATAATTCCCCATCTCCTCTCCCCCTCCCCCACCCTTGGTAACGTCTAATCTACTTTCTGTCTCAATGCGTTTGCCTATTGTAGATCATTCATAGAAGTGGAGTCATTCGATGTGTGACTTTTTGTATCTGACTTCCACTTAGCATTGTGTTTTCAAGGTTCAGCCAGGCTGTAGCATATATCAGAACTTCATTCATTTTTAAGGCTGAATAATATGCAGTTGTTTGAATAGATCAGAGTTTATCCATTGATCCGTTGATGGTTTTCACCTTTTGGCTGTTGTGAATAATGCTTCTGTGAATACTGGTATATGATCATGTGTTTGAGTCCCTGGTTTCATTTTTGGGGGGATGTGTACCTAGGAGTGAAATTGATGGAGCATACTGTAACCTCTGCCAGCTTTTGTATGAACTGAGATTGTACGGTAGATGGAAAAATGACCTCCCCAAGATGTTCATGTCCTAACCTGTAGAACCTGTGGATAAGTTACCTTCTATGGCAAAAGGGACTTTGAAGATATAAGTGAGTTAAGGATCTTGAAATGGGGAAATTATTCTTGATTATCTGCTTGGGCCCAAGGTCATCAATAAGGGAGTGGTGGGGGGGGGGCAGTCAGAGTCGCATAAGGAGATATGATGACTGAAGAAGCTGGAGTGACGCATTCTGAAGATAGAAGGGGCTGGGAGCCAAGAAGGGGCAGGCAACCACTAGAAGCTGGAAATGGTAAGGAAATGGATTCCCCTTCCTACCCTACAGCCTTCAGAAGGAATGCAGCCCTGTTGACACCTTGGTTTTAGCTAAATACAACCCATTTGGATGTCTGACCTCCAGAAAGTATATATAAATACATATATTTTTAAATTGGCCGCACCATGCAGCTTGTGGGATCTCAGTTCCCCTGACCAGGAACCCGGGATTGAACTCGGGCCATGGCCGTGAAAGTGCAGATTCCTAACCACTGGACCAGCAGATAATTCCCTTGTGCTGTTTTAAGTCACTAAGTTTGTGGTAATTTGTTATAGTAGCAATAGGAAGCTAATACAAATATTTAAAAAAATTTTTTTTGTTGAAGTGTAGTTGATTTAAAACGTTGTATTAATTTTTGCTGTACAGTGAAGTGATTGAGTTTTTACTATATATATATATAATATATATATTTATATTCTTTTCCATTATGGTTTATCACAGGATATTGAATACTGTGCTGTACACTAGAACCTTGTTGTTTATCCATCCTATATGTAATAGTTTTCATCTGTTAACCCCAAACTCCCACTCCATTCCTCCTCCCTCTTGGCTTTGGCAGCTGTGAGTCTGTTCTGTCTGTGTGTTTCTGTTTCTTAGATATGGTCATTTGTGTCATATTTTAGGTTCCACGTGCAAATAACTTTTACATTCCCTTTAAAGAAAGTTTGCTGATGCCTAATTTAGAGTAAGAAGGGGAGGGGGACGGTCCAAGGATCAAAGTGATTTTGGGGAACAGCCTCTGAGAACTCTAGAGGGCACAGTGGCCTGAATTTAGGAGCCGGGAAGGAAGTAAGAACGGGTCAGATGAAGGGGGTCTACAGAGCCTCCAGGGAATGAAAAATAGCCTGGAGGAACTTCTTTGGTGGTCCAGTGGTAAAGAATTTGCCTTTCAAGGCAAGGGACACAGGTTTGACCCTTGGTCAGGCAACTAAGCCGAGGTACCACAACTGGAGAAGTCCACTGGCTGCGACAAAGACCCAACACACCCAAAAAGAAAAAAAAACAGCCCGGAGTCTGCGGACTTCTCATGCTACTGTCATGAAACAGGTGACAGGAAAGAGTTGGGTGGCTGGTGGGAGCAGTGGTATTTCAGGTGTTGGGGCAGCTGAGCCAAGGGTCTGGGTTTGTGCCAGGGGGTGTGGTTTTGTGCATCGGAGACAAGACAGGGCCCTAGAAGAGAAGATCCCTTTGGCAGAAATGGGGAAGCCAGTTGGAGTGACAGTGTGCCCAGGGAACCAGGCTCCGGCTGGGTCAAGGGATTTTTGAGGAAGATGGAGCGAGGGGTGGATGCACTTCCCCCAGCTCTCCTTCATTCATTCTCCAGGCACTGTGGACGCTGCTCAGTGTACACAGTTAAGTGGCCCTGTATCCTCTATTGTCCCCCGAGGTCATCCTTCTTGCTCCCGCAGTGAAGCCTCCCAGGGACCCCAGATATTACCCAACAGCTGACTTGAAGGACTGCAAAGCATTCAGGCAAAACTGCCAGGCCTCTACAAGGGGCTCCGAATATCTAAAAACAATAACATTTCCTAATAATAACAGTAATCCTTGTTATTAAGAGGGTTTCAATCAGGAGGCGCGATCTGGGCGGGAACCTGGAAGGCGGATGGGATTGGGAAAGGCGGTGGGCAGGAGAAAGGACATTCCAAGGCAGGCGCGGTCTTCCTGAACCAGGGGCCAACCTCTAGGAGCCGGGGGAGGGGACGCGGGAAGGAGGGGACGGAAGCTCCCTGGCCAGGAGTCCTTTCCTCCTCCGTCCCAGGCCTTCACCCTTGGTAGAGAGCGCACCCTGCCGGGGGAGCAAGTCTCGCCCTAGCTTCGCCACGAATGGGCAGCTGCAGCCTTCCGCCAGCCCAGGCCAAGCTTCGGCGGGCCTCTCGCTGTCCAGCCTCCCAGCGGAGGGCTAAAGAGAAGAGGACAGGAGGAGACCCGCAGCAGCCACCGGACCTTCGGGCCGCGCCGCCAGCCGGCCTCCGGGGCTGCTGCTGTCCTGGCCTGCCTCCACCCTTCCCTCCCCGCCCGGGCCCCTGCTGCCTAAGGCAGCCCCAGGATCTGAGGCGCCCGGCGCGCCGCCCCCCGCTTTGCCCTCCCCTCCCCGGCTCCGGGATTCCCAGGTTCCGGAGCCCAGGCCGACCGGCCAGCAGCGGGCAGCTGGCAGGGAGGGAGTGAGGGAGGGGGCCGCTCGGCCTCTGAAGTCGGCCCCAAGTTATATGTGGGAAGCGGTGGCTGTGACGCAAGTTTCCAGGGGGCCCTGGGCTTGGAGGGAGCGCGCCAGAGCGGCTCCTCTCCGAGCAGTTGCAACCGTAAAAAAAAAAAAAAAAAAGCCCCGAGCAGCACCCCAGGCCGCCTTCGCCTTCGCCGGGCCCAGCAGCGCGCTCCCGCCCCCCGAGGGTCTTCGAGGGCGCAGACCCTGTACCGGGCAGTCCCCGTCGGACCCCGGGCGCACACGCTGGGCTCCCTCGCTGTGGCTGGCCGTTTCTTTTTTTTCTGCTACGCTTGCCAACCTGTCAGCTGATGGACCTCATCACCCATAGTGGCGCATGTAGCTCGGCCGCAGCTCGCTCCATTCAAGCCGCGCCCCCAAGGCCGCCCGCGGCCCCCGCACCCGGAGCTGGGGTGGGGGGTGGCCCGCAGACCGGGGCCACCACCCACCCCCGGGGGCCCGCGCCCCTCTCGCCCCGGCCTCGCGCCGCCCGGGGGGCGCTGCAAATAGTCCTTTGTTTACATGCAATTCCTTACTCCGCGGAAGGAGGCCAGGGGAGTGCTGAGTTTTCACCAGCTGTTTCCCGCCTTGAAACAGACATCTGATCAGCTGCAAACACACACACACACACAGACACACACACACACATACACACGCCCGGGGAGGCAGGCCGGAGAGACCTCCCTCCCGCCCCTCCCGCCCGCCTCCCTCCCCTCGCCGCCGCCGCAGCCAGCATCTGGGACCGGCCGATTCTGCACCTCCGTCCGGCGCTGCCCTTTGATTCGGATTTCCATCTTGCATTCTCCGGCGGACCGCGGGACCTGGCTCGTGCAGAGGAGGGGGGCCGATCGCTATGGAGTATTTCATGGTGCCCACTCAGAAGGTGCCCTCTTTGCAACATTTCAGGAAAACAGAGAAAGAAGTGATAGGAGGGCTCTGTAGGTGTGTACTCCTCCTCCCCCTCACCCCCTTCCCACGATTGCAGCCCCCGGCCAGTCCGCCCAGGCGGGCGCGCGTGTGCGCACGCATGGCCCGCGCCGCGGACCCTCTCGCCTTTCTTATCCGCCGAGGCGGCTGCAGCCCCGCGCGCCAGGCTTGGGCCGTCTGGGGACCTTCCTCCCTCGAAACGTGGGGGCCCCGAGCGGCTCCGGTCACTTTTGTCCGCTGCAGGCGGGCGAGTCGCGACGTTTGTAAATTGCAAACAGACCCACGTGGTTCTGCAGCAGTCCCGGCCATGCTTGGTGCTGGTGGCTTCCCCCCCGCGCTTCCTCCTCCCCCTCCCGCGGCGGCTTCCTTCCTCTCCCTCCTCATCGCTCTCTCTGGGCCCCCCCACTCCAAGGGGGACTGGGGGGCCCGTGTCGCGCGTGGGGCCGCGGGGCCAGGGGCTACAATGCAGCCACGCCGCGGCTCCGAGCGCGGGGAGGGGGGTGCGGGGAGCCGGGTGGTTGTGAGTGTTTGCTGGGACGGGGGCTGCAGCGGGGTCGGAGGGCGTGCTGGAGAGGGGGTGAGGGAGTGGGCGGGACCCGGGGGGCCAGCGCGGCCCGCCGGGAGCGCCGCGGACCCGGGCACGTTGGCGGCCGCCTGCTAGCTTGCCGCCCGCGCCCCGGCGCTGTTTACTAGCGAGGCCTGGACGTGACTCTGCAGCCCTCTTGGAGTAGGCGGACCTCCGCGCGCCGCCTCGCGGGAGCTGTAGTTCTCTGCGCCGCGTCGGTGCGGCATTGTGGGAGTTGTAGGCGCGCCCAGGCCATGCTTTACCCGCACAAAGCTCGGCCCCCGCGGGCGGGATGGGAGAGGCAGGCTGGGTAGGGGGCTTTTTGGGAAGTGGGCACCGTAGGCCGCCCCTAGCCTCGCCGGATCTCTGCCTGCCGCACGTGGGCCTCGGCTGCAAACTTTCGCGTCTCACGCCCCTCCCCGAGTCATAAACCGAAAGCATCCAGTTGCCCAGCAGGCTGGGTGGGTGGGTGGTCCAAGATCCGTAGCCCTCCCCAGGAGCTGCTTAAATTTGGCCCGGGTTGCTCCGGGATCTATCCTTTGCCGAAGAGAATGGGTTAGGGGAATCGCCCTGGACACTTGTTAAAATGCACACGCCCGCAATTCTGATCGCTAGAAGGGCCTGTGTATCAGCATACTGAACACTCTGCGGGACTGCGATACCGCGTGGGTTGTTCTCTGCGGGTCCAAGTTTGGGACCTGTGGCTCCTTTCCTCCCGTGCCGCTTTCGGAGAGAAATGGCTCCCCAGGGCTGGGGCCACGTGCTCTGCCGCCCCGGGCAGTCAAGGCGGAGATTGAGGGAGGAGGAGTCGCAGGCGGTGTGGCCAAGGCTGGTGGACACCATGGGCTGCAGAAACCAGGCTAGGTGGAGGTTGCTGCACACGTATACATCGTTCCCGCCCCCTCTCCCCACACAGGGCTCCTGCCTTAACTACTCTCAAGTTCAAGGTGGTGGGCAGTCAGCAGTCCTGAGTGTTGGCCCTTCCCCAAGGTCCCTCCACCTGGAGGGCTTAGCTGTAATAAGTGAAAACAAAAAGAAAACAATTCTGGAGCTTGTAATACCTTGTAGGGTCTCGTTTTGCAAGACTTCTCTCATCGAATTGTTAACAGTCTTCCTCTGCTAATTAAGTGGCTTTATGATTTCTGTGTGGGTGGAGGACCCAGGTTTTCGAAGGAACAGGTAGGGCAAGTGGTGGGGCTGGGACTTGAACTCTGATCCCTGCTGTTACCCTGAACTGCTGGTTGCTCCGGGAAGGGAAGGGCTGGGCAGTGAGGAGGTGGGTTGAGCTGCCCCAGATGCTGGAGCGGACATCCTGGGCCTGACCTCAGGCAGGTGTGGCAACATAGGACCCTCTGGCCACAAAGCCTGAGCCTTGACTCAGTCCTCTCTGGGCCCCTAGGACTCCTGCTTGACCTGCTTCTGTTCCAAGCCCCCCTTCGGAGGAATCCAGCGGTTCCTTAGGGACCAAGTGCCCCAGGCTTGGGCATGGGGACTGCCCGGCTTGCCCAGCTGTGAGGCAGTTGTCAGCCTATGTGCTGGGTGTGGAGTTGGGGCCTCTGGGTTTATTCATTTTCAGACGGATCTGCCGGATGAGGTAGGATTGCATGTGGGTTGGGCAGGACCTTCTGGCCAGATATACTGGCTTCTCAGGCTGGTGGACTTTGCTCCATCCCTTGTTGACTAGCCCGGCTCCCTGCTTCTCTTCTACTGGAGCGAATGGCAGTGGACCGTGGGTGGGGGTGGGGGTGGCTGGAATGGGCGGACCTGACAGCGGCGCCCTCACACACTGTGTGGTCTTGGACCCGTTGCCTAACTGCTCTCAGCGTCTGTAAAATGAAGCACCTGTGAAGCTTGGCTATGCGTGTGGAAAGTGCCCGGTAGCTGTTAAGTGGCGCTCGGATTCTTAGAATCAGGAGCATGGTGGTCTTAAAGAGTTTAGCTGCCCGCTGCCAGGGAGAAAGAGGCCAGCTCCCCTCAGGGAGCTACAGAACAATTAGGGGCTTTGGAGTGTGTGTTGGGTCCCTGGTCTGGTACTTACGAGACACTTACTTTGTGCTGGGGCTTCCCAGTTGGTGCTAGTGGTAAAGACTCCACCTGCTAGTGCAGGAGACATAAGAGACACAGGTTCGATTCCTGGGTGGGGAAGATCCCCTGGAGGAGGGCATGGCAACCCACTCTAGTATTCTTGCCTGGAGAATCCCATGAACAGAGGAGCCGGGTGGGCTACAGTCCATGGGGTCCCAAAGAGTCAGACATGGCTAAGTGACTAAGCATACACACACCATGTGCTGGGATTGAAGACACCACAATGAACTAGAAGTTGCCCCTCTCCTAGGATATGGAAGTCTCATGGTGCTACAGAGTCTTGTCAGTTTCCTTAGATGCATGAATTCTGGAATCTGGGGTACAGACTCTGGAAAAGCAAAGCATCTTGTTACCCTCGATCTCTCTCTCTTTTATTTATTTACTTTTCTGTTTACTTGTCTGCGCTGGGTCTTAGTTGTGGCATGTGGGATCTTTGATCTTCATTGAACCATGAGGGATCTTTAGTTGTGACATGAGAACACTGAGCTGCAACATGTGGAATCTAGTTTCCTGACCAGGGATCAAACCCAGGCCCGCCTGCACTGGGAGCTCGGAGTTTTAGCTGCTGGACCACCGGGGAAGTCCTCCTCCTCCATCTCTTTTAAACTTCGCTCTGGCCCTGTGAAGTGAGGCAATATGTCCCCATTTTTTGAATGGGGAAACTGAGGCTTCAAGAGGCAAAGTGCCTAAGCTTGGGATTCCACAGCTAGTAAGTGGCAGGACTGGAGTTTCCACTAGAACCCAATGCAGGCCTCCCTCTGAGAGGCTGGAGAAACTGGGGGGAGGGGTGTTTCTGATGGGGACAGTCCGGACATGGTTTGTTCTGGGACCGTAGGCAGGGTGTATGGATAGAAGCAATGGGCATGGGCCAGGGCCTCAGGCTGCTGCAGTAGCTGCTGCAGGAGAAGGATGGGGGCCTTGGGCGTCCTTAGTGAGAGGGTCATCTTCCTTCTGTCCTCCTTTTTGGGGTATAGGAAAAACTCCAAGTGGGCTTTCCCACCTCTGCACAGACATTGAGTGGTAGGTTTGTGAATGACTTTGGGGCAGTGTGAAATGAGAGCTCTCAATGGCTAATTTGAGGCTGGAGATGGGTGGGTATTGGGGGGCGGGTGTGGGGAATGGGGGATACCCATTTGCACTTGGGCTGGGTAGAAGGGACGGGTATAGGTTGGGATCTAGACTTGAAGAGCCTGCTTCCTGCCCTTGAGCCTCTGGTTGGGATGCCAGGGTTATTCTGGGGGGAGGGAGGGGAGGGGTTGTCTTGGGGGTACCCTGAGAGTGGAAGCGGCAGCTCTGGTCTTGGCACTGGAGGCTCTGCCACCAGCTGCCCAACCCCAGGAGACCGGCTGGCTGAGGGCTGTCAGGGAGGGAGAGAGAGACAGTGTCTGTGGACCAGGCCTCACTGCTGACCTGGGGGTTCTGAAGTTGATGTGAATGAGTGGAAGGACCTTACAATTACTGTAAATCGGGTATACTTCTGCAAAACTCAAAAAGAAATGTAAGAAACTTCCAGGCGTTTGCAGAAAAACCCACTTTATCTAGTACAGTAGCAGCTGGAAATGCTAATTAGCCATCCTTTATAGGAACCCCTGGCAGGCGAGCACTCAGAACCCCTGGTTAGTCATGATTCCACTCATCAGAACTTTGGGTTAGTCTGCATTCTATTAAAGAAACTTCCAGGGCTATTTAGGTGAGTTGGTCTTGGTGGCAGCCCAAATCCCTATGAGGAACTGTGGCTTTGGGGTGAAGTCTGTTTTTTGAGCTTTTAAGTCTGCACGAGCTTAACCAGCAGCTAGTTAGTTCCTGAACCAGGAGGCTGGGCTGAGGGACTTGGTGCTGAAGGGGACAGCATGGACCATTCAGAAGAGCCAGGCCCCCTTCGTCTGGACTGGGGCTTTCAGGCCTGGGGTCCTGTGGTCTCCTTTGGTGTCTCCCTACCTCGTGGGCATCCTGGGGAGAAGGGAGGGGCCAGAGGTTGGCTCCCCAGGGCTGAGGTTTCCTGAGCAGATGAGTGGGCTGGCGGGGTAGGGGGTGGGTTGTTGAGTTCTGGCTTCAGCCTGGAGAGTTGGTGAGTCTCAGCTGGGAGGCAGGGGGGCTACAGGGCTGTATGTGAGCCCTCAGTAGAGGGTGCCGCCCACAGGCAGGGGAGAAGGAGATGCATTTTGGCTCCTGCAGGTGCCTGTGGTATCCTGGTGTGGCTGCCGGACCTTGGGCATGCCAGTTCCCCTCCCAGAACCCTGGATTCCTCACTGCAGCTCAGCCACTAGGTGTCCTTGGGGGTCAGGGAAAAATACAAAAAGTCCTGTGAATGGCAGTAAGAGCTGACCCGTTGACCGTGCACACCTGTTCATAGCCTCTCTACGCGGTGACTGTCACTGTCTGTCAGGGCATTGGACCTGTGGCGCTGGGATTGGGGTTCAAGTCCCAGCCTCAGCACGTACCAAAGCTGTTCCCTTCCCAAGCCTCAGTGTCCTCATCCCATCAGGCCACTTGACTCAGAGGAAGGTTGAGATGGTTCAATGAGATAATTCCAGCAAAGTGAGTCTTTAGCACATTATGTTAAGAACTTAAGACTTTTTTATTTTTTAATTTTTTTGGCCACACCAAGTGGCTTGCAGGATCTTAGTTCCCCAACCAGGGGTGGGTTAAACCCGGGCCCCCAGCAGTGAAAGCACCAGTCCTAATTCTCAAGACTTTTAGAAAACAGTAACTCTGTGGCTAGGCTCTACAGGTGGGCCTTCTGGAAGGGGCAGCACTCAAGAGTGGCCCAGGGGTGCAGGTGGGGCTCCTTTTTGACCCTTTAATGCTCTGGTCAGCTCTGGTCTCCATCTCTGGTGATGCATGGGCATCACCAGGAGGGAACCCAGGGAATGGGTGAGTGGGGGCGTCTCTCCCTGTATCTCTCCGGGTGGGGGAATAGGAAACTCCCAGATGGATGTGAGTCACCTGGTGCGTTGGCTTTCTGGGGACATCTCGCCCCATCTCTCCCCATCCACCTGCCGCAGAGGGTCTGGAGGGCGCTGGCAGGCCTGGGAGCCCAGACTCAGTTCTGATCTCCCTTCTCCCCCCACCGGCAAAGGGCAGGCAAGCTGCTGCGCATCCGGTCTCTGACCTTCATTTTCTCTTTTTCTCCATCACCCCCACTGTGTGGGTGCATGCTAAGTCACTTCAGTCATGTCCTACTCTTTGCGACCCTATGGACTATATAGCCCGCCAGGCTCCTCTGTCCATGGGATTCTCCAGGCAAGAATCCTGGAGTGGGTTGCCATTTCCTCCTGCAGGGGATCTTCCCCACCCAGGGATCGAACCGCGTCTCTTATGTCTCCTGCGTTGGCAGGTGGTTTCTTTACCACTAGTGCCACCTGGGAAGCTTCCCACTGTCGGGTTAGGGAAACAGAGAAGTGAGGTGCCCCTGGTCTGGAAGTCGGGGAGCCAGGTGCCTGGCTGTCTGAGCAGGAAACTGCGTCCCTCCCATTCTGAGCCCTCAGTCCCATTTGTAAATGGGGGGTCATGGGCCCCTGTGAGGGAACTGTATCTTGGCAGGGGAGGTGGGGGGCTCCCAGGGAGATGCTGGGGCTGCTGGTGGAGGACAGGACTGGTCTGTGGACCCCTAGCACCAGCTGATGTGAAGCTTGCTCCCAGCTCACCCCCAGCTGACCATCCTCATGTGGGGAGAGGAGGCAGAGACTCAGGAAGGGGCAAGGGCAAGTTCAGGGGGTCGCTCAGGGGAATGAGGTGGGACAGGTGGGGTGGGTGGGGGGCCAGGAAGATCTTGGCTGTCTCTAGCTGTGGGAGACACGCTACCCTCCTCGGTTTCCCAGCAAACTCCTTTTTTCCTGGGGATGGTCAGAGGGGGCCGGGCACCTGCCTCTGAGCACAGGCTGCTCCGCCATCGATGGAAAAAAGCTGCTCAGAACCATCTCCCCTCGTTCCCCCAGATCCGGGGGTGTGAGCTGTCTTGGCCTGGGCCTGGACCAGGTCATCCCAGGAGGGCCCCTCAGGAGGCAGCCGGGGCTGTGGCTTTGGGTGGGGCCAGTGGCCTCTTCTGGGAGCCTGGCATCTGGAAGCCATCAGGCCAGGGGTGGGGGAGTTGCAGGAGAGGGCCTGGGAGGGGAGCCTGCCTCTTTCAGGCCACACACAGGCCCACCCCTCGGGAGCAGTGGCGTTGGGCCCAGAGCCCTGCTGCTGGCTCTGTCTCCCGCCAACGCCTCTCAGCCTGCAGCCTCGTCCCCTTCCACTGGCTGCCTCTCCTGCGAGATGCAATCACATAATATGCAATAACATCGCCTGCTGTGTGCTGGGAGCCTCGCTTCTCTGGCCCAGGGTGGGCCTGCCTTTCAAGGTGGATGGGCTTGGGGACAAACTGTCTGTAGAGGGGCCTGGCTGGGTCCTCTTCCTGGAGCGACTGGTACCCGGCTTGTCTTGGCAGTCTTAGCACAGCATCTTGGGCTGGGCTGGGGGCATATGTAGGAGCGTATGTGGCTGTGGAGATGGGAAGGGAGGAGGGACATCTTCCTCCATCCTCAAGCCTGCGACCCTGAAAGAGGGGGCCCTGGGGGCACAGTGAGGAGCTCATAGGTGTCAAGAGCAGATGTCTCTGATTATCACCTGAGGCCACTCGCATCCAATCACAGGGATTCTTAGCCATGTGGGTTTCCGGGTCCCACTCAGGCCTGTTGGCCAGACAATGGGGTTAAGACTTGGGGTCCACACACTGACGTTGACACCCAGGCATTTCGGAACATGCTACTGCATCAGCCCCCTGGTATGCTGCAGGGTGTAGGCATCAGACAGAGCCGGTATATTCTGTAGGGGCGGCTTGCCTGTTACACTTGGACCCTCTGGAGATGAAGACAGGGGCCCACTGGGAACCAGGCATGGAGGGCACCCAGCCTGAGCCCATCCCTGTTCTCCCGTAGCCTGGCCAACATTCCACTGACCCCTGAGACTCAGCGGGACCAGGAGCGGCGGATTCGGCGGGAGATCGCCAACAGCAACGAGCGGAGGCGCATGCAGAGCATCAACGCGGGCTTCCAGTCCCTCAAGACCCTCATCCCCCACACAGATGGAGAGAAGCTCAGTAAGGTGGGCGAGTGTGCCAGGAGGACTTCCTGGAGGAGGAGGTGGGCTGGAGGGGGAGACTCGCGAGACATCAACAGTTGGGGTCCCTGACTCATCCCTCCTGCCCTCAGGCAGCCATTCTCCAGCAGACAGCAGAGTACATCTTCTCCCTGGAGCAGGAGAAGACCCGGCTCCTGCAGCAGAACACACAGCTCAAGCGCTTCATCCAGGTAGCGCTCTGCCCTCCTCCTGTGCCCTCTCCCTGGCGTGGGCATGTCTAGGCCCAACCACTGGCTTGAGACTGTGATGTGGCTGCGGATCCCTTCTTCCCTATTGACCTGCCTACTTCTGGCACTTGGCTTCCTGCCTGGGGTTCTGACTTAGCCATGGGCAAGTGCAGTACAGTGGGGCAGGCTCTGGAAGCAACTGGGTGACTTTGGGAAAGCAGGTCCCTTCTGCCTCCCTTTCCAGCCTTGGCTTGGTGGATTTGCACAGGGGGGCTCCCTCGTGCACGTGCATCTGGGTGTGTCAGCTTTGGGGGGCTGGAATGGAGCTCCGCACTGCCCTGGTGGTGGTGCTGGTGGTATATGCAGTGTCACCACACACTCATCAGCCCCTGGGGGTTCCCCAGGAGCTGAGCGGCTCATCCCCCAAGCGGAGGCGGGCGGAGGACAAAGATGAGGGCATTGGCTCGCCGGACATCTGGGAGGACGAGAAGGCGGAGGATCTGCGGCGGGAGATGATCGAGCTGCGGCAGCAACTGGACAAGGAGCGCTCGGTGCGCATGATGCTGGAGGAGCAGGTGAGGCGGGCGGGGTGAGGCAGGGGAGGCGATGCTGTCGGCTCGGAGCTCCTGATTTGTGCCGGGGCTGGGTGTCAGGTGTCCGGTGGGGTGATCAGTGGCGAGCAAACACAGACAAGTTCCTGCCCTGGGCGGGGGGCGGTGGTGGTGGTGGTGGTGGTCACTGTCCGGGCCTGGGGAGATGAGTCAGAGGCACTCACACTGTAAACACGCATCCGTGTTAAAGGCCACATCGGATCGGTGGGCATCAGTGAGGGGGAGATCTGGGCTGGTTCCACCCCATAGCTTCCTTGTGAGGGTGGGAGGAGCAGAGAGGGGAGAAGGGTACTCCAGGCAGAGGGAACCGCATGGGCAAAGGCCTGGGGCTGGAGGTAGGCAGGGAGGGAGCACAGCCTGCGGGAGGGAGAGGAGTCAGTGTGGGCCTGGCGGGCTGCGGTGCAGGACTTTGGTCTCAACCCTGAAGATGTTGTGGAGGGCTCCGCCCCTGAGCCCCACTGCTCCACTCCCAGGTCCGCTCCCTGGAGGCCCACATGTACCCGGAAAAGCTCAAGGTGATCGCACAGCAGGTGCAGCTGCAGCAGCAGCAGGAGCAGGTCCGGCTGCTGCACCAGGAGAAGCTAGAGCGGGAACAGCAGCACCTGCGGACCCAGGTGAGCGGGAGGGGCCTGCAGGGGCAGCCCGCACCTGGGCCGGGGCTCACAGACCCAACGTCAGTGCTGCCGGGTATCCAGCGGGGCGGACCCAGGGCCTCAGTCACAGTAGTGTAGATGTTTCTGGCTCCCAGGTGTCTTGCATACATGATTATGTTGACTCCTTATAGCAGCACTTTGAGGCCTGAGCTGTTATTGCTCCTGTTTTACTGATGAGGAATTGGAGGCACAGAAAGGTTCACTAACACGCCCAAGATTGCTCAGTGAAGTGGGGTAGGGATTTGAACCCTGGCCATCTAGATTCAGTCTGAACTCCTAACCACCACTGTATTTATTAAATGTGAAATGCTGGCATGGCTCTGGAGAGGGAAGGCCTGTGCAGTCTCAGATGGTCAGAAGTCCCTCTCCAGACCACCTTGCCTTCGTTTCTTAAAATAAGAGGGGTGGGAGGGGTCACGATTTGGGTGGCCCCGAACTGTGAGTAAAGGAGGTTGATGGGCTGCTGGGGTGTTTGGTGGAGGTTCCCCAGGTGGTGGGCAGAGGGAGATGGTTTGGAGGACTGTCCCACACCCTCTGTGATGGACGGAAGGGAAGGGGCTGCTCCTAGAACCTTTGCAGAGACACTGAGGGCCCCTGTCTTGCAGCTCCTGCCCACTCCAGCCCCCACCCACCACCCCACGGTGATAGTGCCGGCACCGGCACCCCCTCCCTCCCACCACATCAACGTTGTCACCATGGGCCCCTCCTCGGTCATCAACTCTGTTTCAACGTCCCGGCAAAATCTGGACACCATCGTGCAGGTACCTGGGCCCTGGGGAGAGGGCAGTGCTTACGGGCTGCCCCCTGGGAACAGGCCCTTTGGGGGGAGATTAGAAAGTGGGGGAGTGGAGGGGATAGAGACAGGGATATTGAGCATTGAGTCGGGGGAGGAGGTCTGGAAACCAGATGGGTTTCCATCTCTGCATCCTGGGTGAGGGGCAGAGAGGGAGGGACCGGATGGCCAGGAAGACCCCATTCCTTCCCTCGTGGGGGTTTGCTGGGGCTGTCCTTTGTTCCCGGAGCCTCCTGCTTTCAGAGTTCTTGCATCTGTCTCTTGGGTTTTGGGATGGGGGTGGAGGTGGAGGAGGAAGAAATGAGATGCTCAACTCTGAAGGTTGAGCCTGAAGTCCCTGCTATGCCCAGCCTCGTGCAGAGACCCCCTTTGGGAGGCCCAACAACATTACAAAGAAAGAAACAACCCAAAGGCCCAAACGGAAAAAAAAAAGTCCATTGAAGTCCCAGGAACTTGAGTTGCACCCGGCAAACTGAATAATAAAATTAATAACAGAGACCTTCCATAAAGCCAACAGGCAGGCTTTTGAAATACATAAATGAGGGAGAGAGGCTTATGACTTCAGGCAGGCCTGCACTGTCCCTCTTCCAAGCCAGATTCAGCTCATGAGAGAGCTTCTAAAGTTTGTTTTCCCCCTGACTCTGAACGGGCTGCCCCTTTTGCCAGGCTTCCTTCTGGTTCTTTCTGGGGGGTGTGTGGGTGGTGGGGGAGACACTGCTGGAGACGCTGGCGGTCCACATGGACCCGGCATCCTCACGGCAGCCTCCCCCGCCCAATCCCAGGCGATCCAGCACATCGAGGGCACCCAGGGCCAGGAGGAGGAGCAGCGGCGAGCCGTCATCGTGAAGCCGGTCCGCGGTTGCCCCGAGGCCCACGCCTCGGACACCGCCTCCGATTCGGAGGCCTCAGACAGCGACGCCATGGACCAGGGCCGGGAGGAGCCGGCAGGGAACGGGGGGCTTCCCTGACCAGCCCCCCAGCCCTCCTCTCCCTTCTGGGGGCTGGAGGGGGCGGGGCAGCAACTGGGAGAGAGACGAGGGTGAACGAGTGAGAAATTTTTACAAAATTTACGGCGTCATTTGGGTCTCTTTTATGACCTCTTTTTTCAATACTGTAAATCGTCCTTTGAGTGAAGCCGCTCTACCCGAAGTCCGGGGCTGGGGCGGCAGGAGCGCCTGGCAGCACCCGGGCAAGTGAGGCTGGGCCTCGGCCCCGGAGGCTGGGGAAGCGGACGTGGAGGTGCCTGGCCTCTCTCCGCCAAAAAAGCGTTTTTTCAATGAAACATGTTTTTAAGAACAGGGAAAAAATTCAAAACAAAACCCCAAGGTATTTCTGCCCTCTCCGGAGCCAGCCCGACGACCGTCAGTTTTTAATTACCCCTTCCCTCCTCTTTTTTTGGTGTTCTTTCTCCTTTAAGCACTTACATGGGTTGGGGGTCTGGCTGGGTCGGGGCTCTGGGGGTCCGGGGGTCTCCACTGCTTCTCGGTTGGGGTTTGCTGCTGCCCTTCTCCCCTCCCCTCCCTCGCCACCCGGCCCCCACCTCTCCCTCCAGGTTTCCCATCCTGCACCCCCAAAAAGTCTTTGTCTCTCTCTTTGTTTTGTTTGTTGTTGGTTCTTTTTTGGTTTTGGTTTTTGTTTTTTTTTTTTACAATTTTGAGGTCTTTGTGTTCAAGGAGAAGCTATTATATTTTGTTAAAAAAGTGGGCGGGGGGAACCAAGAGGCCACTGTGCCTTTATAAAGAAACAAAATAAAGTTTGTACTTTGTTTTTTAGATTCTGTGTCTCCTGGGGGCTGTGTCCTGAGGGGCTGGCGAAAGCTCCCTGGGGTACTGTTTGGGCCTGCTGGAAGGGGACTGGATGTGGGTGAGCGTGATGACTCCCCCAGCTTATTATTGTGGTGTTATGAAGAGAAATCAGGGTCCTGAGATTGCCTGGGTTTACTCTGGGGATTCTGCAAAGATGGGAGATGGTGTTGGGATTGAGGTGAGCGGTTCCCAATTTCTTCTGGGTGGGAGACAGGAGAGAATGAACAGCTAAACCAATAGTTCCTATCTGCTAGAGAAAGGACACAGGATGTTCAGGGCTCCCGATTGATTGCCACTTCCCCGGCTTGTGTAACTTCTCTGAACCACAGGATCCTCATCTACAGAAGGGAAGGGAGCACTGCCTTAAGGTGCAGTGTTTAAGAGCTCAGGTCCTGGAGTCGGTCTGCTGTTGATCAGTTTCACCTTGGGCACATCTCTTGATCTTTGAGACTCAGTTTTCTCTTCTGAAAGTTGGGAATCATAAGGGCTCAAGGTTAATTTCTTAATCCCGTATGATCAGAGATGGCTTAATAACATCTCGCTCTTGACCTGCTTTCCCTCAGGTATGTGACAGGTACGTTCAGACTGAGGTCAGAGCAGAATAGTTGATTCACACCTCACCCCACATTGAATGGTTCAAGACATGAATTTGTTGGATAGAAAGGAAGGCAGGGGCCTGTATTTTTTTTTAACTTTTAATACTTTTTTTTAAGTGAAATTAACAGAATTTAAAATTAAGCATTTAAAAGTAAACAGTTCAATAGCATTTTGTTGTTCAGTCACTAAGTCATGTCTGCCTCTTTGTGATCCCATGAACTGCAGCACTCCAGGCCTCACTGTCCTTCACTATCTCCTGGAGTTTGCTCCAACTCCTGTCCATTGAGTCAGTGAGGCCATCCAACCATCCCATCCTGTTACCCTCTTCTCCTGCCCTCAATCTTTCCCAGCATCAGGGTCTTTTCCAATGAGTCAGCTCTTCGCATGAGGTAGCCAAAGTACTGGAGTTTCAGCTTTAGCATCATTCCTTCCAAAGAACACCCAGGACTGACCTCCTTTAGAATAGACTGGTTGGATCTCCTTGCAGTCCAAGGGACTCTCAAGAGTCTTCTTTTAGCCAGGTGTAAGACGCGCCACTCCAGTGTTCTTGCCTGGAGAATCCCAGGGACGGGGAGCCTGGTGGGCTGCCGTCTATGGGGTCGCATAGAGTCGAACACGACTGAAGCGACTTAGCAGCAGCAGCAGCAGCAAGACGCATCCTACGGGTTGCAGGCAGCGCCTAAAAGGGTCAATAGAGGGCGCTGTGGAACCAGGATGTCTGGCAGCAGGGGCAGAGGCTCCGCCTCCTTCCGGTGTCTGCTGGACTACTCAGTTCCTATAGGCCAGAGGCGGGGCTCGGGGGCGGGGTCAAGGGAATACCGAAGACTTGTCCTTTGGAGCCCAGCGACCGTAGGCGGTCTCACCAGCAGGAGGCGGGAATCGGGGGCGCGGCCGCGGCCCCGCCCCTTCCCGGACTCGCCCCGCCCCTCCCCGCCCCTCGATGCGCATGCTCCTTGGTGCCTCAGGCCATCTAGAGCGCTCCCGAGAGCACGCTTCTCCGGCCCTGGCCCGACCCCGCCCCGCGCCCTCCCACGCACGCTCCGCACGCAGAGGCGGCAAACGTGCATTTCCCGCGTGTACTCCGCACGGAGGCGCTCGCAGGCTTTCCGCTGTGCCCGCTGGGTCGTGTGGTGGCTCCTTCGCTGCAGAAGTTTGGAGCCCCCGCCGTTCCAGTGACTTAACGATGTCACAGTCAGAAGGGAATGACCTTAGTGTTAATAACTTGTTTCCTTTTAACCCACAATGTTTGAGATGTTATTTCCTCACAGGTAGCCAATGTAAGAAACTGAAACCATTCGCCTCAAATTGGGACTTGAACCCATGTGCGGAAACTTGGACACTGCCAAAGCCCAGCTTGGAACTTAAACCCAAATGGCTGGGACTCGAAGGTGGCCAAAACTCACTGTCTTGTGAGGTCATACATCTGATTTCAGGACCTAATGAAGCTCAAGCTCTTGATGTCTCATCACAGAAAGAATTCAGTGAGAGACAGAGTGGTAGGTAAGAAGTAGATTAATTTAGAAAGAAATGCTCCACAGTATGTAGGCCATTTCAGTGCCATAGAGTGGACCATGGAGGAACGCAAGTGCAGCCTCGAAATGTGGTAGTTAGCTCTTATGGACTGGGTAATTCATAGGCTAATGAGTGAGACGGTTATTCCAACAATTTTGGGGAAGAGTTGGAGATTTCCAGGAATTGGACCACCACCCACTTTTTGGTCTTTGATGTTCGTGGAACTGTCATGGCGCCTCTGGTGAGTCACTTAGCTTGCTGAGCTGTTACTGAGGATGAAGTTCTAGTTGAAGTTGACTTGTCTGCCATCTTCGACCCATTTAGTTCTAATCAGTTTACCTTGTGTCCTTGGGCTTCATCATTCTTTCAAAGGTTGTGCCCTACCCCCTTCCTCTTGTTTACAAACTACACATGAAATAGCTCATTCTTCCTGCCAAATCTGGGAGCCCTGTGTGCAATACTTTGGCCACCTGATGCGAAGAACTGACTCATTTGAAAAGACCCCGATGCTGGGAAAGATTGAAGGGGACAACAGAGGATGAGATCGTTGGATGGCATCACTGACTCAACAGACATGAGTTTGAGTAAATTCTGGGAGTTGGTGATGGACAGGGAGGCCTGGTGTGCTGCAGTCCATGGGGTTGCGAAGAGTCAGACACGACTGAGTGACTGAACTGAACTAAACTGTGTGCATCTTGCTCTGGCTACACCTTTGTAGGGAAGGCCTTGGATCTGGGCACTTGGGAGCCAGGCCTAGGATTCAGAAAGGGCACGGTGTCCAATGGGCACAGCAGACACTGGCCTGGGAGGAGGAAGAAGTGGAGATAATGTGGGAACCAGATTGTAGAGGACTTTCAAGTCATGCTACAAAGCTTGGACTGTATTTTTTGTGAAGGGAAGGAGTCTAGGAGAGACATGACCAATGCAAAGTTCAACAAAACCTTTCTTATAAACTTTTGTATTGAAGTACTGTATTACGTACACTTAGAGAAGGCAATGGCACCCCACTCCAGTACTCTTGCCTGGAAAATCCCGTGGACGGAGGAGCCTGGTAGGCTGCAGTCCATGGGATCGCTAAGAGTCAGACACGACTGAGCAACTTCACTTTCACTTTTCACTTTCGTGCATTGGAGAAGGAAATGGCAACCCACTCCAGTGTTCTTGCCTGGAGAATCCCAGGGATGGAGGAGACTGGTGGGCTGCCGTCTATGGGGTCGCACAGAGTCGGACACGACTGAAGCAACTTAGCAGCAGCAGCAGCAGAGGGCTCATAATGAAGCGTTTAGCTCCATGAATTTTCACAGACTGAATGTACACCCATATAGCCATCATCTTACCAAGCCTTCAAGTGGTTTGTTTCTTAAACAAAAAATTGTTGGAAGTAATTACAGGAATGTACAGGAGGCCACCCGCAGCCTTCACCCTGCCTCCCCCAGTGCTTACATCTTGCCTACCTAATGTACCCCATGGAAACCAGGTGAGTGTTTTTGGTGCAGGCCACAGGACTTATTTAGAGTTTACAGTTCTGCATGGGTTCACTTCTGTACCTGTGTCTACAGTTGCTCTGTACCATTTTGCAACAGCGATTTTGAGAACTGGAGTTGCTCTGCATCCTCACCAGTACTTGATATTATGTTGTCAGATCACTCTATTTTTCAGTGTTTTTTTCAAACCAATTTGGTAGGTGTAGAGTAGAATCTCACCACATTTCTATTTATATCTTTTCGGCCACACCTTGAGGCATGCGGCATCTTAGCTTCTTGACCAGGGATCGAACCCTGGCCCCTTGCAAGGGAAGCATGGATTTTTGATCACTAGACCATCAGGGAAGTCCCTAGTTTTGCTTATTTTATATTGTCATACAAATCGTACAGTATATATACTCTTTTTGTCTGGCTTCTCAATATAATTCTCTGAGATTCATAATTGATTTTGTATATATTAGCAGTTTGTTCTTTTTTATTTCTAAGAATACTGCATTGTATGAGTATACCACAATTTGTTTAGCCAGTCATTTAACAATGGACACCCAGGGTGTTTCCAACTTATGACCATTGTGAATATATTCTAGTAGAGACTGTCCCCCAAATAGATTGTGCCAGCCTATGGATTCTGTCACCAGAGTGACGGTGAAGGGGCATCGAAGCCTGTGCCGTGGACCCTCTTTTGTGGTGGTTTCTTTGGGAGGGGACTAGGTGTTCTTGGTTCCTAGTGGCCTCCCCCACCCTATTTTAAGGTCTTTGTTAGGGATTAAATCTTATGGGAAATGTATGTCTGCTCTGATCTCAAGGATTGTGACGTTGCACCATGTCCTCTTTGTGAAGATCCTCAGAAGAAATTCCTGTCGAGTCTCAGCAGCAGAAATAATTTCACTTCTCTGGAACAGTTGGTTTGTTCTTATTTTAAGGATACTGAATTGGCAAGTGATCAAGTTACACACACGTGAGGGAAACGTATGCACTGCCACTTGCTTTTGTATCAGCCTTACACATGGCTCCATTTCGTGTGCCTGTCTTTGTGTGGTTTTCATCTCCTGTTACTTCCCATTCTTGTTTTCTTGGTGTACTTTATGGCTATTTGGGACCCATTTGTATGCTTTTCTGGCACAGGGTGGGTTATGATAAACGCTGCTTGTGCCCTGATTTGGGGGTGTCTGGCAGCAGAACATTCGCCCCCCACCCTAGTTCTGTGAGATGTTGAAGGGCTATCTAGCAGAAAGAGGGAGGGACTCCCTGTGACCTTGGCCTCCTTAGCGGTTGGTTAACTGGCCTCAGACCAGTACATAAAGCCCATGCAAATCCTCCAGCCACCTCTTGGGGCTGGTCGGCCAAGTTGTCCTTAGCCCCAGATTTGTCTCTGGCTCTCCCCTGCCTGCCCCTGCCCCTCCTGGACCCATTCCGCAATCCCTTCTTCATCCAGCTGCCTCTCTGTGCTCTCCTGCAGGCTGCTGTCCTTGTGGCCTTTGTCTTTCCCCCTCCGTCTGGAGTTCCGCATGCCCTTCCTTGCCCTACAAGTCCTGGGCTGGGGCGTGGGGTCAGTGCCATCCCCTGCCTTGATCCCCTCTCTCCTCTTGCCCTGCTGAGTTGCAGGTTTCGGTGTTGATTGACGCGAGCGCATGCTGGCTGAGAGGAGGGGGGGTAGGACTGGGGGCTGGGGGGCAGGATGGGCCCTGAATCCGTAGGAAGGAATGAGCTCCCCGAACCGGCTGTCCCCCCCACCACACCCCTGGTGTTGAAAAGGAGCTAGGAGTGACAGCTGCAGGGTTTCCTGAATTAGGGGGCCCAGGTCACAAGTTCCCGCGGGTGCGGCCTGTCTCCATGGCAGCCTCAGGATCAAGTTCAAGAGGAAACCGCACAGCGATTGGAGAAGCCTGCGTGCGAGTGCTGCACACATTCCAGAGATTAGTCGTCCCTCTCACGTCGCCTCTCGCCTATCTGAGGCAGATAGAGAGGATGCTCTGAAAACGGGGAAAGAGAATTGACGACAGCCTGTTCTCTTGTAGGGAGAAGGAATTGTCTGGTTTGGACGGGCACTGACAATCAGTGGGGTCTGCTTGTTTGAGATCAGGAGAAGGGCGATCTCCACTCTCCGGGGGACCTCATGGTGCATGTCCCTGGCTTCCTGCAAGAAGGTGGGATGGCAGTGGGGAGGAGGTCTGGAGCCTGTGGCTGGCTGTGGGCCTCAACTGGCATGCAGAACAGCAGAGGCAGTACTCTGTGGTAGTACTCTGTCATTGGAGGTATTCAAGCAGGGGTCTCTGTGAGGGTTATTGTAGGGAGGATGGTGGGAATTTGGGTCCTTCCAAGGAAGACAGTCTCTAACTCCTGAGGTAAATGGGAAGGTCCTCTTGATGAGAAATGAAATCTGCTGACACCTTGATCTTGGACTTCCAGCCCCCAGAACCGTGAGAAAATAAACTGTCGTTTAAGCCCCCAGTCTGTGGTGTTTTGTTATGGCAATTCTAGCAAAGTAACATGCTGTCCTTTTGTGACTTTTGTTTCACTTTTCATAGCATTTTCAAGGTTTAGCCACATGTTGTAGCATACCTTAGTATTTCTTCTTATTTTTTTAATGACTGAATAATATCCCATTGTATGGCTGGACCACATTCAGTTTATTCATTCATCTGCTGAGGGATACTTGGGCTTTTTTCACCTTTTGGCTGTGGCGAGTCATTTGCTGGGTGTACAAGGACCTGTTTGACCGCAAACAGGGCATCTTTAAATCAGACGCAGTCAACCCTTTAAGCGGAGCTGGGCTCACCCTCCCTGTCTTCCTGGTTTGGGTTCCTGTGGTTTCTCTGACCCTCTGTCTGTTCCCCACATCCCTGCCCTACCCTCCACCCCCTTCCCTGATGTGCTAACTCCTTTCCCCCTACCATGGATGCTATTCAGTTGGTTGATGGGAGAAGCACCAGGTTTGTGAGGCAGGCAGATCCGGACTCAAGCCCAGCAGCTCTGTTCCTAGTTGGCGACCCTGAACAAATCCCTTCAGCCCAGAGCCTCGGGCTTCTCTGTGAGGTAGTGACGTTCGCCTCCCATCCCTCGAAGCCCCGGGCGGAGCGGGCACCTCCTTGGTTCAGATGTCCTTTTCTCTCCCGTGACCGAATGAAGCCCCTCCCTCACAAGGAGGGCCCCCCACCCCCCGCCTGGCCCCAGCTCCCCAGCCATGAACACGGGTTGGAAGACTTATGTTGGTGTGTCAGTCGGGGTCTCCTGAGAAACAGCCAATGGGATCTGTGTTTACAGAGGGGGCCTGAAAGTCAGAAATCCAAGGGGGAGGAAGCAGCTGGAAGTCAGGTGCGTGGGCAATTGCAGTCTGAAGGCAGAACCCTCCCCATTGTGGGACCTCAGTCTTGCTGCTTAAAGCCATCAACTGATTGGGTTAAACCCACCCACATTAGAGAGGGTGATCTGCTTGACTCAGGCTGGGGTTTAATTATTTTTATTTATTTTAAAATTATTTATTTATTTTTGGCTGTGTTGGGTGTTCATTGCTGTGTGCGGGCTTTCTCTACTTGTAGTGAGTGGGGGAAACTCTAGTTGCAGTGAGCGGGCTTCTCATTGAGGTGGCTTCTCTAGTTGCGGAACACAGGTTCTAGGGCATGCGGGCTCAGTAGTTGTGGGGCATGGGCTTAGTTGCCCCTTGGCATGTGGAATGTTCCCCAGACTGGGGATCGAACCCATGTCCCCTGCCTTGACAGGCGGATTCTTAACCATTGGACCACCAGGGAAGTGGGAAGTCCAAGACTGCAGATTTAAATGTTATGCACATCTGAAAAACACTTGCACAGCAATATCTACACTGTTGTTTGACCAGCAATTGGGTGTCATGATCTAGCCAGGTTGACACACCCGTTGCAGCTGATACCTCATCAATTCTCTTCGAACTGATCTACAGATTCGTCAAAATTCAATTAAACTCCAAGAAGACTTTTAAAAAACAATTGATAGACTGATCCCTAAATTCATGTAGAACAGTTAAAATGATATAAAAGAATATCAAAGTTGGAGGATTCATACTACCTATTTTCAAGATTTATTAGGAAGCCACGGTGATGAAGATAGTGAGGTATTCGTTCAGTTCAGTTCAGTCACTCAGTCGTGTTCAACTCCCTTTGACCCCATGAATCATAGCACGCCAGGCCTCCCTGTCCATCACCAACTCCCGGAGTTCACGCAAACTCATGTCCATTGAGTCGCTGATGCCATCCAGCCGTCTCATCCTCTCTCGTCCACTCTCCTCCTGCCCCCAATCCCTCCCAGCATCAGGGTCTTTTCCAATCAGTCAGCTCTTCGCATGAGGTGGCCAAAGTACTGGAGTTTCAGCTTCAGCATCATTCCTTCCAATGAACACCCAGGACTGATCTCCTTTAGGATGGACTGGTTGGATCTCCTTGCAGTCCAAGGGACTCTCAAGAGTCCTCTCCAACACCACAGTTCAAAAGCAACAATTCTTCTGTGCTCAGCTTTCTTCACAGTCCAACTCTCACAACCATACATGACCACTGGAAAAACCATAGCCTTGACTAGATGGACCTTTGTTGACAAAGTAATATCTCTGCTTTTCAATATGCTATCTAGGTTGGTCATAACTTTCTTTCCAAGGAGTAAGCATCTTTTAATTTCATGGCTGCAGTCACCATCTGCAGTGATTTTGGAGCCCAGAAAAATAAAGTCAGCCACTATTTCCACTGTTTCCCCATCTATTTCCCATGAAGTGATGGGACCAGATGCCATAATCTTAATTTTCTGAATGTTGAGCTTTAAGGCAATTTTTTCACTCTCCTCTTTCACTTTCATCAAGAGGCTTTTTAGCTCCTCTTCACTTTCTGCCATAAGGGTGGTGTCATCTGCATGTCTGAGGTTATTGATATTTCTCCCGACAGTCTTGATTAGTGAAGGGACAGACACATATGGAATGTGATATATGTGACATATGGAATGGAACAGGACGTAGTCCAGAAATAGATTCTCACATATATGGTCAATTATTAAAATAAAAACCTTTTTTTGGTCCAAGTTGTTTGGCATGTGAGATCCTAGTTCCCTTACCAGGGATGGAACTTGTGCCCCTCGAAATGGAAGTGTGGGGGAATAAAGAAAGTGTAGAGTTCTAACTACTGGACCACCAAGGTGTCCACATATATAGTCAGTTGATTTTTTTTAAAAAAAGATGCAAAGGCAATTCAGGGTCGATAAGACAGTAAAGAATCTGCCTGCAGTATGGGAGACCTGAGTTTGAACCCTGGGTCGGGAAGATTCCCTGGAGAAGTGAATGCCAAACCACTCCCATTCTTGCCTGGAGAATCCCATGGACAGAGGAGCTTGGCAGGCTACAGTCCATGAGGTTGCAAAGAGTTGGACACGAGTAAGCACTAACACTTTTACACTTTAGGAAAGTCCTTTTAATAAACAGTGCTGGAACAACTGGATATACATTTGTTAAAATCTAAATTTTGGTCCAGTCTTGCAACATATTTTTTTAAAAAAGCAGAAAATGGATTATAGATCTAAATGTAAAACCTGAAACTACTGTACTTCTGGAGAAAACAGGAAAAAATCTTTATGACCTTGGGTTAGGCAAAGTGTTCTCAGGTATGACACCAAAGGTATAATTCATAAAATAACACATTGATCAATTGGACTTTATAAAAATTAACTGTTTCTGCTCTTTGAAATACACATAATTTATATTCTCATTTGAGAAGATAAGCCGCAGACTGGATAGGGAATATTTACTAATGATGTATCTGATAAAGGATTGTCTCCAGAAGACATAAAAAAAATGGGGAAATATTTGAATAGGCACTTCATCAAAGATGCACCAAAGAAGTGGATGACAGATACATACACAAGAACATGCTTAATATCATTAGTTGTTAGGAAGGTGCAAATTTAAACTACAGTGTGATATCACTACACACCTATAAGAATCACTAAAATTTGAAAAACAGGCCATACTTAATGTTGGTAAGGATGTGGAGTAACTGGTGTTGGGATTATAAAACCGTATGATCATCTTAGAAAAAAGACTAAGAGGAGTGAATTAAGAGTTTGAGATGAACATACATGCACTACTATATATAAAATAGATAACCACCAAGGACCTACTATATAGCACAGGGAACTGTGCTCAATATCTTGTAATAACATATAAGGGAAAAGAATTAAAAAAAATTTTTTTTGCCACTGTGCGGCATGTGGGATCTTAGTTCCCTGACTGGGGATCGAACCCGTGACCCCTGAGGTAGAAGCCTGGAGTCTTAATCACTGGACTGCCAGCAAAGCACAACTCCTAGGTATTTACCCAAGAGAAATGAAAGTGTATGTTGTAATGAATTGTATATAGATGTTTATAGCAGCTTTAAAAACTGAAAGTCTCTCAACAGGTGATGGATAACAAACTGGGGTCTATCCAGGCCATGAAATACAACTCAGAATCAAAAGGAGTCAACTATTCCTATGTGCTACAATGTGAAAATGTCTCTATCATTATACTATGTGAAAGAAGCCAGATAAAAAAGAACGCAGATGGGATGATTCCATTTATATCAAAATCTAGGAAATGCAAACTAATGTATAGTGGCAGGAAGCAGATCAGTGGTTGCCTGGGAAGGGGGTAGGCATGCATGCATGCTAAATCGCTTCAGTCATGTCCGACTCTTTGCGACCCAGTGGACTGTAGCCCACGAGGATCCTCTGTCCTGTAGGATTCTTCAGGCAAGAATACTGGAGTGGGTTGCCGTGCCCTCTTCCAGGGGATCTTCCCTACCCAGGGATTGAAACTGCGTCCCTTACGTCTCCTGCACTGGCAGGCGTGTTCTTTACCACTAGCGTCACCTGGGAAGCCCTGGGAAGGGGTAAGAGGGGATAAGAGGGAGGGACTGTAATGAACGTGAGGACAATTTGAGCATGGGGAATCCGTTTGTCATTTTGATTGTGGTTGTGTACGTGTGTGAAGATATATCGAATTGTACACTTTGAATACGTTGTTTGCTGTGTGGCCATGGTGTCTCATAAAACCGTTTTAAATGGGAAGTGCATGAAAGATGCCAACCAGACTTTTGTCCTGTCCCCCATGGCCAACGGTCACCCCCACAGGGACGCCGTCCCCAGCAGGACCAGCCGACGCCAGCCCTTCTAGAGCTGGCTTTCAGGGGGCCGTCATGTGCCCCCAGGAAGAGTGCATCAAGTAGCGTGTTGCAGAAGCGCTGCTGGACAGGCACTGGTCCGTCTAGGCTCTGCCCGACCATACAGCATCCGATGTACCATTTCCCTCCCGTTAGCATTCTGTCTCTTCCAGGGCAGAGGGAAGCCAAGGCTCCTCGCCATCGACCTCAAAGGTCAGATGTCACGGGCTTTCCTCAACTGACCATCAGGGCTCTACCCTCTTGACCTTTGGAGAGGGCCTCAAATGTGTGTCAGTGCCTGTCGTCTAATAGGCCCTTGGTCCACAAAGCCGAGGCGTGTGAAAGGGACTGCTCGCATGGACTTCAGCTCACATGACTGCAGGTGCTGAGAAGACTTGATCCCTGACTCCCAGACCAGACCCAAAAGGACACCCCACTTTTTCTCTGCTGTACAGCCCCCACCCCTGCCCACCCTGCGACCCCTGTCATGTGACCCTGGGGCTGTTGCGGAAGAGGAGTCAGCCAGGCCCTGCCTTCCCCGTGGCAGCTGGCGCCGCAGGCGCAGAGCAGCCTCCACGGCCTCCGGGGTCTGCGCCGCTGGCCCATCACGTCTGCCCAGTTGCCCTGGTGACTGTGTGACCCTGCCGCCCGCCCCCGCTGCCGCCCGCCCTATAAATAGAGGCCTGGAGCAGCTGGGCTCTCTTGGCAGTCACCATGAGGGCGCTGGTCCTGCTCTGCTGCTTCGTGGCCTCACTCCTGCTCCCAGGACAAGCAGGTACGACCCTCAGGCCGGTTGGCCAGGCCAGCCTGTGACCCCACGCGCCCCTGAGGTTTTCTGTTTACCGTGGGGTGGGAGGCTTGCGCGGTGGACGGAGGATGAGGCCTCTGTGGCTCCTGGAGCTGATGGCAGCCCTTTGCCTCCCGGCTGGTCTCACTGAGAAGGCACTGGGTGCAGAGACCTGAGAGCAGTCAGGGGGCTCGTGGGGAGGAGGCCAGAGGGAGCGGAAGCCGTGACCTGAGAGGTGCAGGCAGGTGCAAGGCCTGAGCAGGGGGCTGGGGAGAAGGGCCGGCCGGTAGATGGTAGGGGAAGAAGACCCCAGGAGTCAAGACTGGAGCCTCCTAGGCAGACAGAGGACCCTGTTCTTGGAGGTGGAGGGAACCTCTGGAGGTCACTGAGTTGACCCTCCCACCTGGTGGAGATGGAGTGGTGCCTGGCTTTGCATGAGTGAGGGTGGGTAGGGGGGCACAGCTTGGGAATGATGGGACAGAGCAGGGCTCAGTTTGGGGCGGGATTGGAGCAAAGAGCTGGAAACCAAACTGGGCAGTTCAGAGGAGGGCCAGGACCCAGTCTGGAGTGGAGCTGGGCTAGGCCGGGGGCTTCACTGGAAAGGGGCTGGGGCCCGCGTGCCGTAGTTTTCCTGTGACATCTCAGCACTTTGTGTGGCAGAGGCGGTGGCTCTGGTTACAGCGTGGGGGCTATTTATAGGTGTGGAGGGGGTACTAGAGCATTTTGCCACCTTTGTTCCCAAGACTCCTGGGGCTGAATGCCCCTCCAAGATGCTTCAGGGGTGCCCTGGGAACCCCGCAGGAGTCCAGGAGTCCCTCTTCGCCTTTTCATGACGACTGTAGGCTTCATCTGCGCTGGGAACCATGGGGCCTTGGGGGTTCTCTTTCTTGAGGTCTTAGACCCAGACAGGGAGTCTAAGGCAGGTCCCATGTCAGGCAGGAGCAGAAGCCAGTCCCTCGAGGGCTGGAGACTGAGGTGGGGGGCTCCGGCCTCGCCTGTGCCACTGGGCCCTGCCCTTGTCTGCCCTTGAGTTAAATTTGGGCTCCATGGGGCTGCAGTGGCCGGGGCGGCAAGGATTCCAAGCGGCTGTCAGGCGGCTAAGTATGGAAACAGCCGTGTAATCGGAGCCTGAGCCCGGGAGCCACTGCCGACCTCTCCCCTGCACCGCCCAGCCCCAGCTGCCAGCTCCGCAGCTTCCACGCCATCGCCCCAGGAACTTTTAGCCTTTTAGGGACATCCTTTATGTTTCCTCCCACCAAGGGAACTGGACATCTGGAATGTCCCACAGGTCCTGTTGGGGGACCTCGCCATTGGGAAAGGAGGCAGGCAGGTACTTTCTGCAAAGATCCTTTCTTTGCAGTCCTTTCCTTCCTGGACTCTGCAGTGTGCCCCCCAACTGGCCCTGGCCTGGCCACTCGTGTGCGGGATCCCCGCCCTCCTCCCCACTGCTCACGGCTTGTGCTGTGTGTTCTTCACAGTGGTGGGCTTTCTAACCCCCAGTTGCAGATTGTAAACCCCAGATGGTTTCCTCCTGTGATCCGGGGTAGGGGATTCCATGAGTGGCTTCCCCCACCCCATAGTGACAATCCTTTCTACCGGTTGACTTGCCTGTAGAATATGCTACCAGTAAATGCCACCATGCCCACAGACACAGCTTTGCTCCTGAACTTCCTACCCCTGTGCTGAATCCTCATTTCCAGCCCCATGTCACTCACCCCTCCCTAGTGGCAGGCCGCCTTCCCGCTTCCTGGGGGGACCCTGCAGAGCCACCCTTCCTTCTTGTTTGCCCTCCTTGCTTCCGTGGTCCTCTGCACCAGGGTGATGGGCTCCACAGCCTCCCTGACCCCCAATCTGCCCCAGTCCTTTGTAACCGCCAGCGTCCTTCTTTTTGTCTTGGGGACCTGGCCTGGGGTCAAGCCTGCTCAAGGACAGAGGAAAACAGCCCCGAAAGGGTTTACTCAGTCTGCTCATGGTCCAGGTGAGGGAGCAAAAACCAGAGGAAAGAACTGTGGTCAAGGTCAGACAGCGAGTCTGCGGCAGGCACGCCGGGCCAGGGCCAGTCTCAGCCCACCCGGGAGTTCCTGGCCTCCTTTGGCCCTTCTCTCTGCAGTCCTTCTTGGACACCCCAGTCCTCCTTGGACACCCCAGTTCCTCTGCCTGTGGGTATAGGGCCATGCATGGCTGCCTTGGGATACAGGGCAAGACCAATGCCTTTGAACTTTGACTCCCCAGAGAGCATGTGGTAATCGGGGTGCTGGGAAAACATTTCTTTGGGCTTAAACTGCTGGTGTTTGTTAGGCTGAATTCAGCCTTGCTTTCTGTTACCTGCTTGAGGCAGAGATTGAGGGACGACAGGAGGTCTGTCTGCTCCTCTGCTTCCTCCAGCCCAGCCCTGGTTTGCAAACTCACCCGTCTGCTCTGGCCCCACCCTGCCATCCCAATGGTGAGAGATTGGTGCGTGCTGGGGCTCCCAAGGCCCTCCAAGAGCAATGGGGGTCTCTTAGGAACCCCTTCGTGACATTTCCTCTCCCACCCAGAAGGAAGTGGTTTTCACAGCCCCTCAAGCAGGGTAGCCCAGGTGCCATGATCCAATTGTGGAGAGGGCTCAGAGAGAAGGTCATGAGCTAGGGGATCCTGGGGAGGAATTAGACCCCAGAAGCCTTTGCAGCATGTTCCCCCTCCACCACAAGCTGTGTCCCCAGTGAGGTCCCCAGCTCCTGGCTTGGTGCTGCCAGACGAGTTGTGGGGAGCAGGTGGTCCACTTCCCACCTCGGGTACATGAGGCGCTAGTCTGGATCTGCTCAGTGGATGCAGCCCCCCGATGTGGGCACCGAGCCTGGTGGCCTGTGGAACTGTGGTTTGGGAAATGCGGGCTTTGCCTCCCACGTGGGTGTGGCGGTGAAGCTCACACAGCTAGCTCAAGGGCCAGAGCTGGAATCTTGGACCAGAGAGGGGTCCGGTGAGGCTGGCTGCATCCACCTGGCCTTTGGATGCTCGCTCAGGTGTGGTGGCCAGGAAGGAGCCTAATCAGGACTCCTGGAAGGAGGAAGACGACTCAGGAGGAAAATGACTGTTCCTCCGTTGATCTGGCCTGAGGGATCAGGACAAGGCATAGGTACGATGCCTTCTGGCCTGGAAGGAGGGGTGTGGCTGGAAGAGGAGGGCGTGGATAGGGTCTGCCACTATGGGGTGCGCCCCTCTACTCCAAATCCAATCTAAAGCCAGACTCACCATCCCTTCCGTTTAAATACTGCTCGAGGATGCAAAGTGCTTTCACTCAGACACCTTCCTTAATTCATCCCGGATCTAGTGTGTGCCTGCCGTTTCGCAGGTGTGGGGCCAAGGGAACGCGGATAGGCATTCTGTCCTTGGCATGCTTACAGTCCGGGGCTGGGGGAGATAGGGTGTCCCCCTTGTGGCTGTGCACACACAAAGAAGACACACGCGTGTCCTCAGGGAGGTCCAGGTAAATGGGGGGGGGGATGGACGGAAGTAAATCTGAATGGATCAGGAAACGTCTTCCAGGTGAGGGAGTGTCTGAGACAGGCCTTGAGAAGCATAGGGTTCAGAAGAGAATGCTGAGGAAAAGCAGGGATGAGCACATTCATGCAGCAGGGAAGGTGGGGCTCAGGTGAGACCCAGGAGGGTCACGGGGAGGAAGGGTGAGGTGGGGTTTGTGGCGAGTCTGGGAGGCAAGGTTGGGGCCAGAGTGTGAACGGTGCTGGGCTGAGGAGGGGGCTTTGCTCTGTGGGTGGCAGGTAACCATGGGGTGGGGGGGTGGTTTGGAAAAGTGTGTCTGGCAGTTGTTTGTAGGGAGGAGTAGACCGAGCTGGGATGATGTGTACTCTGGCAAGGGAGAGGGATGGACCGGAGGGCAGGCCCCACAGATGCTGGGGAATAATCTGCTGGACTCCTTGGCCCGGCGAGCTGGGTGGGAGGGAGCCCCTGAGGGTTTCATGTAGGCCACAACAGGCAGCAGAAAAATAAGACCAGGATCGTAAAAGAACTGATTTTAAAAGGTCATCTGAAATCATCATGAATTCTGGGTCCTGGAGGAACGCCTGGATGCAGGTGGTTAGCTTAGGAGGCAAGTCGGGTCTGGGGATCCAGAAATGAGGCTCGTTTGGGTAAAGATGAGGGCGAGGCTGTGAGATCCCCGAGGATGCTGCTGCAGAGAGAGAAAAAGACGAGTCCAGGACCAGTCCCCGGGGAATGGGAAGAGGAAGAAGATAAATGGATTTCAGGAAGATGGGATGAGATCCAGGCAGAGGCGTGACCTGGCAGTGGAGGACAGGGTGCTTCCTGCAGAGGCTGTGAGTCCTGCAGAGAGGCCAGGGAAGGTGAGGCGTTGGCTTGGACACCAGGAGGCTGCGGACTGGTCACTCAGTGAGGACACGGAGGCACGTTCACTGGGACAGACTTTCAACATTAAGTCTACGAGAGCTAGAGGACGGTGAGAAGAGGTGGGGCGGCTGAGTCTGCAGAGGAGGCGGTGTGTTCCTGGGCTGATGGGGAGGATGCAGAGGAGCAGGAAGGGCTGATGATTGTGGGGCATGGGGTGGGCGTCAGAGTTTGAGAGCGAGGTGGACAGGTCCGAGGGGGTTTGAGGGGGGATCTCAGAGGGAGCCCCCATGCACTCAAGGTTCACTCAGCAGTGCCTGTGCCCACCAGGGAGCTCAACGAGGAAGTGAGGATCCTGGTCTACAACAGGGGATTGCTACAGAGCAGAGAGAAGGCCATGGAGGGGAAGAATCAGCCAGAGCTGACCAAGAACCCCTTGAAGTAGAAAAGGAGGCCGGTTGTCCTGAGATGCGTGGGATCAAACAGCAGAGCCCAGACCAGAACCTGGTCTCCAGTCCAGCTGAGATGAGGCCAGGAGGTGGCCAGTGAATCAGCATTTTCATCACAGCAAATGTTGGTCTCTCCCTGTTGGTGAACCAGCCCTCTAGAGCCTTCAGATGCTGCAGAGAAGGGGGCAAAACCTGACCCCAAGCTCTGTCCCAAGGTGTTCATTCTGCATACACGCACCCACCTGCTCCTGGGAAGCGCTGTGTTCGGCTCTGCAGGGACCGTTACTTTGGTGGAAGCTGGCGCAGGGCACGGTGCAGGGCACCGGGCCCAGAGGCAGCCAGGCTCAGGTTTCCTCTGGGTGTTTTCCAGGTGGCTGCAAGGCCTCCCTCCGCAGCTCCCTGGCCCATCGGCAAGACTCTTTTCAGGCTGAGGGAATTCAGAATCTGCTCCGGGAGGCCAGGGCCCTCAGAGACCCCCCCCACCTTCCTCACTTGCCTTCTCAGGGGCCTTCTAGATTCAGACATGTGGCTTCAGGCGCCTGTCTCTGCCCTGTCCGTTTCCTTCTTTCCTTGGAGGTTCCCTTCTCTCCCCAGACACTGGCCCTGCTTTGTCCTCATGAGGTGTGCCCTGAAACTCATTCCAGCAAGAGCTAACGGCTCAACACTTAAACTGTCACTTTCCCAAGTCACTTTTCGTTTGAAAGGAGTCAGAAGATTTTAGCTCAAGGAATGCATCTCTAACATGGAATTTCTCATTGCTTTGGTGGGGAAGGTCTTACCCTAAGTCCCTAGTCACGGCGTTGAGGCAATAGATAGTTCCCCAGTCCTGAGCATAGAGCAGGGCTTCCTCTACCTGACCCTGAAGGAGAGGAGACAGGGAGCGGACTGGGGCCATGGTGGCCACAGCTGTAGGACGTGCTCGGTGGTTAAAAACCCACCCGACGCTCACCCACAGCCTTGCTGTCGTCAGCAGGCGGTAAAGGGGGTGGCGTAATTCGGCAATGGGATGGGTCAGTTTTCATCTGCGCTGAGTTTCTGGAGACATCTGTTTCCTGGTCTGTGTCACCTGGGATGTATCTTTCTTGGGGCTCAGGGACATCCCATCCCATTTGGTTTCAGCCTCATCCCTCTACAGCCATGAAGATGGATTTGTTCAGAGTCGAGGTCCCAGGCACCCCTCCAGGGGTGGGTCCATCAGGGAGGGGTCAGGTCAGCCTTTCCTGAGCTGCCCGTCCTCAGGGTGAGGGGCTGGGGTGGTGGAGTCTGTTCTTAAAATGCCTGAACTGTTAGGACCGCCGTTCACACCCCTGGCAGGGCCTACAGCATCTGCTTCTTCCGCCCTCCCGCTCTTCCTCGGCTGGTGTGGAGGAAGACTGGTGTCATTGTTGTTTAGTCACTGAGTCGTGTCCGACTCTTTGCAACCCCAGGGACTGTAGCCCACCAGTCTCCTCTGTCCGGTTCCTCTGTCCATGGGATCTTGCAGGCAAGCATACTGGAGTGAGCTTCCATTTCCTCCTCTAGGATATCTTCCAGACTCAGGGATTGAACCCATGTCTCCTGGGTCTCCTGCACTGGCCGGCAGATTCTTTACTGCTGAGCTGCCTGGGAAGCCTAAGGCTGGTGGTGGGTGTGCCCAGTTCTGAAGCCCACGGTACCGTGGGGCTGGCGGGCAGCTCCTGCCTGGTGCCGTCCCAGGAGCCTGTCCTTCCTGGGACCACGTCGTCGGGACCATAGGAAAGCACAGTCGCTGTTGCTCTTTCCAGTTCCTAAGCCAGGACCCAGAAGGATTTTGGGTGGGACATTGGCCCAGTGGGGCAGGCTCCCCATGTTCATGGCAAGGCTGTTAAATGATGAGAAGAGGCTTTTCCCCTCTGGCCCTTGGGGTCCTTGTCTTCCACAACCTTGAGGGCCCTTGACCTCTAATCCTCTGTCAGCTCAGAGTACTCAAGGGCAAAGGATGAGTGCAGACTGTGTGGCCAACCCTGGGGAGGAGGGTTCAGCACAGCCCCCTGAAGAAACTGGCAATGCTGCCCTGGGTTGAGAATCAGGATGGACACGATTTGGGGTGATGGGCAGTATGTGATCATCAAGAGGCATGAGGGTGCAACATGGATTCAGACACGGCAGGAAGAGGGAAGGAAGGGCGGGGCTGGGTAATCACACAGGGTGGGGGCTCAAGGAGCGAGGCAGGACCGATTAGGCAGGCAGGGTCCCTCTCGGAAAGGCCCAGCTCTCTAGCCCAGAGGCCAGGCCGTGCCCACTGTGACGTCCAGGCTGGCCGCACTGTGCTGGCAGGAACGGGTTATGCCCCTGCCCTGAGGCGCTGCCTTCTATTTGGGGAGATGACACGCACTGAAAAAAAGATGTAACTAACACTCCAGGCAGCTCTGTTTGGAGTTCAGAGGAGGGCTGGAGGTCTGGCCTCACAGAAGGGCAAGGTTTCAGCTGCACTGGGAAGAAGGGGTTGATCCCTGGGCTGTCAGCTCCAAGAGGACAGGGCTGTGCATTTGTTTAACTTGCTCACTGCTCCATTGTTGACGCATAGCACAGCGCTTGGCTCACTGGAGGTGCTTAGCAATGTCTGATGAATGATGAAAGATGACTCGTGTAGGCAGAGACGGGGCGGGGTGGAGGAGCATCTGGAGCTGGGGATCAGAGCCGGGAGCGGGAAAGCTCAAACAGTGGTGCTGGCAGAAACGGGATGAGAACAGCTATGGCTCGAACATGGGGCTCCTGTTGAGGGAGACTAGACCACCCTGATGGGCTGGAGCCCACTGGAAAGGACCTTGAATGCTGAGCCAAGCCGCTGTCTCCCTAAGCTCTCAGCATGCTCTAGCCCCTCCCTTTCCAGTAAGCTCCTCCCCTTCCCTTCCCTCTCAGATATTTTTGGATCCTTCTAGAGCAGGGACTGCATTCTGAGCTCAAACAGGTGCAGGCAAAGTCTGGCCTGGAGTTTGGGGCCCACAGGAAGTGGGTTGCACCGAGAGCCCCGCCCAGAACCAGGCGGGGGGGGGGGAGCCCTGGGGTGTGGGAGCCCCCACCCTCCCCCCCGGCCCAGGCCACTGCCAAACCTGCAGCCCCTGGTTCTCCTCCAAGTGGCCATTCAGTTAGGACCTCGGCCAGCGCAGTTGCCTCCCATAGAGTTTTCCCTAGATGGCAATAGGTTAACACAAAGCCATTGCCTTGATCTTTAGGTCCCCAAAGTGCCTCTGATTCCACGGGTGCCTGCCCTGTATACCCGCACCGCACCCCCCACACCCTCCCGAGACACTTCCTGGTTACTTGCTTTTTCCCGAACTTCCTCCTATGCTTTATTAATCAAGGGTCAGGCAGTAGAAGACCATTTATTTCTCTAGCTTATCCCAGGAGGTTGAAGACACCAGGAACACTCCCTGGAACCTAGGGAGGGGTCTGGAAACATCGGGGAGGGGTCACAGCTCTCGCAGTGGCCTGGGGGAGCCCATCCTGGCCTCAGGCTCCCAGAAGATGAAGCCTGGGTCCCAGGGGTCCCAGGAACAGAAGGCCGACGGCCAATCCACCTCTTTCTCCTGTCTCTTCCTGCCTCAGTTCCATTTCAAAGTAGATAGTTAGGCCAGTATCCTCTCCACCCAGACCTCCCTCCCCTGAGGCTGCCCACGAGGGTACCTGGGGGCGGGGCGGCATGCACTCTGAGACTCGAGGACAGAGCAAACCCTGGCATCATCACAGTTCACCAGTGAGCCCCTTACCACCTCGGCACCTGTTGGCTCTGCCCGTAGAATGGAATAATACTCGCCCTATTTACAGCATGGGGTTGTTTCGCGACTAAAATAAGAAAGCGGCTATCGGATGCTTAGGATGTTTTTCGATCTCAGATACTTAAGGTTAGAAGGGCTGTGACAGCGATTACAGGCTCTCACTGTGGACAGTATTCCTGTAGTTTGACACCTGCCTCTGGTTCCCTCGAATATCATGAAACGCGAGCGACTCCAAGGATCTCATCATCAGCACAGCTGCCCCTTCTCGGCACTGCAGATATCCTCCGATTCTGTCCTCAACGAGCTTACAAACCGGGAGGGCAGACCATCCCTGTTGGTGATAGGAGCAGGGAGCCATATAAAGCAGGTGTAATTGGGGCTAAAAATAAATGGCCAGAGCTTGCAGAGTAAGTGGGAGCAGGGACAGGCCCCCAGGGCTGGGGAGCACGGCCAGCATAGCCTCAGAGGGGCTCGAAGGCTTTCGTAGGGCCAGCTAGGGTGTTGGTCCTATATTATTTTCCTGGGCTGCTGTTGCTGTAACAAATGACCTCAAACTAAGTGACTTCAAACAAGAGAGAATTTGTTTTAATTGAAGGATAATTGCTTTGCAGTATTGTGCTGGTTTCTGCCATACATCAACATGAATCAGCCACAGGTATACATATGTCCCCTCCCTTCTGAGCCTCCCTCCCACCTCCCACGTCATCCCAGCCCTCCAGGTTGCGACAGAGTCCTGGTTTGAGTTTCCTGAGTCATACCACAAATTCCCACCGGCTATCCATTTCACACATGGTGCATGTGTGCGCTAAGTTGCTTCAGTCCTGTCCAACTCTTTGTGACCCTATGGACTGTAGCCCGCCAGGCTCCTCTGTTCATGAGATTCTCCAGGCAAGAATACTGGAATGGGTAGTCATGCCCAGGGATCAAACCCGCCCAGGGATCGAACCCGTGTCTCCTGAATCTCCTGCATTGCAGGTGGATTCTTTACTGCTGCCACCGGAGAAGCCCCTCCACACATGGTAGTGTACATCAAAAAACAGAAATTCATTTTCTCCCAGTCGGCAAGCTGGAAGTCTGAAGTCGAGGGGTGGGCAGGGCACACTCCCCCTGAGGCTCCAGGCGAGATTCCTTCCTGCCTCTTCCAGCTTCTGGCGCATCCAGCAGGCCTAGGCCTTCCTTGGCTACTGGGTGCGTCTCCCTGATCTCTGCCTGTGTCCTCACATGGCCTCTTCTTTGTGTGTCTCCTCCCCCTCTTATAAGGACAGAAGTCTTGGACTCAGGGTCCACTCTGATCCCATATGAACTTATCTTGACTAATCACCTCTGCACAGACCTTATTTCCAAATAATGTCACATCCTGAGATTCTAGACAGAACGCTCTTTTTGATATTTATTTATTTATTTGTTTATTAATAGCTGCACCAGGTCTTAGCTGGGTCACACAGGGTCTTCAGTCTTCACTGCAGCACGCAGGATCTTTGATTGTGGCATGGGAACTCTTAGTTGCGGCATTCAGGATCTTGTTTTTTCCTGACCAAGGATTGAGCCCAGGCCCCCCTGCGTTGGGAGCACAGAGTCTTACCCATTGGACCACCAGAAGTTCCCTCGTTGCTGGCTCTGAATAGTTCCTGTCTGTCTCCCAGGTTGTCACACCTGTTTCCTTGGTCCCCTCTCCAGCCCCACGGCCCACACAGTTGTTCCCAAAGGCTAATATGGAGCTCTGCAGACACTCCCAGGGTGAGTGTGTCAAATGAATGGATGGGCAGCTGGCCGGGGATAGGGAATTTCAGGAGCAGTGTCTCGCCTAGCGGTGGTCCTGGGGAGGATTGTGGGGAGGATTTTCCAGCTCCCTGTGCTCGGTCACGTGTGCCCAAGTACAGAGTGAGTTGGAATTGGCACATCTGGAGGGCAGGGGTCTGGTTCCTGGCGGCCCGTCGTGTGATGGAGAGAGGCAGCGAGAACTGAGAACCAGCAGACTCCCCTGGGAGTGCCTGCGCCCAGCTCTGCACTGCCTTCTGCGAGGGGTGGAGGGTGGCCAGAGAGGAGCAGGATGGGGGGCCCTCCTAATACTCAGCAGACGTCACATGCAGAAGGAACATCTGGGTGACCCTCCACCGCCATCCATGAGGGGTTCACTTCTCAGCCTCCTATGCTCCCCTCACCGGAAGGAGCCCCCAGCTGCAATGTATCTGGGTCTCCTCAGGGTGGAGTTAGGGGTCCCCAACCCAGAGACTGGGGTGGCAGCCAGCTCTGGAAGCTGGTGGCTGTAGCTCTGTGGTTTGTCCTGGCTCTGGAGGGACGATGAGGTGGGGGGCAAGTCACCAGGGTCCCCTCCCCTTTCCAGAAATGCTCACCAGTGAATCCAGTTTACACCCAAATTCCCTACCCCTACCCCAGAGCTCCTGCAATGAGCTCCTGGGGTCCACATCCCTGTCTGGTGCTGAGACTCCACTGCCAGGATGAAATTTCTCTCTCCCTGCCTGCCACTCCCTCCAATTACCTGCTCTGTCTTTGAGGGGAGGATCTTTATATTCAGGAATCCAGATCGGCAGCCACTCCTAGGACCCTTTGATCACAAAATAATAGGCCAGTTAAGTGCCTCCACCCATGGGTGCTTCTCTGGTTCTGAATCCTGGTTCTGAATTCCTCTCTTCTGGAACTTTGAACTTTCTGATTTGTGGGAAGGCCTTACATTTTGCCACCATTCACCTATCCTCTCCTCCCATCCACCCATCCATGCATGCATGCATCCATCCATTCATCTGTCTGTCCATCCATCCATCCATCCATCCAATGGCTGTTCCAGATGCCAGGACATACAATCTCTGCTAGACGGGCAGTCAGATACGCAAGTTATCTAGTCTCTCAGACTTCTATAGGCACAGTGGAGAAGGAGAGACTAGGATGGAAAGAAGGGACAGAGGGTTGGGAGGCAGCCTCAGCAGGGGGCCAGGGAGACCTCACAGAGAAGGTGACAGGGAGCCAGGACTCAGGGGAGGAGGGGAGATAGCCAGGCAGTGAGCGGAGCATTCCCCAGCTGAAAGCACAGCATAGGGAGGCAGGGGGGGCCTGGCGCTCCCAGAAGAGCAAAGCAAAGAGACAGAAATGGGTGATGGGGAACAGGGCTCAGAGGGTGTGTGCAGAGGAGGGCATGAGGCTCAGGGAGGGGCTGTTCCATAATCCAGGTGAGAGATGACAGTGCCTGCCTACCTGGGTCCTGGGCTGGCAGCGCTGCTGGTGGGGTGGGGCAGGGGGTCAGGGCTGGTGGGAGGGAAACAGACTGAGAGATTTTGAAGGTAGACCACAGGTTCAACTAAAGTTTTGGAGAAAGAAAAGAATTGTAGATGCTTTATTTTTTTAAACAGCTTTCTTGAGATATAATAATTCACGTGTAAAAAATTTGCCCAATTAAGTGCACAAATCAATAGTTTTTAGTGTATTCACAGAAATGGGCAACAATCAGCATCATTTTAGAAGGGCTGTTGGCTGGGAGCAGAACAAGGGGCAGGTCTGGTCCACACTTTGCACCCAGTAGGTTCCCGGGAAGAGGGGTATAGGTTGACTGCCAAGGTCAAGGCCCAAGGACAGTGGTTCTCAGATTCTAGCATGTGTGAGAATCACCTGGGTGCTCGTTAAAAAAGCAGACTCTGGACTTCACTGCTAGTCCAGAGGTCGAGACTTCCCTCTTCCTATGCAGGGTGTGTTGGTTTGATCCCTGGTCAGGGAACTAGATCCCGCAAGCCACACCTAAGGATTCACATGCTTCAACAAAAGATGCCTTATGCTGCAGTTAACACCTGGTATAGTCAAAAAAAAAGAAAAGAAAAAAAGGCTGTCACATTGGCTGACAGGTGCTGTGGGGACACAGAGCAGAAGCCCCTCAGTACCAAGTCCAGGGATGCATCCCAGGGGTTCGGCCTCAAAGCTGAGGTCTGAAGCGGGAGCTGGAATTAGCCAGGCAGCACTGGGGAGCAGGGAGAGAGGAACTGACTGGTGTTGGGGAGGCTGACCCGAAATCTCGTAGCCAGATTTGCGGGAAGCAGAAAGTGTTCCAGGCGCATGGTAGCCTGGCTGTCAGCAGACCGATCACAGGTTAGGTCGTGTCTCCTAAAAAGATATGCCGAAATCCTAACCTCAGCATCTCAGAGGGTGGCCACTTTTGGAAATTGGCTTGTTGGAGATGTAGTTAGCTCGTATGACTGGTATCCTGAGAGGAAGAGGAGGAGAGACAAAGAATAGAGGCACGGGGAACAGGCCACGATTGACACAGGGTGAGACTGGGCGAGACTGGAGATGCCCATTGATGAGCCAAGGGCTGTTGAGAGCCGTCCAAGCTGGAGGACAGGAAGGCACCACTCCTAGAACCTTGGGGAAATAGGGCCCCTTGATATTGGACTTCTGGCCCCAGAACTGTGAGGGAATACGTTTCTGTTGCTTTAAGCCACCAGGTTGCAGGACTTTGTTACAGTAGCTTCAGGAAAGAAATACAAGACCAAGTTCAGGTTTTGTGCAGGGACTTGGAAGTCTTGTCTGGCGGGGGTGGGCGGCCCCCTGGGCAGGCGGCCTGCTGGATCCTCAAGTGCAGTCTGGTGGAGTCTGGCTGGCAGCAATGACCAGGAAGGGTCACCCTGGGGACAGTGTGTGCGGAATGTCCACTCGCTCTTGCCCCGCCCTCCGTCCTGCCCTTGGCCTTAACCTTCCCCTCCCCAGGGGAGACCCGAGAACTAAGGAATCAGTGACCGGCCCTGGCCCTCTGCATGGCCACCAGGTACCAGAGGAGGAAGAGGTTCCTGTGCGGTCAGAGCCCCGTCTGGGGTTTTAGTGTTTGAAGAGACGAGAAGGAGTACCCGGGTTCTCGGTGACACTGGGTTCACGCGAGAAGGAAGCTGCTCTTAGGTATAACTGCCTTCATGATTCCTCCCCGGAGTGGGGAGGTCCTGAGAGGGAGCCAGACCCTAGCTTCCTGGGAAAGTGTGGCCCACGTGTCTGAGGCTACAAATGGGAAACAAGTCTGCTTCCAGAGGAGATGTGGATTTCCAGAACGTTCCACCAGAGAGCAGCCTGGGTGTTCCAGACATCTTTGTCTATGGAGTCCAAGCTCTGGAGCTGTGAATGAGGGTAACGGATGGTTGCCTGCTCTGGTGACCATCCATTACCAGATGATCAACGCTCTGGAGGCTTTGGGGGTTGGTGAAGTTCACGGAGCAGCGAGTGGGCGGTGGTCTTCTGCCCTTCCTCTGTGACCCCAGGCCTTCTCCAAGTATCTGTCCAGATTCGTACTTGGGGGCACAGCCTGATATCAGCGCCCTCCCCTGGCCCTTTCAGGGAGGCTGCACTTTACAGGGGAATGGATGGGTGATCCCAGGAACACTGGGCCCCAGGGATGGGGTGAGACTTGGGTGTAAGGGGTTGGAAAGATCAGGTTGACAAGGACACCATTACCATTTGGAGCCTTCCTGAAAGGCCAGAGCTAGAAGCCTAGGAGCCAGCCCTTTACATCTGGCTTTGCCCCCAGGGGCTTGGCAACATACAGGCAGGTTCTTTTTGGTCTCTGGGCCTCAGTCTCCTCATCTGTGAAATGAAAGAGCTGGGTTAGTGAATTCCTAAGTTTCCTTTTAGTTCAACAAGGCTGTAATAGGAAAACCACCCTAAGGCTGAACAATGAGATGAGCTCAGAGGCCATGAACCTAAGGGCAATCTTGAATTTGGGGAAGCCCTTTGGGAGAAGGCAAGAGGATCTGGCATCGTGGCTGTGGGCAGCGGTTGTTCTGGAAGGGTCCACAGGGTGGAGTATCCCCTGTGTTGCTGCTGCCCCAGATTCTCCCATTGGCTTGACCTTCCTCTGCAGTCTCCTCTGAGTGGACCTAGAGCTGGGGGGGCCCCTGGGGGTGGGGTCTGCTAAGGAAGACGCCTCACTCCCGAGAGCAGGCGGGAGAGGGCCTGGGGGTGCTGAGGGGGCGGGGCTGCTGGCGGGCGTGGTTGGGCAGAGCCGTGTGCGAGGTACCCCCCACCTCACACCCGAGCTCTGATTATAGGACGAGCCAAGTGCTGCTGAGCGGGAGCTGGAGCCGCCCTCAATCAGCTCGAGCAGCCAGAGCTGTGTCTCGAGGCCCGAGTTGCTCCTGAAGGGCTTGATGCTCCCTGTGCTCACTGGTCAGAGGGATGGTGGCGAGGCTCCTCAGGCCCCCCGAGTGGCCTGTCTCCCACTGTGCTGCCATTTCCCAGAGCAGGGAAAGGCCTTCGCCCATCCTCATGCTGACGTGACCCCTCACGCACCTTTGCGCTGGGGTGCAACGCAGGACCACCTCGGAGTGACAGGAGGGGCCCGGGAGGCAGAGGACAGAGGGGGGAGCTGTGCATGGTCGTGGAAGTTTCTGAGTAAGTCGGGGCTGCGTGGAAGTGGGAGTCAGTGACCACAGGAGTTGTCCTGGGGCTTGGCAGGACAAAGTCCAGGTACAGGCGTGCCAGCAGCTCACCCTCGTTCCTGTCCCAGACCAGCGGGAACCGCAGAGAGCAGGGACACCCACAGCTCCTCTCTGAGCTGCTTCCAGCTGGAGAAGGGGGAGAAAGACCCTGGGCAGAAAGACCTCACTTGGCTCACGGATGGACCACTTAGAAACGAGGTTGAGAGGAGTAGGGGGCAAGTGAGCCAGGGTGGCTCCCGTCCGAAGCCAGTTCTGTTTTGCCTCACCCAGTGAACTTGGGATTCAACCTGGCATCTTTGCTCTTCTAGGAAATTATTATTATTATACTTGACATTTATAGAATGCTTTTTTTTTTTTTTGGTTCTGCACCAACTTTCGGGCCTTTAATTCCCTGAACCTGGGCCCTTGGCAGTGAAAGTGCCAAGTTCTAACCACTGGGCTGCTGAAGAATTCCCTGTAGAGTGTTTTAAACATCACCTGATGTTTAAAATACTCTAAAGAGGTTGGCAGAGCAGGTATTGTTCCCTGCTGCGTTTTATGGGGGGAAGAAGCTGGGTGCAAGTCAGTGAGGGGCAGCCTATATACTAACCGCATGGGCGGTGAGGAAGACATCAAGGAGCAGAGCCCAGCTCTCCTGGCTTCTGACTGAGTCCAGAAGTATCAGTCTGGCTCTGGGTTGCGTGGCAAAGGAAAGCCCTGAGATGAGGGCCTGGCCTGGGAAGGTGTCAGATCAAGTTCCTTAGCTCAAGAACCAAGCTGACTTCCCCCTACTTCCCCAGCCTGGGGAGGAGGTGGGTCTGTGTCCTTGCTCCCCCACCTTCCAAGCCCACGACGACGGCTCTGAGCTGAACACAAGGCGTCCATCTGACAGGGGCCTCCGGGAGCTACTCTCCTCTGGCCCCCCGCGGGTCGCCCCTTGTCTGGTGCCCCAGAGTTAGACCATCAGTCTCCCAGAGGTGGTCCTCACGCTCCCAGGAAGGTTGTTTCTTTGGGTGGGGAGGTCATGGTGGGGGAGGCTACCTTCATACCTCAGCCCATCTCAGAACCCAGCCTGTGTCCCTACCCCCTGCCTTTCCCCTCCCGCCCAGCTAGGGCCCTCTGAACGGAGGAAGCATTGCCAACGACTCCTGCGAGGATCTGTGCTCCCTCGAGGCAGGGAAAGCTGTGTGCTCCATAGAGTGTCCAGTTGCCCCCCAGGGCTTAAGGCTTAATGTCCTACTTCTTCCAAAGGTACTTGCCTTTTGAGAGTGAGTGCTTATCGTTATCCACGAATCCTCTGGGCATCAGTGTATACACCACAGCTGTGGAATCCTGAGTGAATTTCCCAGTGTAGCTCCTGAGCTAAGAATTCCTGGGAATTAGGGGTGGGGAATGGGGATGGAGTTATTCTGTCAGTCTCTGGACTTTATGGGTTAAGAACAATTGTGTTGAAGTCTTGAGCATAGTTTTCAAAGCGAGGAAGAAGAGGGCAGGCTGAGAAGTCGCTGTCCTTCTGAGGTTGACTCACCCCGTCTCATTCCGAGGTTGGGGGGCAGCGACCAGGCACGGAGACAGCACATGAGACTTGAAGTTGGTACAGAGCTGGGTCCCAGAACCAGCCCGCTGCTGACTAGCCTAAGTAGCCCTGTGGTCTTGGGATAATCGTTTATCAGAGTTCTAGGATCCTGACCAGTGAAATCAAACCAGTTGGTCTGTGAGGAGGTCCCCTCTGACCCCCAATCCCATGGTTCCCACTGGCCGCTGCCCTTGTCATCCTGCTCCATGCCCTGGGTGAATCATCTTGGGGCTAGAGTCCAGCCTGGGACAAGCTGTCGTGGTGGGATTAGCCTTGACTTTAGGAGCTTGGCCAGGAAGCCAAAGAACCTTCTGAGAACGGCTGCCTGCCGGTCCCCTTGAGGGGACTGTCCACAGAATGGCAAGGGAGAGGGCTTTAGGGTCCCGAGTGGGAAACCATCTAAAGTCTCATTTGTGAAGCGAAGGAACAAGGGGCCTTGAGCGGTGAATATTTACTCCGTAAAATAAGGTCAAGAAAAAATGTGATGCCGGAGGGGCTGCTGCAATCTGCTCAGTCCAGGAGTGCATAGGGATGCAGAGGGGTCAGTCTGCTGCCCCGGCCACGTGAACGTGAACTCCGAAGTGCTCTCTGCTGTACCCGAGGCACCGCTGGTGAGATGTCCAAGTGCCTGGTGAAAGACGGGGGACTCCCTGGGCACCCTGACCAGTATTCCTGGCTCCCAGGGGCAGACGTGTCTGGGGGTAGAAGTGGAAAGGGATTGTGCCCCCGGGGACTTTTTTTTTTTTTTAACCATATGTGCATCCTCGTGTATGAGTAATGGTATATCTTACCTGTGATGATCTCTTTTCTCCTGAGGTCCAGTCCCAACCTCAGGACAGATTCTCTGACACTTGGGGGTGGCCCGGAGCAGGGCTTCTCACATGCAGGTGTTTGTTAGAATCACCCTGTGAAACACCCAGATTCACACTGACCCAACCCTGGACACAAGGCATCTTTGTTGGGAAAGCCCTGCAGGGCTTGGATACCACTTGCCACAGGCAAGAGATCTCGGGCGTTGTTTCTTGGTGAGAATGCTAGCCCATCCCTGGATGGCCTGTCAAGGCCACACTGGACTTTTCTGTGTCTGCTTCCTCCTTTCCGGAGAAGTGAATAATCAGTTAATAATCCTTGCTTTCCCTGCTTCAGAGGACCACTGTGGGGTGGAGAAGAGCACAGAGTCATTTGAGGGGAAGCGTGAAATTCAGCGTGAAGGTCAGATGGCCTCTAGCTCCCTGCCGGGCGCATGTTGATCAGCAAAGTGAAAAGATGCTTTTGGGGAGGCTTCTTGGGCTGTTGGAGGAAATGAGCAAGAGGAGGAATTCTCAGGGAAAAGGCAGCAGAGGCAGAATAGTAGGGCAGACAGACCCAAGGAGAGCTGGCTGGGCAGGAAGTAGCAAGGGGGTGGCTGAACCCTAGCTCCTTCATCTCCCCTCACCCCCTAGACCCTTCCATGGAACCCTAGCACCTCATGGGACATGGTCTTTGGGAGCAGAAAGAACTCTAGACTGAGGGCCATGACCTTGGGCTCTGTCCCAACCCTACTCCTCACCTTGAGCAAGTCTCTAAAGCTCCCTGGCCAGAGCTTCCTCCTCTGTAATGGACTCACCAAGGCCCCAATAATTACTGTGGGCAACTCCACAGTAATCTGAGTCCCTGTGAAAGCATTTGGGAACAGTTAGGAGCTGGAAAAAAAATCTGGTGTTTGGCAGTGGAGGGTGGAGAGAGGAACTGAGCCTGGGGCCCCCACTGAGGCTATGGAGGAGGGGGGGAACAGCTGAGAAGCTGACCCCCGCAGAGAAAGGCTGATGACAGAGAGGGTGTCAGGAGAGAAAACGGAGCCAGTTTATGCAGTGCTCTATCCCGGGGCACCTGTCCGGCTCAGGGGCCTTCCTTGATCTCCAGGGTTGAGCCGGGGGCTTGCTATCTGCATATGCTGACGTTAGCACCCAGGCTTGCCTGGGGCCTGGGCAGCTGCCTTGGCAGCAGCACATACAGTGCAGTACTGCCTGTCCTGGGAGAGACTGACACCGATCTTACCAGGCTCTCAACCTGGTGAGGGTGTCCTGGGTCCTCTGTGCACCACCCCCCTCCTCCGGGGCCGCTGGGGGGCTTCCGCAAGAAGTTAAGGAAGTCAGGGTGGGTGGTAAGACCACCCTGGTTTGATGTCACAGAATTGAACTAAGTTTAACCAGAGGCTCTTTAAGCCTCTGAGCTGCTTCCAGGAGGAGAGCTTGGACCCAATGGCACAGCTGCTTCCTGGGCTTTGAGCTCTGGAGACCCAATGGCACAGCTTGTTTCATTGAGAGACTTTCTCTCAGAGAAGTTATTTTTAGCCTAGGAAGGAAGATCAGGGGGCATGAAGTCATCACCCTCGCTCTTTGTCACTGGAAGGGCAGGAGAAGCTTGGCACTAAGTCATAAAAGCCAGGGAAGAGTGTGACTATAAATAAGTAAACACACAAGCACACACCTGAGTTCCTGTCTAGGGCCCAGGTGTGGAAATACACAGGAGTGCGAAGGTCATGTGTATCCCCAGAGTCTGGGGTCCTTGTCTCCCTTCAGATGATGCAGCCCTGCCACCTCCACTGGGCCAGAGGGTGTTCTGAGACTAGCAGAAATGCTGCAGGTAGTCAAACCCAGAGTCCGCTCAGCCTGCCATCATCACCACCATCGACACTACCACATCACCATCACTATCACTGTCACCAGTACTTTGGCCACTTGATGCGAAGAGCAGACTCATTGGAAAAGACCCTGATGCTGGGAAAGACTGAGGGCAGGAGGAGAAGGGGACGACAGAGGATGAGATGGTTGGATGCCATCACCGACTCAACGGACATGAATTTGAGCAAACTCAGGGAGACAGTGAAGGACAGGGAAGCCTGGCATGAGTCCACGGGGTCTCAAAGAGTCAGGCACGACTTAGCAACTGCATGACAACAGTCACCATCATCATCCTCAGTACCACCATCATCATCACCGTCATCACCATCACTTTGACCATCACCATCACCATTATCAACATCACCACCAGCTTCACCATTACTAGCAACATCGCCATCATCATCATCTTCATTATCAGCACCACCAGCATCAACAGCATTAACAGTAGAGGGTGACAGGGCCTGTTGAAAGAGGCTGGACTCCCCAGAGGAGAAGCTCTGATCACTGCTATGCCAAGGTCATTTGCCAAACCCTAGTGACCCATCTAATTTGGAAGCCTCCAGTGGGCACATGAGTGGAGAGAGGCCAGGAGCAGAAGCCTTGGGGTCAGGGTTATTTGGCTGGGTAGCATTTCCCTTCTCCAGAGGATCTTTCCAACCCAGGGATCAAACTCAGGTCTCCCACGTTGCAGGCAGATTCTTTACCAGCTGAGCCACAGGGGAAGCCCAAGAATACTGGAGTGGGTAGCCTATCCATTCTCTAGCCAATCTTCCCGACCCAGAAATTGAACCAGCGTCTCCTGCATTGCAGGCCGATTCTTTACCCACTGAGTTATCAGGGCTTCCCCCCTAATTTTTTGGAGGGGGTTACAGTCCTGATGCTGGGGCTACACCCTGGGCTAATTAATTCAATGAGAACCTTCAAGGAGGAGGAGAGGAGTGGGATCAAGAACCAGGTGTTTCCACGTACAGACAGTGGTGAGAACCACTGGTTTAGAGGCAGTTTTATAGGCTCAGGTTGACTAGTGCTTCTTGAACTGTAATGTGCAGCCAGTGAGTGGTTCAAATGCAGATCCTGAGTCAGTGGCTCTGGGCTGGGGCCTGAGAGTTGGCATCTCTACTGATTCTCTCAGGTGATGCTGATGCTGCAGGTGCCTGGATCACAGGCTGAGGAGTGTTGGGAGGGGTGCAGGGTGGGGTAGGGGGCGGGGGAGAACCCCCCTGCAGAATCAGACAATCTCCTTTGCAGTTCCGAAGTTAAATGGCCTCAGCTGGTTGCTAGCTGTGTGATGTTGGGGGCAAGACATTCAGTGCCTCTGATTCCAGCCCTCGCATCTGTAAAATAGGGGTGAGTAAGACTTGTTTCACAGAAGCAAGCAAATAGAGTAAGATCAAGTTCATGTTTTATACATCCAGTGCTCAAGCACTGCCTGGCACACTGAATAATTGTCCAAATGTATCTCATATGATATCTATATATCTATCTTGCTGCTCAAAGGCCTGTCAATCTCTTGCTGCTAAGTCGCTTCAGTTGTGTCCGACTCTCTGCAACCCCATAGACAGCGGCCCACCAGGCTCCCCTGTCCGTAGGATTCTCCAGGCAAGAACACTGGAGTGGGTTGCCATTTCCTTCTCCAATGCATGAAAGTGAAAAGTGAAAGTGAAGTCACTCAGTTGTGTCCGACTCTTCCAGACCCCATGGACTGCAGCCCACCAGGCTCCTCTGTCCATGGGATCCTCCAGGCAAGAGTGCTGGAATGGGTTGCCATTGCCTTCTCCATGTCAATCTCTTGGGTTAAACCAAATTCCTGCCATAGATTTTTATTTCCCCAGAGGTTGGGGGCAGGGCAGATAGAGATTCAGGCAGAGGAATGAGGACTTACAGGTATTCAGGTGGTAATGAAAGAAAATTTTAATGAGTTAGCTCCCCAACTACGGGACCAGGAATTCTGAATGTACCCAAATCTCCCCATGGACCTCTTCACAGCACTTTCCTGGGGGAATGGGGTAGGTCAGGCAGGGTTCCAGCCTGCAATCCAGGAGCCAGAGCAGGTGCATCCAGGGAGGGCAGAGGTACCAGTCAGAAGGGGCTCCCATGTGCTCCCCTCAACACAGCATGGCATGGAAGGCCTGGACGAGGAGGAGTGGGCAGTTCTGGGTTCCACTTGCTCACTAGCTACCTGGTGTTTTGGGCAAATCAAACACTCTCTCTGGACCTTCAGCTCTGAAATCTGGCTGATAGTAATAAAGGAGGTGAATGGGGTCACAAACATGAGTGAGGGGAGTGTTACATCAACATACAGGCTCCTTTATAATGAAAGGCACCCAAACTTCCCATCCTTCTGAATTTGATAGCAGATTATGTCTGTGGGGATTAATGAGAAAATATTTGTGCCTGGCCCTTAAGAGGCTTCCCCAACTTTCAGGGAACAAGGGGGTGGGTACTCCCAAGAAGTGGCTTTTCTTTGTGGGAGGCAGAGCTGGGCCAGCACTGAGGCAGGATGCTCCTTCCTCAGAAAGAGTCCTGTGAGACCCAGGAGCGTCTCAGCGACCCTGAGGCAGGGCCCCCACTTTGCCCTCATCCCCATGTGCCTGCAATGACCCTCTCTGCAGGGCTCCTCCTTAAACACGTCCCCACCTGGGCGGGGAAGGGTTGGAAGGACTAGACCCCACCCTCTCTTCTGACCCCACTGCCCAAATGCATCACACTCATCCCTTGACAGAGGCTCCTGGCACATTCTGGGCCCCTACCTGCCCTCTGCTTTGCCCTCCCAGTGCCCCTGACTCTCCCCTTTAAGCCCTCGGCCCTTAGAAGGGGAAGGCCATTGGGAAGCCCAGGCCTGCCACCGTGGGTATCTCCTCCTGCCACACGTCCCCTCTAATCTAAGGTAGAGAGGCCAGCAGATGCTTGCCCTTAAGAGGACAGAGTTGGATGTGTGACTTAATAAGGTTGAGAGCCATAAGTAATCCCCGGAGTGCTGTGCCCCGTAACCCAAGAGGACCTGGCCCGCACGCACCTGTTTTCACTCCTTTGCCGATAGCAATATAAAAAGCACGCTGCTTAATGACTCTAGGAACTGACCAGGGGTGGCAGTTCCCATCGGCCCTGTCTTGGAAAGATCTGCCGGGCGAGCCAGGCTGCACGTGCCCGCCCCGCACGGTTGAGGAAAGACTGGAAGGGCGGCGCCGAGCTTCCATCCCCCCGGGATGCCGGGGCGGGGCTGGGGCGGATCAGCTGCTCTCTCAGAGCCCAGGCTCGGGTCAGGAAGGGGCACGCCCGCCCTGCCGGCCACTCGGGGCGGTTCCGAAGACGAGGGAGGGAGGAGCCCCACCGTCCCCGCAGGTCCGCACAGCTCTGCCTCTGGGAGACAGGCTGTTTTTAGACTTGTGAGAAGCAAAGCGCGTGCCAACCCCTTGATACTGACCCCTCGTGTTCTGATCATCTAGAACTGCAAGTTTCCGCTTCGGGTGGCACGGAAGATGTTGGCAATTTGTTGGAGAATCATTTCTCTGCCGGAGACGCAAGTCTAGAGGAGAAAGAAAGGGCGCTTCGGGCAGAGGCGGCCCCTGGAGAGACACACCTTCAGAAAGGCGGGGAGGATGGGAGCTCGGAGAAGACAGCCGCCGACGGCCTGGGCTCCGATCCCGATCCCGAAGCCAGCCTCTCCAACGCCTCGCCCTCCGAGTCTGCTGCCCCCGGGGAACCTGCGGGGCCCGGGGCGGAAGATGCGGGCCCGCCGGGAGCAGCGAGTGCCCTTCCCCCAGGAGGGGAGGGTGAACCCTGGGAGGAGGAAGGGGCGCGGGAACTCAGCTCCGGAGAGGGCCCAGGACAGGAGGCGGAGGGACCGGCTGGGAGCGGCGAGGTCCCCGAAGAAGCTGCGGAGGCGCTAGGGGAAGCAGCGGCGGGGTCCCCAGAGCCTGAGGACGCAGGGGACTCTCCCAGTCAGGAGGTCGAGACAGGAGGGGAGGGCAGCCCAGGGCCCGGTCAGGAGCCAAAAGTGCCTGATGGAGCTGCGGATGTGGACGCAGAAGCCGCGCAGAGGACGGAGGACCAGGAGGAACCCAACTCCATCTCGGCCGCGGGCGCGGAAGACGGTGCCGCGCGCGAAGAGGAGGGGCGCTCCCGGGAGCACCGCCCCGAGGAGGGGATGCCCGCGGAGCAGCCCGACGAGGCCTCCTCTGAAGAAGAGGAGGGTGAAGAATCCGAAGAGGAGAGCGGCGACGAAGAGGACAGTGGCGACGGGGCTAGTTCGGAAGAATCCGGGGGCGCCTCGGAGGAGGAGGCAGCCGAGAAAGAAGCTGGGGAAGGAGCCCACGCGGCAGCGGGAAGCGCGAGCCTCGGGGAGGAGGGGTCCCCGGAGGAATCGCCCGAGGGTGCTGAAGCGCAGGAGCCCAAGGAGGAGGGGCCACAGGGTAGGGGGGCGTCCCAGGGCTGGCCACCCCCCCACCCCCTCCCGGCAGGCACCTCGTCGGAGGGGGCTGCTTCGGGCATTCTGGTGGCTGCAGTCTTCCCGGAGGTTTTGTCTGTAGAGGAAGACAGGCACCTGCAGGGAGGGCGGGGGAGCCCCTAGCCAACCGCGGGGGTTGTAGGGCAGAGGCCCCATGGGGGTTCCTATCCCTCTGGGGGCCTCCAGGCTGTTCCTTACCTCACTTATCCCCACTTCAGAGAGACCCACTGAGAGCCTGCACCCTGGAGGGCCCAGAGGAACCTGGTTACGTCTGAGTTAGGCCATCGGAAACGTCCGTTAGAGTTCCTCCTTTAACACAGACCAGTGCCTAAACAGACCTGTGCCTAAACCCAAAGGACAAGAGACACCGGCAGAATTTGAGGCCGGGAGGCAGGCTGGTGGGTTTGAGGGGCATTAGGGGACCGCGCTGGTCGGCTAGCTCCTGGGACCTTCCTTTGAAGACTAGGTCATGTCAGGATCCTTAAACACTGGGCTGGCTGAGACCCTAACGTCCAGCAGATGTCTGTGCCGCAGACGAGTGGCTGGAGCAGCCACTCAGGGCCAAGGGGACAGGGTGGGGGGATGGAAGTGGGCAGGACCTAAGCTATTGGGCAGCATTAGAGGTGTGTCCAGCACTGGCCAAGGCCTCATCCACTGAGTACACTGACCTGGACCCAGAATTGGCTTGTAGGATGGAGGCACTGGAGTCAATCTTCAGTTTCCAATCTTCAGGTTTCCTTCCAAGAACTTCATTTCCACACTGGTTGGGGACTTGCAATGGGGGACTCTTCCCCTGGCCTCCCAGATCTGGGTCTGATCGCAGAAAGGATCACTCTGTTGAGACACATTGATTATTCTCTGCTCCCATCCCTGCTGGAACTGGTCTCCCCTTGTTCCCACAGGCCAGGTCCATCCTCCTTCCATCACCTAAAATTCTTTGTGCAATTTAGCCAAGGATTTTAAAAAAAAAAATGGCTGTGATGTTAAGAGTCCTGGGAATATGAGCACCCCTCCCTGGGAGCCTCAGGTGGTCACGGGCACCTCTTGCTGGGTCAGAAGCAACAGTGTACCCTCACTCCCTTCCCCCGTCCCTACTCCCCCTCCGCTCCCCAAGACTGCCTGTAGCAGCTCTTCCTGATGAAATGCTCACTTGACCAAGCCAGTGGTCAACCTAGAACCTGAAAGGCAGTCTCCTATAAACCACTCCTTCTCCTGTCATGGATCTCAGCTCACAGGCAACCCTCAGGAAATTTTCCAACTTCCCCACCTGAGATGTCAGAAGCACACGTCTTAGGCCCTCCCAGCTTCCGGACTCTTTCCTCCCGAAGCCACATCGATGCCTGTAATTGTATTGCTTTCCAGGTTACTTCTCCCCCTCTCCCCGCAGACTGTGGAAAACTCCACCTGGGCAGAGCTGGGTCGGTTTGGGGCACCACGGCATTCACAGTGCAAGCCTCTGTGCTTGGCGTGTGTATAGTAGGTGCTCAGTCAACATTTGCTGAACCCCTAGAATGGATTGTGGAGCTTCACAGATGTTGAGTTTGGATTTTCAAAGTCCCTCCTAGAGACAGAGCTCCGAGCAGTTGAACCTCTACCGGCTCCGGTCAGCACTTGCTTGCGATCCTGCCCCACCCTGCCCACTCCCCAGCTTGCCTGACTGGAGGGAGCCCCAGAGCCAATGGCTCCTCGCTCTGCCCTAACCCCCCATCTCTGCTTCTTTCTCCAGAAGAGGCGGAGGATGTGAGTGAGGAAGCCCCGCTGAGGGACCGCTCCCACATCGAGAAAACTCTGATGCTGAATGAGGACAAGCCAGCTGATGACTTCTCTGGTAACCAGAGGCAGGAGTTGGGTGGGGCCGGGTAGGGCTGGGAGAGCTCCGGGGCCAGTGGCCAGGCAGAGCCCTGAGTCTGTAGCTGAGGCCGGCAGACACCCCAGGGGAGGAGGAGTGCCCTGGAGTTGAAGGGATGGGAGCGCTTCTCTTTGTGGAGGAGGCTCTGTGAACAGCGTCCAAGTCCAAGGTGGAGGGCTCTGGGTTGGCGGGAAGGAGGAAAGGCGATCCGAACAGAGGGACTGGTTGGGGAAGCACATGGCAGAGCTGCGACCTGGGGACGGTTGTTGTTGTTCAATTGCTCAGTCATGTCCCACTCTTGGGGACCCCCTGGACTGCAGCACTCCAGGGTCCCCTGTCCCTCCCGGAGTTTGCTCAAGTTCGTGTTGATTGAGTCGGGGATGCCATCCAACCACCTCACCCTCTGTCACCCCCTTCTCCTCCTGCCCTCAATCTTTCCCAGCATCAGGGTCATTTTGACGGTGCCAGCATCCGAGTTGTGGCCGGGGGGACGTTGTTCATCACACTGGCTTCAATTTTTACAGTTTATAAAGCCCTTTCGTGTCCGGTATTCCATTTCACCCTCATAATAACCCAAGGCTGTCAGCAGGGCTTTCTGTCTCCTAATCGATGAGCCAGTGGGAGCTCAGAGTGAGGCCGAGGTCTGCTCTGGCAACAGCAGGAGATGGGCCGCTGATGGGCAGCTGGAGAGCCTGACCCTTGCGGCTCCAAGTTCGTCCCTCCCTGCACCTCACCCCACGAGCCCCTTCTCCCTGGAGCCACATTCTTCCCAAGAAGACACTTGGGATGTCTGAATCCTCCCAGGGGCACCAGGGATGCAGTGACGGGTGCAGGGCTGGGGTGGCCATGCCTGCTTGCCTTTCATCCTAAGGCAGGTAGCACTAGGGGGCAGAGAGAAGGAGCTGGAGTTTCCAGTATCTCGAGGTAGCTGCAGGCTGAGGTGGTGCTGTGAACTGTTGAGGGGAAGGACCAGAGGGCTAAGTTAAAAAACAAAAATGCTGTGGTGACTTTCAGGGGTGTGTGTAGGGGGAATGCCTTCTAGACGGTGCCACAGCTGCGAAGCCCCTGCCTGACCCTTAACCCTTCACCCTTCTCTGCTCCCAGTGGTACTGCAGAGGCTTCGAAAGATCTACCACTCGTCCATCAAGCCCCTGGAGCAGTCTTACAAATACAACGAGCTTCGGCAGCACGAGATCACAGGTACCGGCCACGTCTCTCCCCTGAGCCTTTGAGGCAGGGAGGGGCGGAGACCTCAGTGACAAGGGCCAGTCTTTCCCAGCAGATGTGCCCCTTGATCTACAAAGGGATTTATGTTTCCTCCTCTGTGAGATCCATGAGTGCAGTTTGGGTTTCCAAAAGATGCCAACTTCCCTGACTGCTGCATTCCAGCCCCCACAGGGCTCCTCATTCACTTACAGATAGTGTCTTCTGTCCCCTGTCCACTTCCCATGGGTTTGGATTATTTTAAAAATTGATTTTCAAAATAATTTTAAAAAAATAAGATAAACTGGCAACCGAAAAAATTTCTGTGCAAAATAGTATAAGTTGAAAAATAAAAAAAACTCCCTGTCTTGATTTCCAGGCTCTCTCACTCCACTCTCAGAGATGCACGTGGCTAAGGTTTCTCATCAGGGCTTCCAGACAGCACTCTGCTTCCATGCTCAAGGGTGTCTTTTCCTTTGTTTGACAAAGATGGGATCACAGCACACAATTGCTCTTTCTGGTCTTTGTGAACCCACCACCTTAGAGAGCGTACCCTGTTGATGAACCACTGGGCATTTGCCTCATTCCCTTTTTAGTGTTACAGACACTACTGTAGTTGTTCCATATTTCACACAAGTTTATTTGTAGGATATATATATTTTTAAATGCTGGAATTCAGCATTTTGATAGTTGTCGCCCAGTTGCCTTAGGTTGTCCTCTGTGTACCACAGCAACAGGATACAGTTCTTGTTGCCTCACAGCAAGGCCATTTTAATTAAAGTGTCACTTGTCTTGGAAACCTGTTGACAATGACATCTAATTGCTATTATTGTTCTAGTTGTTGTTTTTTAAAGGGGCACCAGAAAAATTCCTCTTTCACCTTTGATCACCTTTTAAAAAATTAATTTAATTAAAAATGTTTTATTGGAATATAATTGCTTTACAATGCTGTATTAATTTCTACTGTACAGCAAAGTGAATCATCTATACATACACATAGATTCCCTCTTTTTTGGATTTCGTTCCCATTTAGGTCACCACAGAGCACTGAGTAGAGGTCTCTATACTATACAGTAGGTTCTCATTAGTTATCTATTTTAACATAGTTAATAGGCTTCCCAGGTGGCGCAGTGGTAAAGAATCCGCCTGGCTATGTCGGGGATGCAGGAGACATGGGTTTGATTCTTGGGTCAGAAAGATCCCCTAGAGGAGAAAATGGTAGCCCATTCCAGTATTCTTGCTTGGAGAATACCATGGACAGAGGAGCCTGGTGGGCTACAGTCCATGGGGTCACAAAGAGTTGGACAGGACTGAGGAACTGTGCCTACATGCACACACGCACACTTCAGTAGTGTATATCTGCCAATCTCAGTCTCCTGATACGACCCAGCCTGAGACGAGAATCTAATTGATACGACCCAGCCTGAGACGAGAATCTAATTCGTCTAATTAGCGTTTGAATGGGGAGTGAAATTGCACGTCCCTCCCTATGTTACTTGGCTGTTCCTGCATGTCTCCTGTGATGCTCTGAGGGCTGGGCCGGGAGGGGGTGTTGTATGGCCTCCCTCATTCCTGCTTTACAGAAGGCAGACCAGAGGCTCAGAGAGATGCTGGGCTGCCCAGGCCACATGGCTGGAATTAGGAAGGGTAACTTTTTGTCTCCTCCTTGTGTCACCATTCCCTTGCAGGCTTCTCAGAATGTGTAGGCCAGAGACGGCAGGCAGGTGGCCTGTGGGCATGGCACTCTGCAGAGAGGGTGTCCCCGGGGCCTGATCTATTCATCCAGGCGCCCCTCCCCTCCCCTCTTCTCTTGCCAGTGTCTGGGCTCCTCTGAGCCCAGGGTCATCCTCCTGTGACCTCCCTCCTGGGTGCCACACCTGTAGCCTCTTACGTGTTCCAGTGCCGCCCCCTACTGCAGGGAGCAGGAACAGCAGCTGGGAAAACTGGAGAGGTGGTCTCGCAGGGGAGCCGGAAGGCCAGGTTCCCCTTGGGGCCTGGGCTGGGGAAAAAGACGCTCCTTGTAGGATCTCTGTGGCTGTGACTGGGGATTCCTGCCACCCCACCCCCAACCCTCCTGTTCCTTCCTGCTCCCCAGCCAGGGGTTGTTCTTCAGTCATTGAATCATGTCTGACTCTTTTTGACTCCATGGACTGCTGCACGCCAGGCTTCCTTGTCCTTCACCATCTCCCAGAGTTTGCTCAAACTCATGTCCATTGAGTTGGTGATGCCACCCAACCATCTCATCCTCACCCATCCCTTCTCCTCCTGCCCTCAATCTTTCCCAGCATCAAGGTCTTTTCCAATGAGTCAGCTCTTTGCATCAGGTGGCCAGAGTACTGGAGGGAGTTTCAGCTTCAACATCAGTTCTTCCAATGAATATTCATCATTGATTTCCTTTAGGATTGACTGGTTTGATCTCACAACGAACTTTGGGAAATTCTTAAAGAGATGGGAATACTAGACGTGGTCTCACACACTCATTCAAATATCTGAAAGGACACATAGCCTAAGCAGCTTGAGGACATGGAGGGGAGACTTTCCTCTGTATTCCTTTTTATACTTCTGATTTTTGAATCAAGAAATGAAATCAATTAAAAATTTAAAAAATAACTGAAAGAGAGAAAGAAAAAAAAAAAAAAAACCACCACAATGCATCCTGTGTTGAGGCCTTGCCTGCCAGGCTCCGTGGGGCTAAGATGTCTGGCGAACTTTAGGTACTAAGCTGTACAGGGCTGGGGACTTGCCTGGTGGTCCAGTGGTTAAGACTCCATGATTCCAATGCAGCAGGTGCAAGTTTGAGCCCTCATCTGGAGACTAAGATCCCACATGCCTTGCTGCAGGGACAAAAAAACAAAAAACAAAAAAAAAACTGCTTGGCCGACCCTATGTGCCCTAAGGGCTGGAAGTCTGCAACAGGAGATTGTGAATCTCCCATGTGGAAAGCCTCTCACTGTCCCCTCCCCATCCCTGGTTTTTGAAAGCACTGGAAAATTCTGTTTTTTCTACTCAGGGACCTGCACTGGAGAGCCCCAGGCAGGGTGTTCACCCCAACATGAGACGAGAACCCGAGAATTGCCAAGTCAGTGCTTGGTCTTGAACACTGGCAAACGTGTCTTGGACTTTGGAGGCTGACATTTGAGACTAGCTCTGTTGGCCGGCTTAGGCTGAGCCTGAGGAGGGGTGTTGGGAGGTGCAGCTAAGCAGAGGGAGGCAGGGAGCAGGCAGCGCCCGGGTCCAGACCATCCCAGAGTATATAAACCTCTTCCATGACTGTTTTTCTGTAACCAATCCAGGTAGCAGTGTTTTAGCCTCTCCTCAGTGGCTGCTTTCTCCTGCCCCCTCTTATGAATGCTGCGCTCCCAGATCTGAGCCTGGAGGTCTCCCCCAGTGTGAGCTCTGAGTCATTGTTTGTTGACCTCAGTGGATCCTTCCCTCTTGGGGGCCAATGTGCTGTGCGTCTGTGCATGGTCCAAATTCTGGTGTGCCACAGTCCAAATGCTATCTTCTCGTGGGTGCTAACTGGGTCATCACACTAACACAGAACAAGACGTGCTCCAGACCATACCAAGCTCTGTGGTCCAGGGTAGAAACCCACAGCTCCTGATCGACTCTCTGGGCACAACGTGAAGAACCCTGTCCCTCCACAGTGAGGAGGTTTGAGTTCATCTCCATGTCTTGTCCCTGCTGCCCACAGATGGGGAGATCACGTCCAAGCCGATGGTCTTGTTCCTGGGACCGTGGAGCGTTGGCAAATCCACCATGATCAACTACCTGCTTGGCTTGGAAAACACTCGCTACCAGCTCTATACAGGTAACAGTGTGACTTTCTTGTGTGCCTGTTGGCATTTCAACGTCACATGTAAAAAGCATTGTGAAAAAAATTAAACACTTATGGGCTATAGTATATGGCACAAAGTACCAGCAAAGAGATCCTGTACCCACTAAACTTAAGCTGTAATGCCATGGGGAAAAACTTGGAGATCAATGAGAGATCTGTGATTCAATATGCAAAGATTTAAAGGGGTTACATTTGTTTAAAAAGATATATATATATATGTAAAATCAGAAGTAAGTTAAAAGGATATTTGACTACACAGGAAATTTTATTTTTTTAAATTATGGTATAGCATTAATATAGGGTTTCCCTGGTGGCTCAGTGGTAAAGAATCTGCTTGCCAATGCAGGAGATTCAGGTTCAATCCCTGGTCTAGAAAAAGCCTTTGGAGAAAAAAAACCACAAGCCACTCCAGTTTTCTTGCCTGGAGAACCCCATGGACAGAGGATCCTGGTCAGCTACAGTCCGTGGCGTTGCAGAGTTGGACATGACTTAGTGACTGAACAGCAACAAGTGCACGGCATAAATGAAAGTGAAAGTCACTCAGTTGTGTCCGAGCACTAAACAGTCCATGGAATTCTCCAGGCCAGAATAATGCACTGAGTAGCCCCTCCCTTCTCCAGGGGATTTTCCCACCCCAGGAATTGAACCCAAGTCTCCCGCATTGCAGGAAAATTATTTACCAGCTGACCCAGGGAAGCCCAAGAGTACTGGAGTGGGAAACCTATTCCCTCTTCAGCAGATCTTCCCAACCCAGGAATTGAACCAGGGTCTCCTGCATTGCAGGCAGATTCCTTACCAACTGAGCTATCAGAGAAGCCCAGTGTATGGCACAGGCAATATAGAAAACAACACTAGTAACTTTGGATGGTGACAGATGGTAACTGGACTTACTGTAGAGATCATTTCTTAATGTATGAAAATATTGAACCACACTGTTGTATACCCGAATCTAACATGATATCGTAAATCATTTATACTTCAATTTAAAAAATAGGATCTGACAGATTAAAAAAGAAAAATGAAAATATTCATACACATCTTCAATATAGTAATGAAAATTATGTGCAAGAAACCAGCAGTTATACCCGTATTCACAGCAGCATTATTTGCTATGGCTGAGAGGTAGAAACAACCCACATGTCCATCAATTGATGATGGATAAAAGACATGTGTTCATTCCATCTACACAAGGGAATATTATTCAGCCTTGAAAAGGAATTAGTTTCTGATACATGCCACAACATGGCTGAATCTTGAAGACATTATGCTAAGTGAAATAAGCTAGACATAAAATGACAAATATCATATGATTTCACTTATATGAGGTCCCTAGAGTCATCAGATTCATAGAGACAGAAAGTGCAGGAGAGGGAATTCCCTGGTGGTCAAGTGGTTAAGACTCGGCACTTTTCCTGCTGGGGAACTAAGATCCTGAAAGCCAGGCACCATGGCCAAAAAATAAAAATAAATAAACACTAACTTCCATTCCTCCACTCCCAGTAATCTGTCCTGTGCCTCCTTTTGTATTGTGATGTGAGGTGACTGTGTTCTTTCTAACCCATGTGTGCAGGTGCCGAGCCCACCACCTCGGAGTTCACGGTCCTCATGCACGGGCCCAAGCTGAAGACCATCGAGGGTATTGTCATGGCTGCTGACAGCGCCCGGTCCTTCTCACCCCTGGAGAAGTTTGGCCAGAATTTCCTGGAGAAGCTGATCGGCATTGAGGTTCCCCACAAACTTCTGGAGCGGGTCACATTTGTGGATACACCAGGCATCATTGAGAACCGCAAGCAGCAAGAAAGAGGTAATTCAACACTCATTTCTGAACAGCATGAGCTTTGTCTTAGGAAACTGTTTGAGGCAGAGGATGGTAGGCAGACCAGAGGAGACCAATATTGTCCAAGACTCTGGGATGCATTCTTTGCTTCCAGCCCTTTCTTTGTCATCACTGTGGTGCCTCCTAGGTGTGAGTACCTCATCCTTTTACTTCCCTGAGAAATGGTCTGGTTTGGAGGCCGTCAGCATCTTCCCAGGGGGAGGGCTGGCTTTCTTGCCAGGAGCTCCTCCGGGTCCCTGCTGTGTCTTTGAGATTTACATGCTGTCCAGGTGATCAAGGGCCTGGACTGATTGAATCCCTGTCCAGGTGCACTTGACCTCTGGCTAACCTGAGTCTGGGTTAAACTTGACCTTCAACTCGTCCTGGTCCCAATATCTGCTTTGCCAGACCTGCTTCAACACAATCCTGTCTCAGACTTTCCAAAGCCCCGCTTGCCTTCAGGTGGCAGGGGAGTTCCATTGAATGTCACTGTGACGCAGCACCATCTGCAGAGATGAGTCATGATAGGGCATTTGTCAGAATATATGAACAGATGGTGGATCTCAGTTTATGGTTATAACTCTCATTTTGTTATAACCAGATCCTGTTTTATAGCTAATAATAATATTGTTGCTAATAATTATAGTAATAAACTAACCTTTATTGCACTCTTCTAACACACTGGATAATTTCCATGTGTTATTGGTTGATCATTGTAGAAACATTTTCAAGAGAAGTATCCCTACTCTTCCTATTTTGGAAATAAATTAAAGGAGTTAGGATGTATTGAGCACCTACCCTGTGACTGGATGGCAGTTTTAGTTCAGTGCTTTCCTGTGTTTCTAGCAACATTGTAATCTTTATATCACCTTAGGTGGTATTGTTCTTCTTGTCATTTTTCAACTAAAATGGTAAGGCTTAGAAGCATATAATTTTCAGTTGGTCAGTGACGGAACCCAAATTCTAGTCCAGGTCTCGATGGTAGGTCCACATTTATTTCCCCTGAGTGATGCCCCCTCTCTTTTATTCCTTCTAATTCCCTGACTTATTTCCTTTAACATCTTTGCCACTGCCCCAGATCTTTTCAAGCAGTGGGAAAATCTCCATTTGGCAGAAATGTTTTGTTTTCCTGGAGCCTTGAATTCCACTGTGGATTAAAACAAGAATCAGGCCGTTTTTTTTTTTTTTTTTTTTGTTTTTTGGCTGTACCACGCAGCTTGCAGGATCTTAGTTCCCCAACCAGGGATTGAACCTGAGGCCTCAGCAGTGAAAGTGTGGAGTCCTAACCACTGGACCGCCAGGACTTTTCCCCAGGCCATTCTTGATTGAGAGTTGACAAGGAGCAGGAGATGTGTAATGAATTCTTTAAAAGTCTTCAGAAACCCAGAAAATCCCTGACGTTCTTAGTCCCTTCAAAGCCACAGAATGGTCTGGTTCCGAAAGGAGGGGCAGGGGGTCTGGGGGTGTGTGGGGTCTGCCCAGCCTGACTTCTCGCTCCCTCTTCCCAAGGCTACCCCTTCAATGACGTGTGCCAGTGGTTCATCGACAGAGCAGACCTCATCTTCGTCGTCTTTGACCCCACCAAGCTGGACGTGGGTCTGGAGCTGGAGATGCTCTTTCGCCAGCTGAAGGGGCGCGAGTCCCAGATAAGGATCATCCTGAACAAGGCTGACAACCTGGCCACGCAGATGCTCATGAGGGTCTATGGGGCCCTCTTCTGGAGCCTGGCCCCGCTCATCAACGTCACAGAGCCTCCGCGGGTGTACGTCAGCTCCTTCTGGCCCTACGACTACAAGCCTGACACCCACCGGGACCTGTTTCTCAGGGAAGAGATCTCCCTCCTGGAGGACCTGAACCAGGTGATCGAGAACAGGCTGGAGAACAAGATCGCCTTCATCCGCCAGCACGCCATCCGGGTCCGCATTCACGCCCTCCTGGTGGACCGCTACCTGCAGACATACAAGGAGAAGATGACCTTCTTCAGTGACGGGGAGCTGGTCTTTAAAGACATCGTGGAAGACCCTGATAAATTCTACATCTTCAAGACCATCCTGGCCAAGACCAATGTCAGCAAGTTTGACCTTCCCCACCGCGAGGCCTACAAGGACTTCTTTGGGATCAACCCCATCTCCAGCTTCAAGCTCCTGTCCCAGCAGTGCTCCTATATGGGAGGCTGTTTTCTGGATAAAATCGAGCGGGCCATCACCCAGGAGCTCCCCAGCCTGCTGGGCAGCCTCGGGCTGGGGAAGAACCCAGGTGCTCTCAACTGTGACAAGACAGGGTGTGGCGAGACCCCAAAGAACCGTTATAAGAAACCCTAGGTGGCCGCGTTGCCATTCTCGGGCTCCCGTCGTCGCTGGTGAATGAGCTTGTGTCCTGACTGTCCGAGAAGTCCTGGTTTAGTAACCCTTTGAGCCACACTGGCAGGAACCATTGTTTATTGGGGACGGGAGTTAATTGAGGCCAGTGGTGGGGGAAGGGGTGGGCCGAGGGGGGGAGTGGAAACTGTGAATTAGGGCCTGCTTGTCTTGTTGCTTCAAGTAGGGGCCTGACTGAGGCATGTCAGGCCACACCTGCTTTTCCTGGGTCCTCTCTCTGCAGTGGGGCGGCGGGGGGGACAGAGAGCAGCTAAACTCTAGTGTAAACTGAATTAATGAGCGTCACACAGGCTAAAAGCAGCTGAAGTTCCTTTTTCCCCCGATCAGCTGAGAGGCTAGAGAAGACTTGAGTTCTGCAGGGCTGTCTGCTCCGTGCACGCAGCTACCTCCTACACAGTCTTCTGTCTGTCCCCAGCCCTCATCTGCCTCCTGAGCTTGGGTTGGCTTCACAGGAGACAATCTCTTGGGTCTGAATCAACCTGGGTGTTGAGCCTACCCCTGGGTCCTCTCCCCTGTTTCTGCAAGGGGCAGGGAACGGTTTGGAATACCAGGACGCTGAGAGAGAACAAGCGCTCCCCAGGCCAGTTCTCTGGCACCTTCTAAGCCAGCCGGAAGCCCGGTCCCTTTCTCGGCCCCAGGAGGAGGGTGACTGTTCCATGTGTTCCAGTCATTTCCTTGTTGGAAGTGACTTCAGTGAGAGTCCCGGCAGGGCTCAGAGGGTTAATCGGTTTGCAGTGTGTCTTTGTCTATTGCATGTCTTGGAAAACTCAGACCCCAAAGGCTTTGGGTTTCAGAGGGGACAGTGGAGAGCTTGCTCCTGCTGTTGCCACAGCTTCTCCGTGGAGACACTCGGCACAGGAGTCGTTCCTTCCTGGTTTTCATCACACGCCTTTTCCTTTCGCTTCTCCATTCCCTGATGCGTCAACACTCGAGACTCGGAGTAATTTCTGGGGAGTCAGAAGCAGCACCAGCCACTCGGTGCCGCTGGCAACCCAGGCCTGACTGTCAGTTTCCCACCTGAACTTGATGCTGATGCCCACCGAGTGCATAGCAGGGGTGCCTGGCCTTCCAGTACCAATGAGTGTGAATGTGTGTGTGTTACATTGTCCAAGAGAGATTAGGGAGATGACAGATGCCTGAGGGCACAGAGGGGGAGCAAGCGGTGAGAGTCTTGCCTGCCTGGCGCGCCCCCTCAGAGGGCAGGAGCGGACAGAGGGACGGGGCATGGAGGGGACAAGCCTTTTGATGGAAGACGGGTTGGTGATGAGTCTAAGTCTAGGGGACCTGGCCTGGCTGCCCCTTCCCCCCTAACCTGGGGCCTCCTTCTGCCTGTCCTGGGAGTGAGCTGTCTTGGGGGACTTCCCCAAGAGGCCCCACCGGCACCAGAGAGTCCCCCAGACCCAAGGAAAAGCCAAGACAAAGGCAGAGGGAGAAGTGGCCTGAGGGTCAGGCAGAGGAAGCAAATGGGCACAGTGGTGGCCACGTTAGGCTCACACAGAGATCTGCAGTCGGGAATTCCTTGGGTTTCTTGGAATGATCAGCAGTCTGGCACGTGCTGCCTCAGAGGCTGCTTCTTCTGGCTCCTTTGGAGGATCTAGAACCTCCCACAAGAAGAGCAGAGGCCCCACCACCTCCAGGAGATGTTTCTAAGGACAGTCAACCAGAGAAGACAAGTCTGCAGGGACCCTGGTGACCAGCACCCGGGGAGCTGCTTCCTTCTCGTTCAAAACCAGCCCTGGCTTCATCTCTCCATCCTTTACGCTCTCAAGGGGCTGCCCTCCCACCTTGCTCCTTAATGCCCCTTCGCCCCCTCGGCTACTTTGGGCATTTCTGTTTTCCCAGTGCAGAAGGGGAAGAAAAAGTGCAGAACTGGGCATCGTCGTAGCTGCCGAGGTCAGCACTGCTTTGGGAGCAGCAGCTGGAATGAGATGAACACATTCATACGGTATTTATATTTCTGGGGGTGTGTATGACATCATCAGTGATCTTTCCCCCCCTTTTCTTTTCTCCATTCAGCTTCCTTTTCTTACTCCTTCTGTTCTGCTGTTCACCCCTTGACTTCCCTTCTCTCTAACTTCCCGCAGGCTTGTCTGCCAGCCGGGGCTTTGAGCACTATTTGGTGCCCTGCTCTGTGGAGGCTGATTTCGAGCAGAATTCTGACTCTTTGGGTGGGGGTGGGGGATCGTGGGGAACTGGGTGGGGAGTCAGGAATCCCCTAGGAGGAGTATCTGTGAATGTTTGTGCCTGAACAGTTGCTGTTTCTCTCCAAAGCGGAATCTTTCCAATGCTCTTTCCGTTGAGTTCACCAGGGAGAAACTCTCAATAAAGTTCCCATCTCTCTTTAACACCTCGTACTGCCTCGGTGCCTCCAACCTGTGTAATTTCTCTCTCTCTTTTTTACAATTTTTAAAGACTTTTGGCTGTACCCTGTGGCATGTGAGTTATTAGTTCCCTGATCAGGGATCAAACACACACCCTCTGCATTGGAAGGCAGGCTCTTAACCACTGGTCCATCCCCAGTGTAAACTCTTTCTTCCTTTTATCCAGTAGAAGGGATTCCCAGGTGGTCTAGTGGTAAAGAACCTGCCTGCCAAAGCAGGAGACATAAGAGAACTAGGTTGGATCTCAGGGTCAGGAAGATCCCTTGGAGAAGGGCATGGCAATCCACTCCAGTAGTCTTGCCTGGAGAATCCCCATGGATGGAGGAGGCTGGTGGGCTACAGTCCATGGGGTTGCAGAGTGGGACACAATGGAAGCAACTTAGCAAGCATGCATGCACATACTGATTTTAAGGAAGACAAATCTTTTTTAAGAGCATTTTCCGGTTCATAGCAAAACTGAGAAGAAGGCAGAGGTTTCCCACATGCCCCCCGACAAGGCTTGCCCATTATCTACGCCCCCCTCAACAGTACATTTGTTAAAACTGATGATTCTCATTGACACATCATAGTCACCCAGCTCTGAATCTGCTTATGGGGCAAGCAAATGGACACTGAAGTCCCTTTTATAAGGATTAGCCAGAGCAACTTCATGGTCATGTTTAGGAAAAAGTACTGAATAAATTTGGGATAACCATGGGACTGTACTGATATCCAAGGTGGAGCTAAGACCATCTTTAAGTCTGCAGTCAGGATGATAGGAAAATCAGAAGGGTGAAATACAGAAAGCAAAATCAAGGATCATTCTAAACACAGCCTGATGACATGAGGGACACCGTGAATGGAGGGGGTGTCTACAGCGGTGTGTATGCCTCCCCTGAATATTTGGGGGTTACAGGTAGCTGTATGTATAAGGGACACGCAAACACTTGTGTGTAGTCTTTGTGTGGGTGTAGCGGCTCAGCAGATGCACATGTGGGTCTGGGGTGGTGAAGTAGTAATTGTATGAACAGTGTGAGGATTTCAGATCATGGGAGCATGTGTGCAGGCAGATGTGTTGGGTGGGGGTGGGGGTGAACTGGGTGCCCAACCCAGGATGGAGAACCAGGGAGATCTGGCCCAAGGAGGACATCGCAACTGTCCTCAAGCTTTACATGTGTATCCCAAAGTCTGAGCCTTGAGACAACATTTCAAGCCAACTTCTTTTTCTCTCTCTCTCTCTTTTTTTAAAAAGCCAATTCCTCTTTCTGTGACATAAGCTCAAGCTTTCCTAGCCCAGAGAAACTTGAATTTTTATTTAGAAGATCATAAAAACAATAAAAAAGAAGCTTAAGAGAAACAGAAAAATGAGAGTAGAGCAATGCAGCAAAGGGGGATTGAACAGGTTCTGAAGGAATCCCTTGCGCCAACTTCTTATCTGAAGCATACAAAAATGACACACATAAATGAGCATATTCTGTGTCTGCCAACACTGCAGAACCTTTCTCTGGTTTACCGTAATGTCACTGGGGAAGGGAAACAACTTCTAGAGCACTCGTTGTGCCTGGAACCGGGCTATAGACCTACAGACATTACCACTCTTAATGCCTTAATTTTAACGGCTGTGTGCCAAGCCACAGTGAGTGCTTTATGTGCTTTATTTATTTTCCTTTTTTTCCCTTTTCTTTTTTTTCTGGGCGGGGGGGGGGCCTGCATTGTGTGGCTTGAGGGATCTTGGTTCCCAACCCAAGCCATGGCAGTGAAAGCACTGAGTCCTAAGCACTGGATCGCCAGGGAAATCCCTGCTTCATTTCATGTAATCTTCAAAATAACCCCACGGGGAAGGAGCCATCCGGCATGGACAAGAGCACAGGCTCTGGAGTCAGCACTTGGGATCCATCCTGGGCTCCGCTGCGTACTAACTGAGCACCCGTAGGCAAATGTCTTAACTTTGTGCTTCAGTTTCCTTACCCATAAAATGGAGATGTTAATTGTTCTTCTCTCATGGGGTTGTTGAGAGGATTAAATGACTTAATGCAACATGCTTGAAATAATACAGAGCCCAGAGAAAGTATTCAGTACATGTTATTACTATTATTAATCATACTTTACTGAGGAGGAAACTGATGGTCAGAGTGATTGGGATGATGGCATGTGTATTTGGGAGGTCGGAATTCTTCTGAAGTCTGATTCACCCTACAGGTCATGCTCGGTTACTTGCCCAGGGGTCACATTTGGTGACACTGTTCTTTCTGATCCCTTTCCCTCCTCTTCATAAACTGTCTAAAATGTTTGGTCAGTACCTTGAAGCTTGTAAGTAATAAAACCTATCATTAGAAAGATTATTGAGGATTATTTCCTGAACAACAACAAAAATATTATAAGAAAACAAATCACACCCTTAATTCCATTTCAGTTTGATCTCTACCATGATCATCTCGTAAAGTATTAATAGACTGGGCAGGTATATTTACTAACCTTAAATTCAAATCCAGGCTGAGGAAACTGCATATCCAGAGAAGTTAGGTCCAAATTCACCCCATTAAAACCTGACAAACCAAACTAAAAGGCAATTTTCTATCCATCCCACTATTCTTTCAACTATATTCTATCATACTGACTTGTGCTAATCTGGAGCCTAGGCCAAATTGTGATAGTACATTTTTCTGATACACTGAAGACTGCAAAAAAAATTTGTTGGTTCTATTTTCATTTTCTCCAAACTTCTGGATTTTTCTCCCACCACAACTTCAAAACCCTTGGAATTCTCACATATTGATTCAGGCATATTCTCTGCCCTGGGGGAGCCAACAGGCCAATTAGGGAAAGAGTCATGGGACCCGAGTGACCACAGAAGTCCTCTGGGATGAAGTGACCACATTTTCTAAACCATGAGGACACGTGGTCTGGCAGAGGATTTTTTTTTTTCATTTGAAAATGTAATTATTTGAAAAGTCTGACCAATGCAAATTGACTGTGAAATTTATTTCAGCATTTAATAGATTCCCTTTGTTGAGAATCTGTTTACATCATATCAGGACTCTCCTGAGAATACTGAGACAGCCAGGGGGTTATCGAGCTTGGGAAGGGAATTCTAGGTACACGTTGAGGGATGGGTAGGATTGGAAGGTCAAAGACCAAGGGGATGGATCCTGCCGGGAGATCAAAGGCCCAGACTCAGAAAGGAAGACATCTGTGTGTCCAGCGAGGAATCAAGGTGAGATGAGGTGATTTAGGGGAAACCAGCACTTTGCTGACAAAGGTCCATATAGTCAAAGTTACGGTTTTTCAGTACTCATGTGCAGATATGAGAGTTGGCTGAGCACTGAAGAACTGATACTTTCAAACTGTGGTGCTGGAGAAGATTCTTGAGAGTCCCTTGGACAAGCAAGGAGATCAAAACAGTCAATGCTAAAGGAAATCAACCCTGAATATTCATTGGAAGGACCGATGTGGAAGCTGAAGCTCCAATACTTTGGCCACCTGATACGAAGAGCTGACTCATTGGAAAAGACCACGATGCTGGGAAAGATGAAGGGCAGGACAAGAACGGGGGCAACAGAGGATGACATGGCTAGATAGCATCACTGACTCTATGGACATGAGTTTGAGCAAACTCTGGGAGATAGTGAAGGACAGAGGAACCTGGTGTGCTGCCGTCCACGGGGTCCCCGAGTTGGACTTCACTTATCAACAACAACAAGGCAATTAAACGGAAGCCCAAGGAACCAGGGTTTGAGGTCACTCCATTTCTGAATATTGAAGGCCATGAAGAAGAAGGAAGTTCCTGCAGGCAGCAAACGGGCACTGCCTGGAGAGGTGAGCACTTAGCATCCAGGAGCCTGCTTTGGCTACCCAGTATCCCTTGGGTAATGCCCTCTTCCCCCAGTGATTCATAGCCTGATGGGTGGGGGATACTGGGTCTCTGTCCTCCCTGTCCCTGCCCCACCCCTAGGAGCTCAGAACCAGGTGCTGGAGTCTGGTAAGGAGGCGTCAGGAAGAGGCCCACCTCATCAGTCCTGCCCTACTCAGGAACGCCCGTGGGCCCCTGGACCCCTACTAGTGCCTACACCCAAATCTGTGTCCCTTCTCTGGCCCCCCTGTGACGTTTTGGTCACTCCAGCCCAGTTGACCAGGGCCAGCGGACAAGAGGACAGGAAGGCCTGCATGACGGGGCAGGACGAGGACATAGGGTGCTCCTGGCCCCGGGGTCTCAGATCATTCAGTGAGGTGGGCTCCTGGTGGGGTCGGGGGCCACTTCTGGTGCGGAGACGGGTCTCCCGGACCAGCGACCTCCGCGTCTGGGGACCTCAGGGTCTGCGGCCCGAATCCTCATACCGGTCAGGTGCGGTCCGAGGTCAGCGTCAGCTTTGGTTGGTTCATTCCCCATTCCCTTCCCTCAGCCTCCCCCGCTCCCCGCCACCTTTCAGGGGAAACCAGCGCCCGGGCAGAGCAATTCTGGACCGGGGTCATGAGGGTACGGGAACGGGTGCCTGGTGGAACTTGGCCTGGTCCCTCAAGGTCGGCTCTTAACGCGTAAATAGCTATCCCCGAGAGGCTCGTCACCCCGACTCTGAGAGGTATGGCGGGAGGCCGCGGCACCGGGACCCGTCGGAGCCTCGCCTGTGCGATCCCGCCCCGCGCATGCGCCTCCGCTCGTGCCCGCGGCCCTGCCCCGCCTCCCCCGGGGCCGCGCGCTCCCGAGACACGCGCCCGGGACCGCGCATGCGCAGGCGCGCGGCGGCGCTTCCTGGGAACGCGGGCTCGGCGGATCCCGGGCGGCGGTGACTCAGCGCCTGAGGAGAGGAGGGCGGCGGGTCCCCTCCCCGCGAGGTCGAAGAGCTTCACCTTCTCGGCCCTTGCCGCCCCCAAAGTTAAGGCCGCCCCGGGGCCTGGCTACGGTGCAGGCTTGCCGCCTCAGCCGACCCCGTGCGCTGTCTGTCCGTTGGAAGCCCTGAGGGAGCTCGGAAGTTTTTCATTTGGGGCGGGGAAAGGTCTTGAACTTGCTCAGAGTTGTGGGGTGAAGCCACAGCTTTCTGGAGGCATTTGGGGAACGTGAAGAACGTCAGAGACAAATTGGTGCTGGCAGTTACTGTGTTGTGGTTTTTCACCTGCGGTCAGCCCTCAGGTAAAGCAGGAACTGATAATTTTAGGAGTTTATCGCACCTCCCTCACCCCTCCAGAAATTCAGAAAAGCTGGAGTCCACGCTGCCCTCTCCTCTTGTCTTTAGGACAGAAACCAGCCTTATCTGGCTCACTTTACCCCGCTTCCGGATGACCGAGGGCGGGAAAGCTCTTAGAACAAATGAAACTTCAGATTCGGTTGCGGCGGGCGGAGGGGGAGGGGGTGGCGAGGGTGTGGGCATGGGGAGTGATATTATTAGAACATATTTCTTGTGGCTCCTGGATTCCTCTGGGTCACTAATTTTAGGAGCTAAAAGGACTTCAGAGATTCTGTAATAAGCACCTAAGGGGTCTTTAGCTTCTACTTGAAACATGTCCCACCACAGGCGTCTCCCAATAGGGTGATGGTTTAGATTCCTCTGTCTTAGATGCCAACTGTGAGATGCCCCCCTACCCTGCTGCAGCTCCAGGGAGTGGGGCATCAACTGACCAGGCTTTCCTGCTTGGACCCCTGGGCCATTAGAACTTGGGAAGGGGCCTTGGTGGCTAAAGCAGGGTTGGCGGCTGGCTATTGAAAGATAAAGGAATTTATTTTAATTCCCTGAGTTTTCTTGGCAATTGCTTTGGGGGTGGGGGAGATCCTCTGGGCATCTGGTAATCTGGTGGCCTGAGAGAACAAGGACACAGAACGTCCTTAAAAGGAGTGAGGCCAAAAAAAAAAAAAAGTAATAATAATAAAATAAAAAGGAGTGAGGCAATTCCTGGGGAAGGATGCGATGGTGTAGGCCTGGCAACCTCACCTGCCCTCTGACTGAGGCAGCTCTCCTTTGTATGCATCCCTGTCCTGGGCTTAAGTTATAGAACCCCCTGTGTGTGTTTGTATGTGTGTGGGGGGGGGTGGGGTTGTAGGACAAAAGAGCTGTTCTTTTTACAGATGTGGAAGCTAAGGCCTTGGAAAGGAGAGCCTGGCTCAGGGTCACAGAGCCAGCGAGGAGGAGACATGAGACTCAAACCCAGGTCTCTTGATCCCCAGGCCTTTTCCTGTGTTCTCCTGCACCTTGGATGTCAGGGGTCCCCGAAAACAGATGGCACATATCAGCTGGGTAATTTCACACAAGGTATAGGGAAACAGCTGTGGAGTGTGAAATATTCTGAGGCTAGTCACAGTGGGATTGTAACCACCTCTGCGCCCAGAGGTAAGGAGGCTGTAAGGTCATTTTCCTAGAGCTGAGACTTTGTGTCAAGGGATTCAGGAAGGGAGCTGGGGAAATAAAAGCCTTGTCTTCAATTTCTCCCTCCCTTAATCTTGCTCCCCATGGACCAAACCCAGTGAGAAGTCAAGGGGCAAGAGTCTTGACTAGTCCATTCTAGGGCACTGCACAGGGTGGAAAAGGGTGTGGAGTATATCTGGGAGGTGGGAGGGGCGAAAGAAAGATAGCCAGCATAACATGCAGTCTTGCTTCTACCAGTATAACAATAGTTTGCATTTCTGGAGCACTTATTCTATGCCAAGTATGTTCACTATCCCATTGCATCATCCTGTGAGCCCATTTTCTCCATTTGACAGATAAGGAAACTGACTAATGAATCAGCAAGAGGAATGGAGGTATGGACAACTGAGCTGACATTTGCCTCTCTGGGATCTTCCACATCTGTGGATGTTTGTGGGGTGAAAGAAGGAAAGAGGAGCACATAAGAGGCCAGATTCTTTGAAGAATTGCCCTGAGGATCCATAGCTGTGCCTCTTCTCTGCAGGACAGGGGGATTGGTGTCAGTGTCTCTCCTGCCGCTTTGTGATAAGCCAGGTTATTCATGTTTAAAGAGTAGGTATATAGATCTGAAAAAACAAAAAAACCTTGGACATTTTGCCTTTCCTGTAGAGGATAGTGTTGGAGTTAAAAGCATTTCTCGTTCTGCAGCCATCGTTCCCTGTCCCCTGATTTCTGGTTCCCCCCACAGTCTGGGCAGGAGCCCAGGTGCTGCCTCTCATCCCTGCTCAACTCCTACACTCCACCCACAAGCTCGATTCTGCTAATTGCATCGCTGTGCCACTCCTGGAACACAGTGTTGTTGGGGGACAAACCAAAGACCAGTGTGATGGGGAGTATTTTTCCAGCATCCCTAAAGTGGCCTGCCATGGAGCAGAACCTCAACTCAGAAGCTTTGGGTTCTTTCCTCTGGGAACCTCTTCCTTCACCATCCCCCCCCCCCCACTTCAGAATCCTCTTTTATTGGCCTCTTCCTTCCTCAAGGGTCCCCCAAAGTTGTTGTTCATTGTCCTAGCACCTCAGACGTGGAGATGGAACCTGACATTCAGTGATCACATGCCATGTGCCTGATGCTGCCAGATGCTCCTAGCCACAATCTCATTTCATTTCTTAGTGATCCACTTAGTAGAAAGTATCAGGGAGGGACTTTGCAGAAAAGCAAGATTCTGGTTAGGTAATGTGTTCAAGATCACACAGCTCTTTTTTTTTAAGGTTTTTTTATTGTGGTAAAAGTCACATAAAACACTTTTAACCATATTTAACTGTACAGTTCAATGACATAACTATATTCACATTGTTGTGCAGCTCTTACCATCAGCCCTCTCCCGAAGTTTTCACCTTCCTAAACTGAAACTCTGTCCCCATTAAACACTAACTCTCCATCCCCTACTGTCGCTCCTGGGCATGGCATCTACTGGTGTACTTTCTGACTCTGAATTTGACTATTCTATGTATCTCGTACAAGTGAAATAAGCGGTAGTTGTCTGCTGTATATTGGAATACATTTTAAAGGTTAACTTAGTATGTTCTACAAGCATGTTATACCATTTTTTTTTTTTTACTCTGTATGCTATACAATAGGTTCTCATTAGTTATACAAAAGACCCTGATGCTGGGAAAGATTGAGGACAAAAGGAGAAGTGGGTGACACAGGATGAGATGATTGGATGGCATCACTGACTCAAAGGACATGAATTTGAACAAACTCCAGGAGAGTGAAGGACAGGGAAGCCTGGCGTGCTGCAGTCCCTGAGGTTGCAAAGAGTCAGACACAATTTAGGGACAGAACAACAATACATAGGAGGGGGTTTCCCAGGTGGCGCTAGTGGTTAAGAACTCACCTGCCAATGCAGGAACATAGTTGCTGGTTCGATCTTTAAGTGGGGAGGATGCCCTGAAGGAGGACACAGCAACCCGCTCCAGTATCCTTGCTTGGAGAATCCCCATGGACAGGAGCCTGGCAGGCTACAGTCTGTGGGGGTCACAGAAAGACACAGCTGAAGTGGCCGATTACGCACACATACATAGGACCATACAGCTGTTAAGGCAGAGGAACTTGGTAGCTACAGTCCATAGGCTTGCAAAGAGTCGGACACGACTGAAGCGACTTAGCACACATGTATGCATGGTCCATGGATCTTCCCCTGGTCCTGTGCTGCTGATGTCTGCTCCATGTGGCGGGCACTCCAACTTCTGAGTGGCAAGTTCCCTGTTCTCTAGAGCCCAGCTCAGGCACCACTCCCTTCAAACTCACCTCCAGATTCCCAAACTCACCTTGGTGAGCCTCCCCTGGAAGACATCACATTTTTCCTGTCTGTGCATGAATGTGAAGATGCAACTTACTTTCTTTGCTGGGGACAGGGATTATATTGCAGTAGGATTTGAATTTTCAGTTCCTAATGGAGGACCTTATACGCAGTAAGCCAGCAGTGAACGAGTGCATCTGGGGAGCTCTTCTTCCTCCTTTACCATGAGGGGCATGTGAAATCTTAGTTCTTCCACCTGAACCCCCTGCATTGGAAGTACAGAGTCTTAACCACTGGACTGCCGGGGAAGTCCACCTCTGGGGAGCTTTTTGTGGTGAAAAGAGTTAAGTGAAGCGTCATCTCTCAACTTTACATGCTCACTTTGCTCGAAACAAGATTCAGCTGTAAAACAAACATCCTGGTTGCGTTTGAGGGCCGGGTGGTGGAGGATGTTTTTCTCAAGGATCTTAATTCTCCAACCAGGGATCGAACCCGTGCCCTGTGCCCTGTAGGTTACGCAAAGTGAAAGTCGCTCAGTCATGTCTGACTCTTTGCGACCTCATGGACTATACATTCCATAGAATTCTTCAGGCCAGAATACTGGAGTGGGTAGCCTTTCCCTTCTCCAGGGGATGTGCCCAACCCAGGGATCGAACCCAGGTCTCCCACTTTGCAGGCGGATTCTTTACCAGCTGAGCCACAAGGGAAGTGGTATAAGTGCAGATTCTTAACCATTGGACTGCCAGGGAAGTCCCTTAGGGAAGCTTTGGATTAATTTGGGGAAATGAAGACACACCAATGAGGGCAGGCAGTGGAGGACAGGCTGCTTAGGTGAAAGGCCATCCACATCTGTCTCTCCCGATGGATCGTGACCTGTGTCCCTTGACCTTTATCAGGGGCTGCAGCTTTTCTGAGCCCATCCCCTGCATCCCTGAGTCCCTCTAGGTCGGCTCCTTTGGGTAGAGGCCATCACTCCTGCTTTCATCATCAGGGGTAGGGGAACCTTGGCCACGATGGCAGCCGTCCCTCCTTGGTTCAGAGTCAGCTCAGAGCACCCATTTCCTGTATCACCAAAGACAGGCAGATGCTGGATCCTTTGAGCAGAGAACGAGCGTGGGCTGTGATGACTTGCCTGCTCTGCCACCGCCTCCAGCTCGATTCAGAGCCCCTCGGCAGCACGACAGTTCCTCAGGATGGGCATGGAGACTCTCCTTACAGATGGCAGCTTGGGCTCCTGCTTCTGCCAATGTCGGTTGCTGCCCCAGGGTTTCTAAGTCCAGATCAGTGAGGAGCATCCAACTGGATGGACACGGAAAATGGAAGAGGCAGCCTAGGAAAAGACCCCTGATCTGGACATCAGACAATCTAGATTTTTAACTGGGCTCTGCCAGGAGCTCACTCTGTGTTTATAAAGGAAAGGGGTTCATTCTTTATAAATGAACACTTTTTTTGACCACTTACTACAGATACATCAGGAATACACCTTTAGACACAAAAGTGCATGCAGAACACCAGCTGAGACCAGACAGGAGTACCTGTTCAGCGGAAAAGAATATATAGAACCATGCAAAACTCGGTAGGATGACGGAACTAGGGGAGAAAACAGGAGTGTTAGTAGGACGCTGGCTAGCAACTGGTGAGCTAGCAAGCAGGGATGTGAGAAGTCAAAACCCATCCCCACCCCTATGGTCTGAGTCTCTGTAAATCAGTACAAATCAGGGTCAGAAAGGCTATGCAGATGCATACATATATGTTTTTCCCAATTTTATTTTTTAAAATTAATTAATTATGGCTGCACTGGGTCTTCATTGCTGCATGCAGGCTTTCTCTAGTTGTGGTATGAGAGCCTCTTACTGTGGTGTCTTCTCTTATTGTGGGGCATGGATTAGAGGGTACGTGGGCTTCAGTAGCTGTGGTTCCAGGGCCCTAAAACTCAGGCTCAGCTGTGGTACACAGGCTTAGTTGCCCTGCTGCATGTGGGATCTCCCCAGACCAGGGATTGAATCTGTGTCCCCTGCATTGGCAAATGGATTCTTAACCACTGGGCAACCAGGGAAGTCTGCAGAGGTATTTTTGGAACATAGAAGATCAACTAACTCATCCTTCCTTGGAAAAGTGAGGGGGGATTTAACTGAGGAGGTAGCACCTGGGCTGGACCTTGACATTTCAATTCTCCTGGCAGATGGGAGTAAATTTATTGCATCTTTGGAGAATGCTGTGCAGTGTTTTGTCAGTGGAATGAGGTCAGTGGGATGTGGAAAGGCATAGGGTAAAGACAGAATATTGTATGTGAAGGTCTACCTGGATTGGGAAGATCCCTTGGAGGAGGGCATGGCAACCCACTCCAGTATTCTTGCCTGGAAAATCCCATGGATAGAGGAGCCTGGTGGGCTACAGTTCATGGGGTCGCAAAGAGTCGAAACAACTGAAGCAACTTAGCACTACCTGTGTTTAACAGAGAGGGACTGTTTTAGGCCATATGGACTTTGGACTCTAACCTGAAGGTTGAGGAGCAACTTGAATGGACTGTTGCAGAAAGACCACAACTTGGAGGATGGATTGGAAACATCAAAGATGAAGATTGATGCTGAGTGGAAGTGGCTACTACTCTGACAGGAAGGAATGTTTGAGGACCTCAACTGTGGAATCAGAGAAGGGGGTCAGACTAGATAATCCCTAAACCACCTAGGACTTTGGTCTCTTTTGCCCCTTTTGTGCCCCACCCTGTTCCTATTTGGTCCCCTTGATGACTTATCTCCCTGGGGGGATGGAGTAGCTCATGATCCATCTCCCTGCCAGGGGGACTTGTTTGAATTTTGACCCTATCTGATGTCCCTGTCTGTCATTCTTGTCCACCCAGCACTTCAGATGAGACCACCTTATAGAAAGCTGTATTCTGCTTTGAGGTCCTTTCCACCCCTACCCCCATTGGGCCCCGATTCAGCTCTCCCCTCTGGCCTCGAACCCTGGGGCCCCTAGACTGGCAGTGGCAACCTTACCATCCTTCCTATTACTCTTCCCAAGAGGAAGGAGAAGACCCCATGTCTCCTTGGAAGATGTTGACAAGCAGGAACTTGAAAAACAGATTAGGGGAACCTTGGGACCTTGGTCTGAGAGAGCAGAAGGTGAAATACTGGAAATGCAGGTCTGTCCCACAGAAGGATCCAAACCCCTTGATTTAAATATAGTTCAGTTCTATAAAAGGCAAACCTAAAACCAGAAGTACATGTCTACTCTTAATCCCTTCACTGTTGTCCCAGATGAGGGATGCTCTCCTCATCTTTGAAACTGTCATCCTGTGATTCTTGGGCCTGTAGACTTCAGCAGGGGCTTCCCTGGTGGCTCAGATGGTAAAGAAGTCACCTGCCAATGCAGGAAAAACAGATTTGATCCCTGGGTCAGGAAGAGCCCCTGGAGAAGGAAATGGGAACCCACTCCAATATTCTTGCCTGGGAAATCCCATGGACAGAGGAGCCTGGTGGGCTACAGTCTATGTGGTCACAAAAGAGGACATGACTGAGCGACTAAACAACAAGATTTCCACACAGAGGTTTTCAGTACCTACTTGCTCTGTGCCCGGCTTCACAATGGCAGGGATAGGATACAGACACCCCGTGGCCATGTTCACAAGGAATCAGGAGACTGGTGTTTTAATCTAGTTGGAAAAGCAAACCAGACATAGAGAACAGAAAAGTTGAGTGGTTAAGAGGGCAGTTAAGATCAGGTGGGACATGACACAGAAACCTTAGGACCTGAGAAGAGGAGGAGCAGGTGGTCTGGGTCTCTTGGCTTCCCTCAAGCTGGGGGCAAGATCCAGCCCAGATCTAGCTGGAGGTCTGACTGAGCTGGACGGCCCCTAGGCTCAGGGTGACATGGGGGCTGAGCAGACTTCACGCTGTTCTCATCTGGGGCTCCGTCCCTGTTTCCCAAATGTTCACACTCTTTCTGCTATAACTGTATGTCTTACCTGAAATCTTTTAGTATCTTCATTGAAAAAAGTTGCCTAGTGGGCTTTTCCTCGTGGTCCAGTGGTTACGAATCTGTCTTGCAATGCAAAGGACACCAGTTCGATCCCGATTGCACATGCTGCAGAGCAATTAAGCCACCTGCGCCACAACTACTGAAGCCCACATGCCTAGAGCCTGAGCACCACAATGAAGAGTAACCCCCACTCGCCAAACTAAAGAAAGCTCGAGTGCAGCAACAAAGACCCAACGCAGCCAAAAAAAAAAAAAAGTCTTAAAAGTTGTAACATAAATTGCTTCTGCATCAGTTCCACAAACAAAACAAGGACCTAAACATCCAAACTGTTCACAGACAAAGCCTTGTTGGAAAGCAAGCTTGTGATTGAAGTGCCATCTTTGGCAGGATCAGAGCTGAGCCAGGAACTTACAAGAGATTGGTGAACATTAGCTTCGTTACTAATGCTGCAAGCAGGAAAGTGCTATTTCTTCTGCAGTGAAAGACTTGATTTCTCAAATACATCTGTGGAGTCATTCCAGTGTTAGAGGGATCCATCTTCAGGCCAAGTAAATAGATGATCTGAGTTGGATGGGTGAAGATGGACTTCCCACATCTCAGCTTCCTGAGCCTTCAGTAGAGACACAGGCATTGCACTTGTCTAACATCCGAGATACTCAACATCCCACTTTGGTCACTAGTGGCTACAACACGCTGCTGGTTGGGATGTCTATCGATAAACACAGTGGAGTGGCACTCCGTCACCAGTCAGTGACCCACCTGCCTGCATCTCCACTGTGAGTCCAGATTCTCCACTCACCCATCAGGTCCAGCCCAAAGGCTGCTTTCTTTTTAGGAATACACTTTTCTTCCACCAGTCGGAATTGTCCCTGATTCTCCACAGCCCTTTGCTTATAACTCTGTTGTGACATTTATTCCATCTCGTTATGCATTCATGAATGTCATGTATCTTGTCAGGTATTTGTGTTTTCTTCAGTTCCGCTAGACTGTGAGCATCTCGTTAGCAGGGAATATGTCTGGTTCATTTCTCTAACATCAGGGCCTAGTCTAGAGTGAAGCCCTGCTCAGAAACAGCTGTTAAATGGACAAACAGCAGCTTGACAGATAACATTCTCCCTGGTTTATCAGTTATATAAAATCAGTTGTGTAAAAGTAATCCTAAAACCAAAGGAGATAAGTGAAGGACAGGGAAGCCTAGCATGCTGCAGTCCATGGGGCCGCAGTGTTGGGCCTGTCTTAGCGGCTGAAGAATAGCAACAATCCTAAAACCAGAAGGGGGAGATCCCTGCTTCTGGGGCAACTTCTGGCAGAGGAACAGTGAAATGAAAGGTGTCACAGTGGTTAGGATGCGATGCTTCCACTTAGTCCTCGATTTGGAACTAAGATCCTGCAACCATGTGGCATAGCCAAAAATACAAATAAAAAAGAAAGGTCACTATAAGTTCGACTTGTATGGACACACAAGAGAAGGGTGTCCAATTGTCTCTTGTTCCTGACCCTCAGGACCAAAGGGACAGAAGTAGGGTATGTGTGCAAAGAATGCCCTCACTTAGGTTATGGAAAGAGTTTGTGAATCAGAAGAGTTAGGGGTTGATTCTGAGCCAGCCTTCTTACAATCAATCAGTGTGTTCGTTTCTCAGTCGTGTCTGAGGATTCTTTACCGTCTGAGCCACCATTGTACTTGCTTTATTAACCTTATGGGATTGTTCTTTGAACCAAATGAGATAAATATATGAGTTCCTTGAAAGCTCTCAAGTTTTGGACAGTTTTGATAGTTACTGGATTATCAGGCATCCTTGTATCTTCCTCTTACTCTTGATCCTTACTTTTCTTTCATTCTTTCAATAACAAAATTCTGAAAAGAGCAGCCACTAAGGCCAGCTAAGAAGAGCTCAGCTAGTCTCCCTTTGAGTTCCCATTTAGTCCCAAAGACTAGAGACAAGATGGTAAAAAGGGAAGAAACATGGATTTTTGGCTTCTAAACTAGGTGACCCTGGGTGAATCATCTCAACTCTTGGAGCCTCGGTTTCCTCATCTGTGAAGTGGAGATGGTGGTTCATTGGTAAAGAATCCACCTGCAATGCAGGAGACCCAGGTTTAATCCCTGGGTCAGGAAGATCCCCTGGAGAAAGAAACGGCAACCCAGTGCAGTATTCGTGCCTGAAAAACCCCATGAACAAAGGAGTCTGGTGGGCTACAGTTAAAGGGATTGAAAAAGGACTTCAGTTCAGTTCAGTCTCTCAGTTGTGTCCGACTCTTTGCGATCCCATGAATTGCAGCACGCCAGGCCTCCCTGTCCATCACCAGCTCCCAGAGTTCACTCAAACTCATGTCCATCGAGTCGGTGATGCCATCCAGCCATCTCATCCTCTGTCTTCCCCTTCTCTTCCTGCCCCTAATCCCTCCCAGCATCAGAGTCTTTTCCAATGAGTCAACTCTTCCCATGAGGTGGCCAAAGTATTGGAGTTTCAGCTTCAACATCAGTCCTTCCAAAGAACACCCAGGGCTGATCTCCTTTAGAATGGACTGGTTGGATCTCCTTGCAGTTCAAGGGACTCTCAAGGGTCTTCTCCAGCACCACAGTTCAAAAGCATCAATTCTTTGGCACTCAGCTTTCTTCACAGTCCAGCTCTCACATCCATACATGACCATTGGAAAAACCATAGCCTTGACTAAACAGACCTTTGTTGGCAAAGTAATGTCTCTGCTTTTGAATATGCTATCTAGGTTGGTCATAACTTTCCTGCCAATCAGTAAGCATCTTTTAATTTCATGGCTGCAATCACCATCTGCAGTGATTTTGGAGCCCCCCAAAATAAAGTCTGACACTGTTTCCACTGTTTCCCCATCTATTTCCCATGAAGTGATGGGACTGGATGCCATGATCTTAGTTTTCTGAATGTTGAGCTTTAAGCCTACTTTTTCACTCTCCTCTTTCACTTTCATCAAGAGGCTTTTTAGCTCCTCTTCACTTTCTGCCATAATGGTGGTGTCATCTGCATATCTGAGGTTATTGATATTTCTCCCGGCAATCTTGATTCCAGCTTGTGCTTCATCCAGCCCAGTGTTTCTCATGATGTACTCTGCATAGAAGTTAAATAAGCAGGGTGACAATATGCAGCCTTGATGTATTCCTTTTCCTGTTTCAAACCAGTCTGTTGTTCCATGTCCAGTTCTAACTGTTGCTCCCTGACCTGCATATAGGTTTCTCAAGAGGCAGGTCAGGTGGACTGGTATTCCCATCTCTTTCAGAATTTTCCAGTTTATTGTGATCCACACAGTCAAAGGCTTTGGCATAGTCAATAAAGCAGAAATAGATATTTTTCTGGAACTCTCTTGCTTTTTCGATGATCCAGCGGATGTTGGCAATTTGATCTCTGGTTCCTCTGCCTTTTCTAAAACCAGCTTGAACATCTGGAAGTTCATGGTTCACGTATTGCTGAAGCCTGGCTTGGAGAATTTTGAACATTACTTTCCTAGCATGTGAGATGAGTGCAATTGTGTGGTAGTTTGAGCATTCCTTGGCATTGCCTTTCTTTGGGATTGGAATGAAAACTGACCTTTTCCAGTCCTGTGGCCACTGCTGAGTTTTCCAAATTTGCTGGCATATTGAGCACAGCAGTTTCACAGCATCATCTTCCAGGATTTGAAATAGCTCAACTAGAATTCCATCACCTCCACTAGTTTTGTTCATAGTGATGCTTCCTAAGGCTCACTTGACTTCACATTCCAGGATGTCTGGCTCTAGGTGAGTGATCACACCATCGTGATTATCTTGGTCGTGAACATCTTTTTTGTACAGTTCTTCTGTGTATTGGGGAATGGCTACCCACTCTAGGATTCTGGCCTAGAGAATTCCATGGACTGTATAGTCCATGGGATCACAGTGAGTTGGACATGACTGAGCAACTTTCACTTTACTTCTGTGTATTCTTGCCACCTCTTCTTAATATCTTCTGCTTCTGTTAGGTCCATACCATTTCTGTCCTTTATTGAGCCCATCTTTGCATGAAATGTTCCCTTGGTATCTCTAGTTTTCTTAAAGAGATCTCTAGTCTTTCCCATTCTGTTGTTTTTTCTCTGTTTCTTTGCATTGATCGCTGAGGAAGGCTTTCTTATCTCTCCTTGCTATTCTTTGGAACTCTGCATTCAAATGGGTATATCTTTCTTTTTCTCCTTTGCTTTTGGCTTCTCTTCTTTTCACAGCTATTTGTAAGGCCTTCCCAGACAGCCATTTTGCTTTTTTGCATTTCTTTTCCATGGGGATGGTCTTGATCCCTGTCTCCTGTACAGTGTCACTAACCTCTGTCCATAGTTCATCAGGCACTCTATCTATCAAATCTAGTCCCTTAAATCTATTTCTCACTTCCACTGTATAATCATAAGGGATTTGATTTAGGTCATACCTGAATGGTCTAGTGGTTTTCCCCACTTTCTTCAATTTAAGTCTGAATTTGGCAATAAGGAGTTCATGATCTGAGCCACAGTCAGCTCCCAGTCTTGTTTTTGCTAACTGTATAGAGCTTCTCCATCTTTGGCTGCAAAGAATATAATCAATCTGATTTCAGTATTGACCATCTGGTGATGTCCATGTGTAGAGTCTTCTCTTGTGTTGTTGGAAGAGGGTGTTTGCTATGACCAGTGCATTCTCTTGGCACAACTCTATTAGCCTTTGCCTTGCTTCATTCCATACTCCAAGGCCAAATTTGCCTGTTACCCCAGGTGTTTCTTGACTTCCTACTTTTTCATTCCAGTCCCTATAATGAAAAGGACATCTTTTTGGGGTGTTAGTTCTAAGAGGTCTTGTAGCTCTTCATAGAACTGTTCAGCTTCTTCAGCGTTACTGGTTGGGGCATAGACTTGGATCACTGTGATATTGAATGGTTTGCCTTGGAAACGAACAGAGATCATTCTGTCATTTTTGAGATTGCATCCAAGTACTGCATTTCGGACTCTTTTGTTGACCATGATGGCTACTCCATTTCTTCTAAGGGATTCCTGCCCGCAGTAGTAGATATAATGGTCATCTGAGTTAAATTCACCCATTCCAGTCCATTTTAGTTCGCTGATTCCTAGAATGTTGATGTTCATTCTTGCCATCTCCTGTTTGACCACTTCCAATTTGCCTTGATTCACAGACCTGACATTCCAGGTTCCTATGCAGTATATCTCTTTACAGCATCGGACCTTGCTTCTATCACCAATCACATCCACAACTTGGTATTGTTTTTGCTTTGGCTCCATCCCTTTATTCTTTCTGGAGTTATTTCTCTACTAATCTCCAGTAGCATATTGGGCACCTACCGACCTGGGGAGTTCCTCTTTCAGTATCCTATCATTTTGCCTTTTCATACTGTTCATGGGGTTCTCAAGGCAAGAATACTGAAGTGGTTTGCCATTCCCTTCTCCAGTGGACCACATTCTGTCAGACCTCTCCACCATGACCCGCCCATCTTGGGTGGCCCCACACGGCATGGCTTAGTTTCATTGAGTTACACAAAGCTGTGGTCCTAGTGTGATTAGATTGACTAGTTTTCTGTGATTATGGTTTCAGTGTGTCTGCCCTTTGATGCCTCTCGCAACACCTACCATCTTATTTGGGTTTCTCTTACCTTGGACGGCGGCAGAGAGGAGCAACCTCACCTCCAAGGAGCAGTGGTTACGTGGGTGCAGGAGGGCCGAGAGGAGCTACTCCACATTCAAGGTCAGGAGGGGTGGCCGTGAGGAGATACCCCTCGTCCAAGGTAAGGAGCAGTGGCTGCACTTTGCTGGAGCAGCCATGAAGAGATACCCCACATCCAAGGTAAGAGAAAAAGGACTTAGTGAGTAAAAAAGAAAAAAAAAATGTAGAGATAATAATCTTTACCCTACCCACTTCCTAGGGCTCCTGGGAGGATCAGATGAGACAATGAACATGACAGTGCCTTGTAAATTGTAAGTGAAAGTGAAGTCGCTCAGTTGTGTCTGACTCTTTGTGATACTATGGACTGTAGCCCACCAGGCTCCTCCTCCGTCCACGGGATTTTCCAGGCAAGAATACTGGAGTGGGTTGCCATTTTCTTCTCCAGGGGATCTTCCTGACCCAGGGATCGAACTCAGGTCTCCCACACTGCAGGCAGACTCTTTACCATCCAAGCCACCAGGGAATCCCAAAGGTCTGTTCAGATGCCATGGACTTACTTTTTAATCTGTGCTTGAGGGCTCTGGATGAAATTTGCCAAGACTGTCGCACAGTTATTTAGACAGTGACATCACTGCCTGTGATGGGAGTCGAGGGTGGGGCACAGAAGGCAGGCCAGAATCCCAGGGGTGGGTTCAGAAGGGACCCCACCTACTGCCTCCCCAGAGCAGGCTTGGGTTTGCCCCCACTCATTTTAACAACCTGAGAAAATTCAGTCTCCTGGTCTCTAAACTGTCAAAGACTGCCACAGCCTCTGTGCTCAGGGGAGGCCTGGATTCAAGTTCAAGGGTTGGAGCCACTCTGATCTGATTCCCTGTCTCCAGGGTCTTTGATCAGTGTCTGGACATGGTGGGTATCCGGAATAAATCTGTTGTTGAATGAAATACAGGTAGTATGTTGTGTGAGCTCTCTCATCCTCTTTAGTCTCACTTCCTTTGTTTGCACATTCCAAGTGTAAGTAAACATTCAAATAAAAAAACACAACTGGTGGTGATTGAGAGCAGTGGTAGCCCACTTGTGCTTGAAAATGTGACTGGCCAGTGTTAATGAAAGGTCAGGCTGCAGAAATGGGTATCCCCATCTTGCATGTGGTGCATGCGCATTTGGTTATGTCTGAATCTTTGCAACCCCATGGACTGCAGCCTGCCAGGATCCTCTGTTCATGGGATTTCCCAGGCAAGCATCCTGGAGCAGGTTGCCATTTCCTCCTCCAAGGATCTTCCCGACCTAGGGATCAACTCGCATCTCCTGTGTCTCCTGGCGTTTCGTTAACCCCAGGACGCTGTGAGACCAGAGTCTCCTGGGAGGGGCTCTCTGAGTTCCTGTGGCCGGCTGGGTTTCGGGTTCCTTCATTGGCCTCGCTGGTCACTGGAGCTGAAAGAAAATGTCTTAAGCCAAAAATATTTCTGAGTGTTTATTGTGTGCTTGGCCCTGTCCCGGGTGCTTTGGGAAATATGGAAAAGGTCCGGTTGTGGCTTCTCTGCTGGAAGCATTCAGCCTAAAGTTGAGAAGATGTGGTGGCTTGAGGGGAGGCTCCCCACCGGTGGGCAGTGTGTGCCCAGGGCCAGGGGCATGGTGGGCCGGTGGGCAGAGTGGCAGTTACTCAAAAACTCGGGGAGGTGGAAATATGTGAAGAAGCCAAAGTCAGTCACTGAGATTCATTTCTCCCCCACCAAATATCTTCTCTCTTTTTTTGTCCCCAATTAGGAGACTGTATGGTTTTCTGTTTCTGCCTAACAAATAGCCACAAATGTAGCAACTTAAAACAGCGCCTAAAGGGGCTTCCCTGGTGATCCAGTGGTTAAGAATCCACCTTCCAATGCAGGGGGCAGGGGTTCCATCCCTGGTTGGGGAACTAAGATCCCAACATCCGCAGGGCAGCTAAGTCCAAGTGCCACAACTAGAGAAGCCCGCACGCCACAGGGGAGATCCAGTGCAGCAAAGGTATACATGGGGACCTCATATAAGTGGAATCACACCATGTACTTGTCTTTCTGTGAGTGGCTTGTTTTACTGAGATAATGTCCTCAAGGTTTATCCATGTTGTACTGTGTGTCAGAATTTCCTTTCTTTTCAAGGTGAATAGTATTCCATTGCATGTCTGTGCCACACTTTGCTTATTCACTCATCTGTCAATGGACACTTGTGTGGCCTCCACCTCTTGGCTGTTGTGAACAGTGCTCCTATGGACGTGGGTGTGCAGATATCTCTCCAAGACCCTACTTTGAATTTTTTGAGGGTATATCCAGAAGTGAAATTTCTGGATAGTGTGGTGATTGATAATTCTATTTTTAAATGTCTGAGGAGCTGCCATATGGTTTTTCCATAGTGACTGTGCCATTTTACATTCCCACCAACAATGCACAGAAGTTCCAATTTCTCTACATCCTCATCAACACTTATTTTCTGTTTTTTGTTTTCATAGTAATTTTTATTTATTTATTTACTTGGTTGTACCAGGTCTTAGCTGCAGCACACAGGATCTTCGATCTTTGTTGCTGCATATGAACTCTTTGTTTCAGCATGTAGAATCTAGTTCCCTGACCAGCGATCACACCTGGGGTCCCTGCTTTGGGAGCTCAGAGTCTTAGCCACTGACCCCCAGGGAAGACCCTATTTTCTTTTCCCTTTTTTTTTTTTTTGATAGTAGCCATCCTAAAGGGTCGGGGCATAGATTTGGATTACTGTGATATTGAATGGTCTGTGCCCAGACCAGTAATGCTGAAGAAGCTGAAGTTGAATGGTTCTATGAAGATTTATAAGACCTTCTAGAACTAACACCCCAAAAAGATGTCCTTTTCATTATAGGGGACTGGAATGCAAAACTAGGAAGTCAAGAAACACCTAGAATAACAGGCAAATTTGGCCTTGGAGTACGGAATGAAGCAGGGCAAAGGCTAATAGAGTTCTGCCAAGAGAATGCACTGGTCATAGCAAACACCCTCTTCCAATAACACAGGAGAAGACTCTACACTTGGACATCACCAGATGGTCAATACCGAAATCAGATTGATTATATTCTTTGTAGCCAAAGATGGAGAAACTCTATATAGTCAGCAAAAACAAGACTGAGAACTGACTGTGGCTCAGATCATGAACTCCTTATTGCCAAATTCAGACTTAAATTGAAGAAAGTGGGGAAAACCACTAGACCATTCAGTTCAGTTCAGTTCAGTCGCTCAGTCGTGTCCGACTCTTTGCAACCCCATGAACCACGGCACACCAGGCCTCCCTGTCCATCACCAACTCCTGGAGTTTACCCAAACTCATGTCCATTGAGTTGGTGATGCCATCCAACCATCTCATCCTCTGTCGTCCCCTTCTCTTCCTGTCTTCAATCTTTCCCAGCATCAGGGTCCTTTCAAATGAGTCAGCTCTTCGAATCAGATGGCCAAAGTATTGGAGTTTCAGCTTCAACATCAGTCCTTCCAATGAATATTCAGGACTGATATCCTTTAGGATGGACTGGTTGGACCTCCTTGTGGTCCAAGGGACTCTCAAGAGTCTTCTCCAGCACCATGGTTCAAAACTGTGGAACTCTCTTGCTTTTTTGATGATTCAGCGGATATTGGCAGTTTGATCTCTGGTTCCTCTGCCTTTTCTAAAACCAGCTTGAACATCTGGAAGTTCACGGTTCACGTATTGCTGAAGCCTGGCTTGGAGAATTTTGAGCATTACTTTACTAGCATGCGAGATGAGTGCAATTGTGCAGCAGTTTGAGCATTCTTTGACATTGCCTTTCTTAGGGATTGGAGTGAAAACTGACCTTTTCCAGTCCTGTGGCCACTGCTGAGTTTTCCAAATTTGCTGCCATATTGAGTGCAGCACTTTCACAGCATCATCTTTTAGGATTTGAAATAGTTCCACTGGAATTCCATAACCTCCACTAGCTTTGTTCATAGTGATGCTTCCTAAGGCCCACTTGACTTCACATTCTAGCATGTCTGGCTCTAGGTGAGTGATCACACCATCGTGATTATCTGGGTCATGAAGATCTTTTTAATACAGTTCTTCTGTGTATTCTTGCCACCTCTTCTTAATATCTTCTGCTTCTGTTAGGTCCATACCATTTCTGTCCTTTATTGAGCCCATCTTTGCATGAAATGTTCCCTTGGTATCTCTGATTTTCTTGAAGAGATCTCTAGTGTTTCCCATTCTATTGCTTTCCTCTATTTCTTTGCACTGATCACTGAGGAAGGCTTTCTTATCTCTTCTTGCTATTCTTTGGCACTCTGCATTCAAATGGGTATATCTTTCTTTTTCTCCTTTGCTTTTGGCTTCTCTTCTTTTCACAGCTATTTGTAAGGCCTTCTCAGACAGCCATTTTGCTTTTTTGCATTTCTTTTTCTTGGGGATGATCTTGCTCCCTGTCTCTTGTACAATGTCACGAACCTCTGTCCATAGTTCATCAGGCACTCTGCCTATCAGATCTAGTCCCTTAAATCTATTTCTCACTTCCACTGTATAATCATAAGGGATTTGATTTAGGTCATACCTGAACCAGAGATCAAATTGCCAACATCTGCTGGATCATTGAAAAAGCAAGAGAGTTCCAGAAAAACATCTATTTCTGCTTTATTGACTATGCCAAAGCCTTTGACTGTCTGAATCACAATAAACTGTGGAAAATTCTGAAAGAGATGGGAATACCAGACCACCTGACCTGCCTCTTGAGAAGCCTGTATGCAGGTCAGAGAGCAACAGTCAGAACTGGATGTGGAACAACAGACTGGCTCCAAATAAGGAAAGGAGTACATCAAGGCTGTATATTGTCACCCTGCTTATTTAACTTCTATGCAGAGTACATCATGAGAAATGCTGGGCTGGAAGAAGCACAAGCTGGAATCAAGATTGCTGGGAGAAATATCAATAACCTCAGGTATGCAGATGACACCACCCTATGGCAGAAAGGGAAGAGGAGCTAAAAAGCCTCTTGATGAAAGTGAAAGAGGAGAGTGAAAGAATTGCCTTAAAGCTCAACATTCAGAAAACTAAGATCATGGCATCTAGTCCCATCACTTCATGGGAAATAGATGGGGAAACAGTAGAAACAGTATCAGATTTTATTTTGGGGGGCTCCAAAATCACTGAAGATGGTGACTGCAGCTATGAAATTAAAAGATGCTTACTGCTTGGCAGGAAAGTTATGACCAACCTAGACAGCATATTCAAAAGCAGAGACATTACTTTGTCAACAAAGGTCCATCTAGTCAAGGCTATGGTTTTTCCAATGGTCATGTATGGATGTGAGAGTTGGACTATAAAGAAAGCTGAGCGCTGAAGAATTGATGCTTTTGAACTGTGGTGTTGGAGAAGACTCTTGAGAGTCCCTTGGACCACAAGGACTCTACCAATCCATCCTAAAGGAGATCAGTCCTGAATATTCATTGGAAGGACTGATGTTGAAGCTGAAACTCTAATACTTTGGCCACCTGATTCAAAGAGCTGACTCATTGAAAGGATCCTGATGCTGGGAAAGATTGAGGGCAGGTGAAGAAGGGGATGACAGAGGATGAGATGGTTGGATGGCATCACCAACTCAATGGACATGAGTTTGGGTAGACTCCAGGAGTTGGTGATGGACAGGGAGGCCTGGCGTGCTGTGGTTCATGGGGTCTCAAAGAGTCAGACATGACTGAGTGACTGAACTGAACTGACTGATTCTAAAGGGTGTGAGGTAATATCTCATCATGGTTTTGATTTGCATTTCCCCATGATCAGTGATTTTTAAGCATCTTTTCTTTGTTGGCCATTTTTATGAGTCATAAGACCTGAAGACATCACTGCCATCTGTTGTATGCCATCTCCTAACTGTAGGAAAAGTACCTTATGGAGCAAAATTCAGTCTTTTAAATCTACAGAGATAGAAAGTGTATTAGTAGTTTCCTGTGGCTAGGAAATAGGGAGAGGCAGAATGGGGAGTGATTAGCAATGAGTATGGGGTTTCTTTTTGGGGTGATGAAATATTCTAAAATTAGTGGTGATGGTTTCACAACTCTGTGAACTTACTAAAAACCATGGAATTATGCAATTTAATGGATGAATCTTGTGCATACATAGCATATCTCAATAAAGCTGTTTTTAAAATGCTGCCTTGTAAAAGTAGAACTAAAACAGTAACTTCCCTGGTGGCTCAGAGGTTAAAGCATCTGCCTGCAATGCAGGAGACCCGAGTTCAATTCCTGGGTCGGGAAGATCCCCTGGAGAAGGAAATGGGAACCCACTCCAGTATTCTTGCCTGGAGAATCCCATGGAGGGAGGAGCCTGGTAGGCTACAGTCCACAGGGTTGCAAGGAGTCGGACACGACTGAGCTTACTTCACTTCAAAACAGTAACAGTGAGGGGGGAGGATGTGAGAAGGTTGGAGTGTGAGTTTGGGGTTAGCAGACACAAACTAGTATGGATCAACAACAAGGTCCTATTGTATAGCACAGGGAACTATATTCAATTCCCTATGATAAACCACAATGGAAATGAATATAAAAAAGAATGTATGTGTATGTGTATTGAATCACTTTGCTTTTCAGCAGAATTTAACACAACGTTGAAAATCAACTATACTTCAATTTAAAGGAAAAAAAAAGAAGTAAAAGTGATAATAACAAATGTCACTACTTCATTAGTCAACTTTATTGAGTAGAGGAGAATGTTACACATTTTGGGTGAATTTACATTCCCACCCAGAATTTCAGGCACCCTCTCCCTTCCTCCATTGTCCCAAATCAATTCCTCTTCCTTAGGTTGGATTCTGTCTTCCTTAGGTTTTTCTAACCAAGAAAATTTCTTTTTTTTAAAGGCCATGCTGTACAGCATGTGGAATCTTAGTTCCCCAACCAGGGATTGAACCCATGGCCCCTGAATTGGAAGCATGGAGTCTTAATCACTGGACCACCAGGGAAGTCCCGATAATCCAGGAAATGTCTTCATTTCTTCAGCAGAGGCAGGTCTGCATATTTGGCAGAAAGTTAGGGAGGAGTCTTGATGAAAGTGAAAGAGGAGAGTGAAAAAGTTGCCTTAAAGCTCAACATTCAGAAAACTAAGACTATGGCATCTGGTCCCTTCACTTCATGGGAAATAGATGGGGAAACAGTGGAAACAGTGTCAGACTTTATTTTGGGGGGCTCCAAAATCACTGCAGATGGTGATTGCAGCCATGAAATTAAAAGATGCTTACTCCTTGGAAGGAAAGTTATGACCAACCTAGATAGCATATTAAAAAGCAGAGGTGTTACTTTGCCAACAAAGGTCTGTCTAGTCAAGGCTATGGTTTTTCCAGTGGTCATGTATGGATGTGAGAGTTGGACTGTGAAGAAAGCTAAGCGCTGAAGAATTGATGCTTTTGAACTGTGGTGTTGGAGAAGACTCCTGAGAGTCCCTTGGACTGCAAGGAGATCCAACCAGTCCAGTCTAAAGGAGATCAGTCCTGGGTGTTCATTGGAAGGACTGATGTTGAAGCTGAAACTCCAATACTTTGGCCACCTCATGGGAAGAGTTGACTCATTGGAAAAGACCCTGATGCTGGGAGGGATTGGGGGCAGGAGGAGACAGACGGGGACAACAGAGGATGAGATGACTGGATGGCATCACTGACTCGATGGACGTGAGTTTAATTGAACTCCGGGAGCTGGTGATGGTCAGGGAGGCCTGGCGTGCTGCGATTCATGGGGTCGCAAAGAGTTGGACACGACTGAGTGACTGAACTAGGGAGGAGTCAGCCATCCTGAGGTATCTCTGGGTCTCACCCCCGCCCCTGAAAATGTCATGGTTGGGGGAAAAGGACTCTTGCAATCTCCACATCTTCAGGGTCCTGAATGCATACTGCTGGTTTGTCTTATTTGTCCTGCAAGTCTAACTGGAGCAAGGGTTTGAGGGGAGGAGTCACAGTCTGGGTGATTGGAGAAGTCACCTGAAGTGCAGCCCTGGGTGTGTCACCGTGGCTTGAGGCCGGCCCCCAGGCCCACCAAGACGTTGGCTTTCTCAGGCTGAGCGCCTTTGGGTGTAAGTCACAGAGCTGCAGGCGTACCAAGAGCTTTGCAAGCTCATCTCTGCATGTATCCAACTCTGCCCAGGTGTTCCTTGGTAAATGTGGAGGGTGCCCCCTTTGCAAACTGCCTTCCTGACTCAGAAAGAAAGGGAAGGAACTAAGAACTAGCTGGAGGAAAATGACAAAGAGCTGAAGGGAGGCAGGTGCTAGAAATATATTCTGATGGAGTCTGGGGTAGGGAGAGGGTCGCTGAGCCTCTATCTTGCAACAGTGATGCTCCTGTTGGTCTTGGACATCAGCAGGGAAGCCTGTCACGTCTCCTCCCACCATGCAGTTCAGAATGAGGAAGCGGTCCTGTGAGAGGAAATGCCTGGCCCAGGGTGGTCAGTTCCCAGCTAAGCCAGGGCCCCCAGCTCCGGGTTCCCCTCAGACCCGACACTGCTGATCTAGCCCACCCAACAGCCTCTGGTGTCCCGGGTGTTCACTGCTAAGGAAGAGCTTCTCCAGAAGCCTGTCCACCCGCCTCCGCCCCGGGAGGCGCACGTGCGCCCCTCCCCGCACTTTCTTTGGAGCGAGCTCCACTCCCGGTTTGCCTTCTGCCTTCTCTGCGGCAGCCCCCTCAGCCCCACGCCTGGGCCATCTGGAAGTGCCGCTCCGCTGCCTAGGATCCCAGCACCTTTGTGTCCACCCCCTCCGCGGTGTTCTGCCACCCGCCCGCGGGCCCACACCAACGCGGATTTACCAAGTACAGAGAGTTCTCCTTGTACTTGTTTCTGATGGCTTAGGGGGAATAAAATGTTACTTCTCAGACTTCAGCATCTTGGCCCTTTAAGGAGTGACAGTAAAAACAATTATTTTCAAAATCTGCCCCTTGGTGTTTATTATAGCTCCCCCTCATGTGCTCCTCTTTTGATTTGCATCCAGGACAAGGTCTGTGGCTTCAAGGGGTCAGATGCCCAGGCCACCAAGGGCTATTCTATCCCCTTGGCCTCACAGGCTTCTGAGCTGCAGTGGCCCAGGTCGTGTTCTCTGGAGTCTGACCTGCATGGTTCCAGCTCTCTCTCTCTTTCCTTCCCCGTTTTCCTCTCCGTTTCTGCCTGCTTGTGGGATCTTTGTTCCCTAACCAGAGATTGAACCTGTGCCGTCTATAATCCAAGCTGCAGAGTCCTAACCACAACCCTCCAAGGGATTCCTTTTCTTTTCTCCTCCCTCCTGCTCTCTCTTTCCCTTCTTCTCTTCTTTGTCTTCTTTTCACCTCCAGACTTTCTCATCCTTGTGACAAGCATCACCCGAGCGCAATGCTGTCTCAATGATGTCGCCTTTTTTTTAAGAAAAAAAGTTTTTATTGGAATATAATTGCTTTACAATGTTGTGTTGGTTTCTGCTGTACAGAGAAGTGAATCAATCACATGCATTCATATAAGCCCTCTCTCTTGACCCTTCTTCCCTCTATCCCAATCCATCTAGGTTGTCACAGAGCGTGGAGCTGAGTTCCCTGTGCTTTATAACAGGTTCCTCCTAGCTATCTGCATTACTAATCTGCCAGTTCATCCCAATCTCCTCTTCTGTACCTGTGTCCACATGTATCTATTCTCTGCAGCCGCACCTCTATTCCTGCCTTGGAAATAAGTTTATCTGTACCATTTTTTCTAGATTCCACATATATGCACTAATATATGGTATGGACGTGGCTGTTTTCTGCATATTGATATGACAGTGTTGTCTGTTCTAGAACTTCATATAACTGAGTTCGTATATCCTCTCTTTCACCATCATGTTTTTGAGATTTGTTCATGTTGTGACTATAGATTGTGGCTTTTTGTTTTTTTTTTCCTGAGTAGTATGACTTTGCTGTGTTTTTTTTATAGATGAACATCTGGGACATTTCCAAGTTTGGACAGTACAGATGAAACTGCTATGGATATTCTTGTAGAAGTCTTCTCGTGGACACGTTTACCTCTTTCTTAGGGAAATACCTAGAAATGGAATTGCTAAGTCTATGGTTTTATTTTTCATTTTATAAGAAACTGAAAGACTTTTTTCCAAAGCGATTTTACCACTTACACTCCTATCAACAACACTTAAGAGTTTTGGTTGCTCCATATCCTGCTGACAGGCTTCTCTGGTGGCTCAGCTGATAAAGAATCTGCCTGCAATGAGGGAGACCTGGGTTTGATCCCTGGGTTGGGAAGATCCCCTGGAGAAGGGAAAGGCTACCCACTCCAGTATTCTGGTCTGGAGAATTCCATGGACTGTATAGTCCACGGGGTTGCAAAGAGTCAGACACAACTGAGTGACTTTCACTTTCACTTATCCTCACTGATATTTGGTGCTGTCAGTCTGTTTAACTGTAGTACTTTGGGTTGGTGTGTTGGAAATTTAACATTTTTATTAATTCCAGTTTACTAATATTTTTGGTGGCTAATTTTTGTGTGTGTTTTGCCTAAGAAATATTTGCCTATTCCAAGGTCATAAAGATATTTTCTTGTTTTCTTTTAGATGCTGTATGGTTTCAGTTTTTCATTTAGGTCTAGGATTTATTTATTTTTAAAAATTGTTTTATTTATGGTTATGCTGGGTCTTCATTATTAGGCGTGGGCTTTCTCTAGCTTCAGTGAGCAGGGGGTGCTCTTTGTTTTGGTTAATGGACTGCTCATTGTGTTGGCTTTTCTTGTTGCAGAGCATGGGCTCTAGAGCCCAAGGTCAATAGTTGTGAGGCACAGGGTTAGTTGCTTTACAGCATGTGGGATTTTCCTGGATCAGAGATTGAACTGGTGTCTCTTGCATTGGCAGGTGGATTCTTTACCACTGAACCATCAGGGAAGCCCTAAGCCTAATTTTTTGGTGTAATATAATGAGTTGTTTCTTTTTTTTTTTTCCTTTTGGGTAGACAGTTATTCTAGCCCACTTGTTAAAAAGATTTTTTTTTCTCCATTGAATTATCTTGGTACTTTTGCTGAAAGTCAATTGGTCATATATATGTAGGTCTATATCTGGACTCTGTTTCCTGGTCCATCGATCTGTTTGTATATCCTAATTCTAATACTGTCTTGATTACTGTTGTTTATAGTAAGTCTTAAAATCGGCTACTGTAAGTCCTCCAACTTTGTTAAGGTTATTTTGGCTATTCTAGGTCCTTTCTGTTTCCACTTAAATTTTAGAATCTGTTTGTCAACTTCTAAAAAAAAAGCCTTTTGGAATTTTGATTGGATTTATATAGAATCTATTGATCAATTTGGGGAGAATTGACATCTCAGCAATATTGTCTACTCAAGCACTTCACAGAGGGTACCCTTCTTTCAGCATCAGCTCAGAGCCAACTTTTCTTTCTTCTTATGACGCAACCATCATTAATTAGACTGCCTGAGCCTCCTTCACTTCAGCCAACAGCCCTGCCCATGCTTAAGCTGTCGATGCTGTAGGCATTGGCCTCTTTCTCGTGTAAGGTCTTGTAGGAGACTTGTCCTTTCCAGATGTCCTTTTTAGAGGGACTCTGAACCCCTTTCATGGTCTCTGTGTGGGAGAGAAGATAACACCCTTTCCTTGCAATTTCCACAGGTCCCACCTTTAAAGTGTCTCAGGCCCAGGGTCTTAAGTGGGGGAGAGCATGGGGGCGAGAGGTGAGGAACACACCACTCCCCATCATGGGATGTGAGGCATCACAGGCTTAAGAAAGGAGCTTTGAGTCTGAACAAGCCTGAATTTGCTTTCGCATTCCAAGGCTAATTGGCTCTGTGACCTTTGGTAGTTTATCCACTCATCTGAGGCTCAGTTTCTGCAGCTATGAACAGAAGGTGATGGTGTCTCTTGGACTGGTGATGGGATTGTTGAGTGGGGTGCTGTGTGTGGACACATCTGGCGTGGTACTTGCTCTGAGCAGAGGCTCAGTGAATGTTGCCTCCCTCGCTCTTCCTACTGCTGCCTGGAATTTGATCCCCATTCTGTCTTCATTCCAAGGCCTTCTTGCAGCCACCCAGCAGGCATACCGACGGTTGTGGTGCTGAAGGAGTCATCTTACTGCATGGGAAGGCTTGGCACCCTTTGGAACTTACAGAAAGATCCACGGGCAGACAAAGTGGCCACTTTATGCTGCTCCAGAGTATGACCCGAGGAGGTAGTGGACTCCCTCTGTTACTTGTTACTCAGTCCACAGTCTACAGGCTGAAGTGTAGAAAGCCATTGTCAAGGGTGGAGAGGAAGGCCATCTTCAAGGGTGGAGGTTGGCTGTCTCTCCTTCAGTAGCACACTGGACCCTTTAAACCTGATTTCATTGGCTGACTTGATCAGGAGCATTGAGAATGGGCCCTGATTGCAGCAAGAGGTCATCAACATTTGAGTGGCCTTTAAAAATTATATAATTCTGACACATGCTACAACATGGATGAACCTTGAGGTCACGAATGCTAAGTGAAATAAACTAGACACCAAAAGACAATAGTATGATTCTACCTATATAAGGTACCTAGAATAGTCAATTCATAGAGATAGACTGTAGAATGGTGGTTGCCAAGGGCTGGGGGAATATGGTACGAGGGGTTGTTGAATGAATACAGTATCAGTTGGGGAAAATGAAATTGTTCTGGAGATGGACGGTGGTGATGGGTACACAATGATGTGAGTGCACTTAACACCACTGAGCTGTGCACTTAAAAATGATCGAAATGGTACATTTTACTGTATATATTTTAGCAGAGTAAAAAATTTATGTGTGCATGTAATCTGATCAGTGTCCTAAGTTTTCAAACTGTGGAGGAGCCTAGCTGGCTGCAGTCCATGGAGTGGCAAAAAGTCAGATACAACAGAGCAACTAAGCACAGCACATGATCATAATACTGTGAGCTAACATTTGGCAGATGAACACACTGCTGCTTTTGCTCGATTATTCAACCAATATTTCCTCAGCTGCAGCTCTACCTGAGCCTCTTAACCAAAGCTTGAGGATTCAGAGACCCAATCCAGGCTTACTCTTCCAGACCTGCATTCTGAGGGTGAACACTTGGCTCATGAACCCCTGATGCCATGAGCAAAGCTTGCGCTCTGGTGGAGACCAAAGAAGAACTGACCAGTTCCTCCTGGTGTTTGAAACAGTGATCTGGCTTTAGCCTGTTGTGTAAGGAGGGTCTCGGGAAGGCAGGGATGCTGTGCCACTGGGGGCCAGCGCTGGGCACAGGCATGGGGTCCTGACGTTGTCTGGTGAGTCTGGGAAACAGTGGGGGAGCCCAATGGAGCTCAGGTAGGGTGTTCAGTGCCCGGTGAGTTTTCAAATCCGGTGCCAGCTTCACCTCAGTCTCCTGTCAGCTGGCGACCTCAGCTGAGTTAACTAAGCCTCTGTAAAAGCTCAGTTTTCTCATCAGTAAAACACTTCTGCCCAGTTCAACAGGATTTAATGAAAAAGTGTGTGTCAAGCATTTAATTGAGCTCTCCCTGTGTCGTCCATGTGTCTGTCATCTACAGACCTCTATCTAAACACACATGCACACTGGATGGGTCAAGGTGGGAGAACTTGGAGGCCTGGAAACAAGCCCTGATTATTTATAGGTTTCACTTCTCTGTTTCTCAGCCAGGGTGTCTTGGCTCCGGGGAGTGGTGAGAACATCTGGGTGTGGCTGGCGCCCTAGGTCTCCCCAGCCTAGCCTCTTTGTTGAGTGTGGCTGGGAGTGTGGGACCCAGGGCGGAGGATCTGGGTGGAGCCTGGGGTGTCAGCGAGGGTGGGTGCCGAGGCTGTGAGAGCCCAAAGCTGACTTTTTTGTTGCTTCCTGTGTTGGGGTCCAGGTCAGAAGTCCAGTCCCTTGGGATGAACCAGTTTGCTTTGTTGCCATGGAGACGGCACTGTCTTGGCTCAGACCCATCCCTCCCACTTCCTGGAGAGAGAGTTTGAGAGATCAGATTACATTTCGTCCATGTTGTATCACACACATTCATGGCTGGCAAGTGTGGATGACTTAGGTGTGATAGAGCCCAAGGACAGAAAGGGAAGGGAAGGGAAGGGACGAGGCTTCATCAGCCGCTGATAACTCTGCTTGAGTCCGTTTCTCAGATCTTGCGTAGTCATCAGTTGTGGCTGTCGGAAGGCTGAGTGCTCAGCGCTCAGACACTCAGTTGTGTCAGACTCTAGGCAACCCCATGGACTGTAGCCCTCCAGGCTCCTCTGTCCATGGGATTCTCCAGGCAAGAAAACTGGACTGGGTTGCCATGCCCTCCTCCAGGGGATCTTCCCAACCCAAGTCTCCCGCATTCTAGGTGGATTCTTGACCATCTGAGCCACCAGGGAAGCCCATTCCCGGGCAGTCCATTAATAATTATAATAACTAACTCTTATTGAGCATCTACTGTATGCCAGGAACCACACATTTTATACCTATCTTTATGGGCTTTGTTCGGATGGAAAAAAATTACATCTCTATTTTTATTAACTCCTAATGGATGTTCAGCATTTCCTTTAATTATGAGTATAGACGGCGGGCCACAGTATTATCAGTTTACTTTTTGGTTTGTAATATTTTTTAAGTTTTACGTTATAAGCCTGTGCTGCTTCTGTCATGTTCATTTACCTTTTTTTTTTTTTAAAGGCTTTTATTTATTTATTTTTTATTTTTGGTATGCTGGGTCTTTGTTGCTTTGAGAGGGCTTTCTCTAGTTTTGGCGAGCAGGGGCCACTCCTTGCTGTGGTGCGCGGGCTTCTCACTGTGACGGTTTCTCTTGTGGAGCACAGGCTCTAGGGTGCACGGCCTTCAGTAGCGGTGGTGTGTGGACTCCGTAGTTGCAGCTCCCAGGCTCTAGAGCACAGGCTTAGTAGCTGTGACTCATAGGCTTAGTTGCTCCATGGCACGTGAAATCTTCCTGGACCAGGGACCAAACCCACGTCTCCTGCATTGGCAGGCGGATTCTTATCCACTCCATCACCGGGGAAGTCCTTCATTTACTTTTAAAAAAAAATTATTTATTTATTTGGCTGCTCTGGATCTTAGTTGCAGCATGGGGGATCTAGTTCCTTGATCAGGGATCGAAACTGGACCCACTGTACTGGGAACAGAGTCTCAACCACTGGACCACCAGGGAAGTCCCTTTCATTTACTTTTAACAGAAGTATTCTCCAAAGGATCTTTTCCAGTGAGAAACAATTTGATAACTTTTATTGTTTTATAACAGTAACATTATAGTTTTTCCTCACCTATGAATATATGTATCTGATACCCTATTTTAACTGTCTGAGGCAGGTAACCTTTTCCCCGCCTTAAAGATGAGGAGACTTAGGAACTTCCCTGGTGGCCCAGTGGCTGCGACTCTGTGCTCCCAATGCAGGGGGCCTGGGTTCGATGCCTGGTGGGTGAACTAGATCCCACGTGTCTCAACCAAAGATCCCACTTGCCGCAGTGGAGATAGAAGATCCTTTGTGCCACAAGGAAGACAGGGAGCAGCCAAACAAACAATAAAACAAATAAATAAATATTTTTTTAAAAAAAGGTGAGACTTAAACTTAAAGATCTTAGGTCACTTGTCCAAGAGTGACAAGTGTCCACTGTCAGGAGCAGAGCTGAGACTAACAAGAATAACATTGCATTTTTCCCAGTCTATTTTCATTAGTGTATACACAGCATTTTCTCATTTACTTTTTCCTCTTGGGTCACATAAAACTCTGTGAGCAAGACAAGGCAGAGCTTATCCTCATTTTACAGAAGAGGAATTTGAGATTCAGAGAGATAAATAATGACTTGCCCAAGGGCTCATGTGGCAGTTTTCAGAGCTGGGATTTCATCTCAACTCTGGTGGAGTCTGCTGGCTGGGTCTAGCCAAAGTGGGGTCCATTCACTGAGGGAGACAGGCACACAGAAAGAAAAGGGACAGCCTGACTTCATGTGCTTCGGCTTTCCATAGGCCCAGCTTTGGGGGGCTGTCCTGATATCCCCGTCCCAGGAGTGGGAAGGTGTGTTCCGGACTCTGAGGTGTTGAACCAACCCCTTGTCTTGGAATAAACTGCACACACAGAGGTGGGCTGCCTGGTTTTCTCTACCAATTAGTTTCCCTCCTTCTGTGTGTGCGTTTTCTAGCCCTGCTTCCGGCCAGGGACCAGCTGCCTGAATGGGAGTTTTCTAGACTGAAAGGTGAGACTTCCTCTCCTTGAACACAGCTAATAGAGGGGTGGACACTTTTTGACAACCCAAACTGATCACCTGGTAAAGAAAGGGGAGAGAATCAAGGTCCAAGTGAGTTTTCTGTTGGCATTGACAAATATAGTTTTTTTAAAAAACTAGCCAAAAAAATAAAAAACCCTAGCTGGTTCATTTTCTTAAACAAATATATTTATTTGGCTGTGCTCTGTCTTAAGCTGCCACACGCGGGCTCTTCATTGCCACATGTGGGATGTTTAGTTGTGTCATGCGCACTCTTCGTTGAGGCATGGGATCTAGTTCCCTCACCAAGGATCAAACCCCAGCCTCTTGCATTGGGAGTGCGGAGTTTCAGCCACCTGACCATCAGGGAAGTCTTGTAGCTCACTCACCTTCTAACAGTCTGTGTCTGTAATGATGAACATGGCTCTAAGCTGCTACCTCGGTTCCTGGATTATGAGTTTTTGAGAAAAGTGCCCATTGATGTATATAGCACAGTAGACATGAAAGGCTCTGGCCACAGCCAATAGATGAGCACAGTGGACAGCAGCATTTGGTTATAAATAGAATCATTTAAATGTAAAAGTGTGATATTTTGATGTTGTGTTAGGTTAAGGAAGTGAGTGGATTGGTATCGTGATGAATTCTCCACCACCTGCTGTAGCTCAGTTCAAAATATGGACGCACATGGTAGGGACTCAGTAAAACTTTCCCTGAATAACCCTGGGGGTCAAGCTGACCTGAGGAATTGCTCGCTGGGCTTTTTGACACGACGATCAGACCAAGAATTTAAAAGTGTCCTGCATATTCCGTGGTTATTCCAAGACTCACAATAATCTTTCAGAATAAACCATTGTCAAAGCAGAATTGCCAATGAGAAGAAAGCCCAAAATTACATCTGCTTTCACCAAGGAAACCTCACATGATAATCACTTCTTTCCACTCTTACTAGTGGGATTTGCTCCTGACTTGAGCAAGCAGGCTCCCTGCTGGGTGCCAGTTAACTTCTGATCAACACAAATCAAGGGGCTGCCTGGGGAGTCCATTATACCTGCACTTAATGCCATGTGGCCGGCAGATCACCGCTGGGTGTAAATATTGAGATAGTTTTTAAGTGTTTGCAGCTCCTCACTTTCATGGGAACAGTGGAAGCAGCCAGGGTCCAGTCCCCCTTTTCCAGAAATGTCTTCTCTATCACCAGAGCTTCTCTTGTGGTTCAGATGGTAAAGAATCTGCCTGCAGTGCAGGATATTGGAGTTCGATTCCCAGGAAGATCTCCTGGAGAAGGGAATGGCAAACCACTCCATGGGAGAATCCCATGGACAGAGGAGCCTGGTGGGCTACAGTCCACAGGGTTGCAGAGTTACAATGTTAGCTCCTTCCATCAGTTGCTCAGGCTGATAACCTTGAAGTTAGGTTGATGTCTTTTTCTTTCATACTCCTTATCAGATCCATGAGCATGTCCTGGTGGCTATACTTTAAGAATGTATATAGAATCTCACCACTTTTTTTTTTTCTCTGAAGATTTTTTGATGTGGACCATTTTTTTCTTAAAGTCTTTATTGAATTTGTTACAATATTTTTTTTATGTTTTGGTTTTTTGGGCACCAGGCGTGTAGAATCTTAGCTCCCTGACCAGGGATAGAATCTGAACCCCCAGCATTGGAAGGCGAAGTTTTAACCACTGGACCACCAGGGAAGTCCTGAACCTTACCACTTTTAACTCTGTCCACCGCTACTATACTGGGCTGAACGACTGTCATTTCACACCTGGGACTCTTAGTTGGGTTTCCTGCCTCTGCCCTTTCTTATAATCCACACGCAACACATGAGTAGAGGGATCCTTTTGTAAAAATGTAAGACGAATTACATAACTCCTCTCAATTCTCTTCAAAATTCTCCAGATCTCCATCCTGCTCAGAGAACAACCTCAAGTCCTTATTGTGGCTTGTAATGCCCGTGACCTTTCTGAGTTCACCTCCTGGGACTGTCTCCCTGGCTAACTCCCTTGGGCCTCCTTTCTGTCCCTAGAACCCACCAGACGGGCTCCCATCTCCAGCAATTCCTACCGCCAATTCGTCCTTCTGTCTAGGACACTGCTTCCCAGAAAGCCCCACAATTCACTCCTTACATTCTTCAAATCTTTACCCAAACATGCCTCTCTCAGTGAGACCTACCCTGGTCACCCTGTTAAAAAATTGCAGCAATCCCATAATCCCTTTACCAGCACGCCTTCTGTGTAATCTCAGGGTTGCCTTCCCCACAGATGAGGAAGTGAGTTGTGTTCTCTGAGCTAGTCCAACTCACAGCCCAGCCAGCCCACTTCCACTTTTATTTTTCTCCACAGCACACTCACCACCTTTTAGAAGACTACAAAATTTTCTTTGTCTTGCTCATTGTCTGGCTTTTTCCCACCTGTGACTTAAATATACATTCCACAACGTTAGGAATTTTGTCTGTTTTTCCCCACTGTTAAGTTGCCAGCATCTACAACAGTGTGTGGCACAGAGTAGGTGCTGACTACAGATTTGTGAATGACTGATTGACAGGCTTGTTTCTTCCTTTTCAATCTTATACCTTTTGTTTTTCTAACTGCTTTATTACACAGGCTGGAATACACTGAATAAAGTTGAAAAGAAGCAGAGAAAGATTTTTGTCCTTCCTGATTTTTAAAGGGTCTACTTTTAACATTTTACTGTTATATATTAGGTTTGCTATAGATTTTTTTTTTGTAGGTACTTTTTATTGGGTTAAGGAAGTTTCTTTCCATTCCCAGTTTGCTGAAAGTTTGAAAAATACATTGACATTTAAAAAGCTTTAGCACAGCAAACAGAACTGGAAGCAAAATGAAAAGACAATCTAAGGAATGGGAGAAAATATTTGCAAACAATAAGCAATTAATTTCCAAAGTACAGTACATTGAATTAACGTGGTACATACAAACAATGCAATGTTATTCAGCCCTAAAAAGGAATGAAATTCTGACAGGTGCTACAGCATAGGTATACCTTGAAGACATTATACCAAGTGAAATAAGCCAGACACAAAATGAAAAAAAAAAACTATTGTATGATTCTTCTTAGATGGGGCACCTAGAACAGTCACATTCATTGAGACAGAAAGTAGGATAGAGGTTACCAGGGACTGGGAACAGGAAGGAAATTGGGGCTTAGTGTTTAATGGGGACAGAGTTTCAGTCTGGGAAAAGGAGCAAATTCTGGAGCTGGAGGGTGGTCATGGTTGCACAATAATATGATGTGCTTAATGTCACTGAATTGTACTCTGAAAAGTGGTTAAAATGGTTAAGTTTTGTGTGTTTTTTCTTTCTGGAATAAAAAAATATTTCTTGTTAGGTGTTTGGAGCAGGAGCATTTTTTGCAGTGTCGCTGGGCCTCCATGTAGAAACAAAACGCGAGCCCTGACATTCTAAACCATTGTGCTTGGTGAGCTGCTCTGTGCTTGTCCTCTCTCGGCGTTTATATTGTTGGGAGAAAGACTGGGTGCAAGCATATGATATTACAGCAGTTATTGGAAAGGGCAGGCAGAGCATCCATTCCCAGCAGAATGCCTTTGAACATTTATTTTTGGCTGCACTGGGTCTTGGCTGCGAGGGCTTTCCCTAGTTTCAGAAAGTGGGGTGTTCTCTCTAGTGGCGGTGCACAGGCTTCTCATTGGGGTGGTTTCTCTTGCTGTGGAGCACAGACTCTAGAGTGCTTGGGCTTCACTGGTTGCTGCACAAGGGCTCAGTAATTGCAGCTCCCAGGCTCTAGAGCTAAGGCTCAATAGTGGCACATGGGCTTAGTTGCTCCAAGGCATGTGGGATCTTCCAGGACCAGGGATCGAACCTGTGTCCCCTGCATTGGCAGGTGGACTCTTAACCGCTGGACCACCAGGGAAGTGCAGCCAGCCACAGGAACCCTTTTAATAAAGATCAGAGGAGCTTCTGGCACTGACGGACTCCACTTTGCCACCATACCATTTTCTCTCATTAACGGGCCGTGAGGTCTGTCCAGTTGCCCTGTGTAACCAAGGTCGGCTTTTAGTGCATCTGGCGGGGATAGTGTCTCTGCCCCAGGCTGTGAGCATGGCTCTGGGTGAAACCAGCTCCCACTGCTGGCCTTTGGAGCCTCTGTCTACAGGAGGCTGTTCTCTCATGCCAGCCCCTACCTTCGGAATCGCCTGAGCTTCAACAATGTGCAGACGGTCCCTTCTTGGATGCCGATCCCATGCCTGGCAGCTGCGCCCTGATTCCAAAGAAAGCCTCCCAGACTTGCCTCCCAAGCCGTTCTGCCTCTTCCTGACTTTGAGCCCTGATGCCCTCAGGCAGGGATGCGTCTGCATCTATAGGTGACATCATTGGTCCCATCATCTATATGGTGACATCATTGGATGGGAAAGGTAGGCTCCTTTCTCTTCCCAAGCACTTTTCTGCAGCCGCCCTGGCTCCACCCGTGAAAGCAGATCTATATGGTAGGGGGGGGTGTCTGCTGATGGGTTCTGTGTGTGGCTGCTTCAGCCAGGACTGCTCCCACACCCACATGCCTCCCCTCAGCATGGCCCCACCCTGGCTGTCCTGCTTAATTGCCTCACGCCCCCTCTGCCCTGCCCAGAGGGCCTGCTTAACCTCCTGGGCGCAGACCACCTGCTCAGGCCTTTCTCTGGGACATTTGTCCTTAAGGTTCCTGGGCCCTGGTTCTGCTGACCCCACTGGCAGAGTTCCCCAGAGAAACAGAACCAACAGAACCATGCATATAGCAGATGGATGAATAGATGGGTATGTAGATAGGTAGGGTAAATGGACGGATCCAGATCTATCTATCCTTCCTGTGCTTATGCTCAGTCATATATCTGTGTATCTAGGTCTGTCCACCCTTCAGTCCATCTAACTATTTCTCCACCTGTCCATCCATCCACAGAGATTTATTCTAAGGAATTGGCTCACATGATTGCAAGGGCTGGCAAACCTGAAGTCTGCAGGGCAGGCAGCAGGCTGGAGACCCAGGGGAGAGTGGACACTGAGTCCAAACAGGCATCTTTAAATCAAATGCAGTCAGCCCTCTAAGCAGAACTGGGCTCACCCTCCCTGTCTTCCTGGCTTGAGTTCCTATGGTTTCTCTGACCCTCTGTCTGTTCCCCACATCGCCACCCTGCCCTCCACCCCCTTCCCTGACGTGCTAACTCCTCTCCTCCCCCAATGGATACCATTCATTTGGTTGATGGGAGAAGCCCCGCAGTTTGTGAGATGGGCAGATCCGGGCTCAAGCCCAGCAGCTCTGTTCCTAGCTGATGACCCTGAATAAGTCCCTCAGCCCAGAGCTTCGGGTTCCTCTGTGAGGTGGTGACATTCGCCTCCCATCCTTCGAAGCCCTCGGTGGAGCGGGCACCTCCTTGGCTAGGATGTCCTTTTCTCTCCTGTGATGGAGTGAGGGCTCCTCCCGCACAAGGAGGCTTCCCAGTCCCATGGGCATGCATACGGGTTGGAAGACTCAGTGTTGGTGTGTCAGTCGGGGTCTTGTGAGAAACAGCCAGTGGAATGTGTGTTTACAGAGGGAGGTGGTGGGGACTGGAAAGTTGGAAATCCATGGGGGAGGCAGCAACTGGAAAATCAGATAGGCGGACGTTGCAGTTTGAAGGCAGAATTCTCTCCCCCTCACGGGACCTTGGTGTCTTCTCTGAAGGCTGGCAACTGATTGGGTGAGGCCCACCCACATTAGGGGAGGTGGTCTGTCTGGCTCAGAGGCTATGAATTTAAATGTTACTAAGCATGTTTGAGAAATGCCTGCACAGCAACATCTAGAGTGATGTTTGACCAATAACTGAGCACTATGACCTAGACAGGTTGACACATGAAATTAACCCTCACACCCTCCCGCAAGGCTCATCTCTGATGGTGCTGGTGCGAACTGGCTGACATACCAGTTGCTACATAAAGCACTTTCTTTGGCTCGTATGATTTAATCCTCATAGTAACTGTATGAAGTATGTTCTATTTTGAGCCTCAGTTTATAGAGCAGGGCCCTTAGGTTCCTAGAGGTTAAGTAACTAGCCCAAGGTTGCACAGCAAACTGTGGAGCTGGGGTTTGAAGTCAGGCAGTCCCACTGCAGAGCCCACTGCTTTGGCCTCACACCGTCCTGCTGCCTCTCCCAGGATACTCAAGAGACTCCGGCCTCTTCCTTCAGCCCCACTGGGACTTGCTGGTCCTTGAGGAATATCCCTTTCTCCCCCATGCCTTCCCCCACTCCCCTACTTGTTGGGAGCAGGCAGTAGGTTTCTGAAGTACTAAAGTTCAGAACTGCCTGCGGCCAGGCCTCTCTGACTCCACTTTTAGCCAGGGAGGAAGGAGACCTACTGGCTCTCTGTCTTAGCAGCCAGGGCACTTCTGCATGGCCACCGTCCCTGGTGGGGCAGAGGCCAGACCACAGTCCTGCAAATGGCACTGTGACCACAGGCTGAGCTGATAAAGTGTCAGAAGGAAGACCAGCTCTGAGCCGCTGAGTCGAGTGAGGTTGGCCCCTCTTCCCTGCAGGGCCCTGTAGCCGGAGCACAGGCGATAACAGGACTTCCGCCTTCTCAGAATACTTGAGCAGCCCAGGAATGAGGTTTTATTCTGTCCTGGCAAGGCTGCCTGGGCCTTGGGAACTAGCATTCTGTCCCTGACCTCCCTGAATCTCAGGAAGCTGTGATCTCTGCTCCGTGTAGCCCTATACTGGGTTCGCTTGCTGCCCTGGGCACCAGCCTCTTGCTAACCATAGAGTCATTTCATGAACCCAAGATGTTTGTATTATGATTCACATGGTGTTTATCTGTGTCTTGATGCATTTATACCTCATGTCCTTATGCCTTCGTGTAACTCAAGTAAGGAGGAAAAGATGGTTTCTAAGCTTTTAATGTTTCCAGTATTTAAAATGTACTTAAAGAAACTTGCTTGTTGTTCTTTAGTCACTAAGTTGTGTCCAACTCTTTTGTGACCCCGTGAATTGAAATTTGCCAGGCTCCTTTGTCCATGGGATTGTCCAGGCAAGAATACTGGAGTGGATTGCCTTTTCCTTCTCCAGGGGATCTTCCCAACCCAGGGATCGAACCCACGTCTCCTTTGTTTCCTGCACTGCAGGTGGATTCTTTACCAGCTCAGCCATGGGGGAAGATGGGTATCATTATACACCCAGGACCTAACACATAATGCCAGGCACATTGTTCCCAATCTCAAGGGTTTATGGAATAACTTAAGCCCTAACCTGGAGATTGAGGATACTCTAGCAGTTTATAGGTTTCAACAGCAGGGAATGTTGCCTAACTGCTTCCAGAAGACAAACAAAAGACAAGGTGAATATGACCATTTCCCATGTCTAAAAACCTGACATAACTGATTTACAATTTCAAAGTCACCAGCAATAGTGGGTGGACTGAAATGATTTGCAGAGAGGAGGAAAAGTGCAGACAGGCCAACTTTCAGATTATTGAAGGAAATCAGAAATGAGGAGCATGGGATAGCACTGAACGGGGGGCGGTAGTACACAGCACTGTCTCCCAGGGCTTCCTGTCTGGCTAGGTCGGTCAACAGAGGAGGCAGCGGGGTGGTTAAAGGGCTACCTGGAAGGTCACAGAGAGTGGTGCCTGGCTGCTCAGAGCTTCTTGGCCGCCAGACTCTGATCTGGTTTTCAATCTGAACTCTGTCCCTAGCCCATTGTCTGACTTTGAGAGTGTCACTCTCCAGCTCCCACTTTCACATCTCTAAAATAGGGACAATAATATCTACCTCAGAGGGTTGTGGTGAGGACCAAAAAGGTCACAAGTGAAAGCATCCAGTGGTTTCTGGTACTTACGCCACATTTGCTCAATGTAAGTTTCCTACGCTTATTTCACTGACTGCTCTTCTGAACTTCAATTTTTTTATCTGCAAAAAATGGAATATGTGAGAGTGCCTGGCACATCATTGAAGCTCAATAAAGGTTTTATTTTTAACTTTTTATGACTTTTATTTTTGAAACAATTTTAAAGTTGCAAAAAGTAGAGTTCTCCTATACCCTACACCCAAGCTTCCCCTAATGTTACCATGGTACCTAATCAAATTAGTGGCTTCCCTGGTGGCTTAGCAGTTAAGAATCCTCCTGCAATGCAGGAGACTCAGGAGACGCAGGTTCAATCCCTGGGTTGGGAAGATCCCCTGGAGGAGGGCGTGGCAACACACTCCAGTATTCTTGCCCAGAGAGTTCCATGGACAGATGAGCCTGGTGGGCTACAGTCTAGGATTGCAAAGAGTTGGAAGCTACTGAGCACGCACACATGCAATCATATTAGTACAATGATCCAAACCAGGAAATCAACATCTCACAACTCAATGCCATTAACCAAACTACAGACCTTATTCAAGTTTCCCTAAGACAGCATTTTCTATTCTGGGTTCCAAATCAGGATCCTACATTCCATTGAGTTGTTGTATCCCCTAGTTTTCTGTGAATTGTGACAGTGTATTTTGGTGTTTCATGATGTTGACTCTTTCTATGTGTACTGGTCAATAACTTGGGAGAAAAACTTCTCAGTTGGGGTTTGTCTGATTTTTTCTCGTGATTAGATGGTTACTCACTCTTTGCAGAAATACCACAGCAAAGTTACTGTGTTACTTTTTGTTTTTATTTTTCCTTTATTGTGATAAAATACACATAAGATAAAATCTACCATTTGAACCATTTCAAAGTGTACAGTTCAGTGGCACTGAGTACTTTCACAGTATTGTGTGACTGCCACCTCCATGTAGTTGCGGAACATTCTCATCACCACCAGTCTCCAGCAATCACTAATCTGCTTTCTATCTCTTTGGATTTGCCTATTCTGAACATCTCATACACTGGAATTGTACAATATGAAGTCTTTCCTGATGGGCTTTTTTCACTTAGCATCATGTTTTCAAGATTTACCCAGGTTACAGCAGTGAATCAGCCCACCACTCCCTTTTCATGGCCAAATAATATTCCACCATGCAGACAAACGGCATTTTACTTTATTTTCTAATTTAGCAGTGAAACTTGGTGAGGCAAGGTGGTCGCAGACCCTGGTGACTGGCAGGAGGTACTGTGAGGTGTGTAGAGGACAGAGTCAGGACTGGTGCCCTGGGGAACAGAGGGCTGTATTTCACCTTGCAGACAGCGCTCACCAGGTCACTGTTGCTTTGAAAACTTCCTCTGTGGAAACGGAAAAACAGTTGTCCAGGAGGAGGGAGAGACAACCCAAGGACGGGAAGGGAAACCCTCCCTGGGGCCACAGAAGTTGCGTCTCAGTGGCACCAGCTTTCCAGGGTCAACCACGGCCTCCTGAGGGTCTGTCTGGCCAGCAGAGGCTGGGACTCGGACTGCACCGCGATGGTCGCCACAAACACGCTCAGAGAGGGTCTCGAGTCCCGGGTGACACTTGCTCATTGCTTATGAAGAAAGGGAAGCCTCCTTTTAGGCACAGGCAAGAGTTGCAAACTTCCATTTATAAACAAGGTGTGCTGAGCGGGAGGGCAAACATTTCCACGTCCCAAACGTCGCACCTCAGCAGCTCCTTAACTAGTAGATGCCCTCAGGTTTCCCCGAGCGGGTCTGGGAGCCGACCTGCGAGGAAAGGCGGTCTCTGAGCCGCGTCCACAGTTCCCGCATCGCGCGCAGCCCGCGGCCAGGGCGCGGCGCGGCCCCGGGCGCAGGGCGGAGGGCGGAGCCTCAGCACACGGCCCGCCCCTGTCCCGCAGCCCTGCCATCCCGGCGCGCGCACCGAGCGCCTGCCCCGGACCTGGCGGCGGCGTGCGCGGGCCGCGCGTGCGCGCTGCGGCAGGGCGAGGGGCGGTGCGGGCGCGAGTCTGTCAGTGACAGCGGGAGGGGGAGGGGGCCGGAGATGGTGGCGGCGGCGGCGGCGGCGGCGGCGGCGGCTCTTCCGACATGAGGCAGCGGCAGCGCGCGGCTTGGCGGCGGCCGCGGCCGGGGCGGCATCTCTAGCTCAGGAGGCGGCCCCAGGCGGCGGGCGGGCGTCCCGGGTCGGCGTCGCGGGAGCGGGCTCTGCGGCAGCGCCGCGCACGGGCCGCCGGCTGAGGGGCCCGCGCCCGCCGCG